>NC_059435.1:19324310-19636810 GCF_021028975.2 Sphaerodactylus townsendi
ATCCAAAAGCACTTCTGGAATGTGTTTAATAATACATAAATTCGGTTGCTCTGGTTATCACTTTTTATGTAACAAATGTTGTTGGATCAGGCTGTGGAGTGCTACACAAACACACTAGCAGAAGAAACTACAGGCCTGTCCAAACTATTTCAAAGTCATGTTATATCTTTTAAAAATCCCAGGGAACAGAATTGGAGGGTTACAGCAGTCGATCAAATAACACTCTGGTTGCTAAGCAGACTTGTATTTTATTTTTCCCAAACATTTTTATTCTGCCTTTCTACTTGATCGGGCATGAGGGTCATGCCCGATCATGACAGTGTGCACTCAGGAAGATGGAGTGTGCAGCCAGATCCTATATACCAGGGGTCTGTATACACCATATACTATATACTATATAAACTATATACTATATACAAGTTGGCCATGCTGGCAGGGGCTGCTGGGAATTGTAGTCCATGAACAGCTGGAGAGCCGCAGGTTGCAGACCTCTGCTATATACAGTCGATTCTTCTGTGCTATTAAAAAAAAGAAGGCGCCGTCTATCTCAGTATGTAACCTTTTCTTAAAGGAATCATTTTACCTCATGATCATCTTCCTTTCAGGCCAGTGCAGTAGAAGACTAGTTGATAGATCCACAGGGACAACGGGAGATGTAACATGTGGATTACACTAACTTTCTTCTCAATATTTCCATGATTTCAAAGCACTATAAACTTCAGTCTTCTTATTTGTTCCTTGGGCTAACGCTAACCATTTGGCTGGCTGATTTTATTTTTATTTTATATTTACTGGTATATCCCACTTTTCTTCCTGATAGGAACCCAGAGTGGCTTACAGCACTGTTCTTTCTTCCTTTGTTTTATCCATCCAACAATGAACTGGTGAGGCTGCAAGTGATGGGCTCCAGGTCACCCAGTGAGCTTCCATGGTAGAGTTGGGATCCAGACCTGGGTCTCCCAGATACAAGTTCAACACACTACACTATGCTGGCTCTAGGTGGAAGATGTATAGAATCCTAATGTGATGGGATTTGTAGGGTCACAGCTCAAGAGGTTCCATGCCAAAGGAAGAGTGCAGAAATCACACTGAAGGGGCAAACTAATTTGGAAAGAATAATGGGTACAGAGACTTCCCCATCCAGCCTCTGATGTCTGGAGAGCTCTTCCCCTCACCCAGATAAAATCCCAAAAGTGATTGCATGATTTGAGCCCACTGAATTTGGCTCCATTTGCACTTGATGCACAGGGCATCAGAGAAGGTACAGACGTACCTAGTGAGTGAAGAGTTCAGGAGCGCGCTTACTTTCTGCCTTGCTCCCAACCTAGAGTTGGACACATTGTCTGAACTACCCCTTTGCTTCACATATTGTGTAACATGAAACTATGAAAGAAACATATAAAGGGCCGAGTGGCAGAGGCTTATCTGGTGGACCAGATTTGTTTCCACACTCCTACATCCCTGCTGGGTGACCTTGGGCTAGCCACAGTTCTTCGGAACTCAACCCCACCTGCCTCACAAAGTGTCTGTTGTGGGGAGAGGAAGGGAAAGGAGTTTGTAAGCCATCGTGGGTCTCCTTACAGGAGAGAAAGGTGGGATATAAATCCAGACTACGACTACGACTCTTCTTCTTCTTCTTCTTCTTCTTCTTCTTCTTCTTCTTCTTCTTCTTCTTCTTCTTCTTCTTCTTCTTCTTCTTCCTCCTCTTCCTCCTCTTCCTCTTCCTCTTCTTCCTCCTCCTTTTCTTCCTCTTCCTCTTCCTCTTCCTCTTCTTCTTCTTCTTCACATCTCCAGTTAAAACGACCAGGCAGCAGACGAGACTCTGCCTGAGACTCTGGAAAGTGACTGCCAGCCTGGGTAGACACTACTGGCCTCGATGGACCAAGGATCTAATTCAGTGTTAAGGCAGCTTCATGTGTTTCAGAGATTAGTTTTGGGATTTCTGCAGACTATGATGAAGAGTTGGTTGCAGTTCCAATAGTACTGGATTCTTTGGCACCAACTTTTCTAATAAATCTGTTTGCACTTGATCATTCATCCTGGGGTTTTATTGTTATTTTCTTTTTAACTTCAGCAAAGTAAAGCAGCACACTTCCAGAGCGGTGAATTCTTAAGAGGATATCTAACTACTGAACCCAGTGTGGCGCAAAAGTTAGATTGTTAGTCTAGGAGCCGGGAGACCTGGATTTTAAATAGAGCTTACACTGGTGGAAATATTTCTTTCACTCTTATTTGAGATTTCTGTTCTTCCTTCCTTCGAGAGAGAGAGAAAAAAAGATGTTGGAATGTTTTAAAGTTTCAGCTTCCAGTCTACACTATTTGATCAGTGGGGCCATATATTAAAGAAAATTCTACAAGGATTTCCCGTTTTTGTTTAGCAGCACTGCAATCACAAGAATTATTTATGTGCATGGAAAACTCTGGTGGCTGAATTGGGACTTTCTAAGAGAAGAAAGAGTAAGAGAAGCCAACAACTATCAATTCATCCTTCCATCCACAATAAATACTAATTCATGCTTTGAAAAAAAACCACTAGCTCTTCTCCTTCTCTTCTCCTTCCAGGTACGAATGATAAATTCAAGGAGTTAATATACAGAGCTCAGTGAATATGCAGGGGAAGTTAGACAAGGGCCCTTTCCCCACTTACCTTAAGCCCCGCGCTACTCTCCGCAAGTAGTGTGGGGTCCCACTGCACTCCCCAACAGCACAGCCGCCCCGATGCTGCCACTCTTGCGCCCGCACAGTGCGCGGCATCCCTGGCGCTGACGAAAACGGTGCCTTTGGATGACCCCGCGCAGAGAGCGCAGGGTCGTGGGGACGCCTGGACGCGCGCCAGGGATGCCGCGCGCTCAGAGCAGCGCGCAGCGGCAGCAGCAGCAGTGGGGAAAGGCCCATAGTTGGTTCATTTGCACGTAGCGCTTCAAAAAGGAAAAGGTGAAGGACTTTCTGTGATAGATATCACACACAGAAAATTATCCTCGGATATGGGGGTTACTGAGAGCACCCTTCTGAGCAGCTCCACAAAGACAAACAAAGCATCTGTGATTGTCGCCATCGATTCGAAAGCCTTTATTGGCATACAAAACTGACTAATTTAAAATACAGTTAAAATAGTAAAGATAACTTCACATTGATCAAGAGTTCAATTTACAGACCTCAGCCAGGAACTTTGCCACTGTGATACAACCATTAAAATCACTACAGTTTAAAAGAAGAATTACTTTATCAGACTCTAGGACAGTGGTGGCGAACCTTTGGCACTCCAGATGTTATGGACTACAATTCCCATCAGCCCCTGCCAGCATGGCCAATTGGCACCTTTATTGTATTGTGGTTGATCTGTAAATCGACCCGAGTCAGTTCTGCAAGGGGCAATTAAGAAATTTGATAAACAAATAAATATGTGGCCATCACAACCAGGAAAGCCAAGTGAACAGTGGGCCTTTCCCCACTTACCATAAGCCCCGCGCTACCTGAGGAGAGTAGCGCGGGGTTCCTCCTCCCTCCCCACGGATGGGCCGCCACAGCTGCTAGCCACCTCCGGGACGCTGTCAGCTTGTCAGCGTCTTAAGGTGCAGCATCCCAGGCGCTCTTCCGAACGGCGCCTTTTGATGACCCCGCACAGAGCACGGGGTCGTGGGGACGCCTGGGCGCGTGCCTGGGATGCCGCGCGCTGAGAGCAGCGCGCGGCATAGGGGGGATGGAAGGGAGTGGGGGAAAGGCCCAATGACTTTACGACCATCCCAGCTAAAAATCCTACACACCCTTCACATTAAAATCCTTGTTCTTTTCCCTTTCAAAGATTTTGTGGCATAATCTATGGCTCAGGGACTGAAATATAGCAATGTCTTGCCCAATTCTTCTAGAGCAAAAATCCATTTGCTCCACATTATAAAGATTTTCTGTGACTGAGGCATAGGTTTTGCCCTAGCAGAATTGGGCATGATTAGCACATTGTATGACACTTTTTAGGAGGAAATAACTTTGTGTGGAGGACCTGGGTGCCAATCTGAGCATCTTTCCAACAATTTATCTGAGTCATAACAACAGTTTTATAAATGTTGTTTGTTGTCTGGAAGCTTGATGCCACATTAACTTTGATAGACTGTTCGTTAGGGTCAAAAAATGCCCTACTGGATCCTTGTATTATTTTGTATGTATGAGGTAGGCTATTGTAGACTTTATATGTGTAGATGATTTAGCTATGTAATAAATACATATGTGGTTTTAACATTCAGTGATTTCACATTTTTTTTTAAAAAGGTAAAGTTTCCCCTTCAGTCGTGTTTGACCCTAGAGTACCACTGCAAGCAGTGCTTTTACAGGCAAGCCATTTTTGTGGGGTAGTTTGCCATTGCTTTCCCTGGCTGTTCTTTACCCCCAGCTAGGTGCTAGGTGCTCATTTACCGACCAAGGAATGGATGGATGGCTGAGTTGACCATGACCCAGCTGCCAGGATATCTGACCCACAAGGGAGTCGAACTCCTGACCGTGTGAGTGGCAGTGCAAGCACTTAACTACTACGCCACATGGCTCAATGATTTTACATTTAGTGGCCCTTTAAACATTTTCTTGACCTTCTAGGTACATTTTGCAGGGTTAAGTCTCAGCTCTTTTGTTTGTTCAGTGGCAGACTGCCAACTTCACATGTAGTGACTCCCAAGTTCAATCTCTGGGCTCTCCACTCAAAGGATCATCTCACATAGCTGGGAAAGACCCCTCTTGCTCTCCTGAGCAGCTGCTGACACAGGAGACACCGGGGACAGATTGGTCTTATTTACCTTTGAACTTACTGGGAAAATTCCCAGTGAGCCATTGCTTTTGAAGAAAAACAGGTGAGCCGTTTGGCTCCTGTGGTGCTGGACAGCTGAAGGGATCACTTGTCTTAGAACCATCAGGTGAATGTCTACACCTTCTGCCATTACCAAAGCACACGTTCAAGCCGAGGAGACCCCAGGTGGTACTGCCAGCAGCTAGTGGGGCCATTTTGCTTATTTTGCTCTAGGGCTATTTTAATGACCCAACCTGCCTCTGGGAGACAAAAACCAATTGGGATGGATCCATGCTTGGTATATGGCCACATCACATGTCCACATACATTTATGAATGAGATGAGAAAAGAGAATAACATGTCCAGCAAAAACCGTATCAGCTGCAATGCTTCATTATGTCCATTAAGTAACTGGTTCTCTATGTCTAATAAAGGTTTATCTATCTAAAAAAAAAGTAACTGGTTCTGCTAAGAACATAATATTTCGTTAATTCTAAATATCTATATCTATCCATATATAGCATACTGATAAGATACTATGTCTTTAACAGAACCAATTTCTCATTGGATATTTCCCTGATAAAATAATGCAACCCTCCCTCATGTTTTCTTTATGAAACAAAAGAGAATGAATGGGATGTTTGGAAGAAGAAGAAGTCTTAGCCAATATATGACCTTAGCAGATGTAATCCTGTAAGAGTCCCACTACATTAGCCTAAGGATGCTTATGCAACCGTTTAAACATAGCCACTAAAAGACAAAACAATAGATGTTTTAAGTTTTATTTATTGCTGCTCCTCAAAGCATTTCAAATGGCATCAGACTTCCACAGCCAGATTTAAATGAGATAGGGTTTTTAAAGGGAAAAAGTATTCTTTGGAGGAAATGTTAGAGCTCTATAGAGAGGTAGAATCTTAGAAAGATGACGGACCTGGCCGTGGATCAACTTGTTTGAAAATCCAGACCAAGAGGACCCAGAAAGAGCTTTTAGTAAATCATAAAAATCCCGTCTTCCATCTTTTGCCTTTTGTTCTGGCATTCAGAATCCAAAGAAGTGCTTCTTTGCCATTAGCAGATTATAGCAAATTCCAAGCAAATCCAAACAATTTTCACAAACTCTAATCGTTGCATTATTTACTCATGTTTATCCCTCTCCTTTTCAGCTGCAAGCAGTTTGATATGAAGAGAACATTCCGAAGACCTTCCTTTGCTGCTTGTTAATGGCCCAGAAGCAGGACATAACTCACTGCTTGCTAAAATCCCTTCACTGATTTAAGAATCTGCTTAAGGTTAAGGTTAGTTAGCACAGTAGCTACGTTTTTTTTAAATTTCATGATAAAGCCCATAAAGATGTGTCACGTTGACCACTGCAATATTCTACTTGAGCAGTAGCTTTCCAAGGACTTTGGTCAACCTGTCAACCTGCAATGGAAAATGTAACAAAATGTGCCTTGGACTTTGTACACACAACACTGTACTGATAAGATATGGGCCTTCCCCTCGAATAATCTAGTAAAGGAGTATCAAATTCATTTGTTATGAGGCCGGATATGACATAAATGTGACTTGGTTGAGCCAGGCCAGCTTGCGAGGAGGGGGGGCTGCCTTGGCTGGTGAACCCCCAAAAGGCTCATCAGCCCAGATAAGGCTACAGCAGGCTCGCCAGCCCAGAATAGAACTGGGGAAGGTGATGGCCCTGGGAGGGGTGGCTGCCTCAGCTGGAGTGTCCACAGCAGGCTTGTTAGCCCAGCCCAGCACTGGGGGAGGTGGTCAGCACTGGTCCGCAGTGGACTCACTAGGCCAGATCAGGAGCACGGGGGGGGGGGATGCCTCAGCTTGCTCATGAGCCTGATAAACCCACTCAAAAGGCCAAATCCAGTCCAGTACATAAATCTTTTACATAGTCCAGTAAATCCTCTCAAAGAACCAAATCTGGTCTAGTACACATTGATAAAATGAGTACTCCTCATTGATAAAATGAGTACTCCCCACTGCTCCTGCTTTGGCACTGATACAACAGAGCTCCTCATATTGAGGGGCCTGCCGTCCCCCCCCTTCTTGGGGTGGGTTTTTAAATTGAGCCTGGACGCCTCTTGTTTAATTTGCTAATTGTTAGCCGCTGTTTTTATGTATTTTAAGATGTTTTATTGACGGAGCCTATGTTTGTATTTTACCGGATTTGCTCCTTTTTATTGTTTATATATTATGTTGTTCACCGCCCGGAGCCCTTTGGGGATCGGGCGGTATAGAAATTGAATAAATAATAATAATAATAATAATACAAAATGAACACATCATCATGGCTTACAAAAATGGCACACTAAGTCTGAAACAGTAGCATTAGCCAGGTTGAATCTCCTGTCCTATGTCTCTGTTACCTTTCCACAGGATCCTGGCCATGCAGTCTGTTACTGGCCAGTCCTCACAAGCCAAAACTGCAGGTGTGCCAATGGTATGGATTCAGTGAGCAAATGTTTCATGAGTACCTCACAGATTTTTACAATCAGAGAGAGCAGAAAAGGAAAAGAGTTATGCAAACCATGAAAATATGCTCTTGCTGTTATATACTTGTTCATTTGGAAGCCGTTCTGTTGCAAGATCATTGCTGTATGAATGAACCCCCCCCATAACAGACACCCTAAAAACCATAACACAGACAGGAAGTTGTCCATGATGTTCTCCTGTTCTTCTGTAAAATGCACTCAGACAGAATTATCTGAATTACCAAGATGTAGATGATGCTCAGATCTATTTTAAAGTTTCCAGTCGATCCCAGGAAATCTATAGAAACTCTGAATCAGTGCCTGGAGGCAGCTCTGGGGTAAATTCTAGGTCCTCTTCCTCCATGTGTGAACTGTTCTGTAAAAAGATATTACCTCAGTACATCAGCTAAGAACCACTAGGAGACTGACTTTGGGACAAGGCTCTCAAATGAACTGACAGAGGAAAGTGTGATCCACCATAGATATTCTTAATGAAAGAGGAAATTAATTATATGAGGATACTAAAACAACTTATCATTTTGATAAAGTGAAGTCAGGGGAAGAGCGAGAGAGAGAACAGGCAGCATAAATCCTAACAGTGAGGCAACGTCTGAGACAAAGACAGACACATTCTTTAATTTTATCTCTTTTAAAGAGACTCTCTGGAGGGTTGGCCAAGGGAAGGGAATAGAGTACAAAGCCCTGACTCAGGAATATGATTTGGCATTCTGCAACTTCAGCTGAGCCAGAAATTCATTCTAAGCCTACAGCTAAGGGTTAAGTTCTAGGTTATCCTTTGTGCATCTTACCACACTTGGAATCATTCAGCCATGCTGACAATGAGGATAAACTAAGCAAGTACAAAAGGCCCCTTGAAAATTCTAAATATGATGAATGAACAACGAACTGAACACTTCCATCTGGACTGGAGTGTTATCTCTCTGTAGTGCAATGTGTTTGCAAAAGACCAAGGGCTGCTTTGGACTTTCAGTGTGACCCCTCCCCTCTCTTTTTTTAAAGGAGTTTGATAGGTCAACTTGTTAGCAATTATCAATGCAAGGAGCTGACACACATCTGCAACATGTGCTGTAGTATCCCACAGTACTTTCCGCATGAAAAATATAATTCCTGTGTTGCTGCCATTATAGTGGGTGCCTATTATCATCCAGCTACAACTGAAGGGGCTGCTTTTGACCTACCAATCTCTACACAAGCTTTATGTGGCTAAAGGGCTGCCTTGAATCACATTGCCTTCCCTTTGCATTAATATCTTCAGCGATGTCTGATTCTTTGTCTCCCACAGATCTTCCATGCACTGTGCGGGAAGCTCTAAATTCTTCCTTCCACTCAGAGCCATAGTGAGGGACAACTGCACACGGGGCATGTGTGTTTCCTGTACCCCTGCCATGCCCCCACCTGCCCCTGCACGGGTGCGTGCCCGGTGCAAGTTGCCCCCCTTTCCCTGGGTGCTACGCCACTGTTTCCACTTCATGCTTAGCCTCAGATATGACGGCAATTGTTAGTCACCCTGAGCAATGGCACAGAGCTGTTTTTCCTCAACGACTTCCCTCTTTTGTTCAATTACTGTATGGAAAGTTGTGCTGACCCCCACTCCAAAGCCTTGCTTTCTCTCAGACAGTGAAGCATGGGTGCTACTTCAGTTGCCATAATAATCTAACTAGGATGCCACGAGGTCTGGACCTCAAGCTTTTTGGTCATCACTGTAGCTTTGGGGCAACATGTGTCTAACTGAGGAGTGAGTTGGCTAATCTTCAGCTGGTTCATATCTCAGTCCAGGCTGCAGGAAAGAGATCTACTCCAAGTTCATATCATTAGGGCATGAAGCAAGACTCAATCAAGGTGAAAATATAGCTACAGCAGTACAATCGCATATGAATTTGGTCAGGGGTTATGATTGTTAGACAAAAGGGGCTCTCCTGACCATCTAAGCCCGTGGTGGCGAACCTTTGGCACTCCAGATGTTATGGACTACAATTCCCATCAGCCCCTGCCAGCATGGCCAATTGGTTCGCCACCACTGATCTAAGCCCTCTCCTACCTGTCATTGGCTTCCAGCCACAGGGATTTCTCCTCCCCCATGCAGCCAGTACTGGAAGTGAGCTTGGATGAAAAAAGGAAGTGAGAAGAGGTTACAAAGAGGCCAGTGTTGGGTTCAACTCCCCCCCCCCCTCCACTCTAGCATCCCTTTTGCTTCAAACATTGGACCCCTAATTTATTCCTGGCTGGGTTTAAATACCATCACAACTATCATTGATGGCTTTCATATTGTGAAACTCTCTCTTTCCAAAGGCCATTTGAGCTGTATAGATTGAGCTGTTCAAAAGCAATGCAAAACATTTTTTTTCAATTATACTTCTTTCTTTCTTTTCCTCAATGGATGAAACATCAACATGTAAAATAGTCAGATGGTCTAAATACACAGCACTGAGGGCACATCAGGCTTTGTGTTATAACTAGAATTCCACTATAAAGCAAAATATCCATTTTACATTTAACTCCCCATTAGTGTTAGTTAGTATTGGTCTGCAGCAACAAAATTAAAGACTAGTTCAGTAGCACTTAAAGATGTATTGTGGTTTAAGATTTCATAAGTCAGAGTTGCAAAAAGCTTATGCTGCAGTAAACTGTCTTTAAGATACCACTGAACTCCTGTTTAACAATTCTGTTCCGAAATTCTTCCTGCAAATTTCTCAACAGTTTTAAACAATTTTGATAAAATGTTTTATTCTTTTCACCTTTAAATCAGTGTATTTTCTTTCCAGTGCTAGGCTAACAGAGGTCTGGCAGCAACAACGATATCTGGTACCAAAACTCCTCATTATACTAAATAAAAATAATTCAGAACAGAGTGGCATGCTAAGTTCTGTCTTTATTGAAATAATGTTCCTAAAATACTGATGAACCATACGGAATATTCTTAAAACATATGGGGAAAATATCTTTATTTAACCCACATTTCCAATAGATATCCAATCTGGGATCATTAAATATAGTTTGTTGACGGCATAATGATATTTCCATATAAAGTAATTCAAGTAATTTGAGAAACATTCTCAACATTCTCTTATTGTTAATATTTTTTTTGCACATTGTTAACAACAAAAAGATTTTTTTAAAGCTGGAACAATAGAAAACATCTGCCTTCAGGACATCAAACAATTTCTTTACATCGTTTGATACCATTTTGCCCTATTTTATCATAATATGTATCCATATTGTCTTCTCTCCAAAGACTTCAGTTCCAAAGAAGTCTGTATTATAATGAGTCAGCGGGGAAAACAACTTGCATTTATCCCAGAAACCATATACATCAATTATCAAATGATGCTGGATGCCCATGGAATTAATAACAAAAATATATTAGGAAATCCTACACCTTATCATTCCAAATCATCCCAGTAATTGGTATTGTTAATTTTATTGCCCCCTGCTCTGATGCATGATCATTTGACAATACTTGAAGCCAGCAGGGGGATGGGGGCTTGCCAGTGTTTTGTACTGAGTGTCACATGTATGACTATCTGCCACTAGGCCAGAAGTCGTGGGTGTGCCCTCGCTGCAATGAGCTCCTGGCACTCAAGGAACGTGTCCGTTCTCTTGAAGCCAAGGTGGCAGACCTGGAGAAGCTTAGAGAGGCAGAGAGGGCAACAAACAAGGCTTTCAGGGACCTAGCAGCCGGGTCCCACTCCCAAGGTGACATCTCTTCAGATGTCATGGAGAATGAGAGTCTGGGTGACAGAGGGTGCCAGTCTGAGGTGGGGGAAGATGTTCCCTTAGATGGGACCCCTCCTTAGCTAAGGGTCAGATATCCTCTCGCGACTGAGGATACCCCTCGGGAGGTGGGGGCCTTGTAGTGGGTGATCTCGATCATCAGGAATATAGAGAGTTGGGTTTGTGATACATGCGGATGACCGTGATGGTGACTTACCTGCCTGGTGCGAAGGTTGCGATGTCACACTGGGCCTAGATAGGCTGTTAGACAGTGCTGGGGTGGAGTCAGCAGTTGTGGTCCACATTGGTACCAATGACATTGGGAAATGTAGCCGGGAGGTTCTGGAAGCTAAATTTAGGCTGCTAGGAAACAGGTTAAAAATCCAGGACCCCCTAAGGTGGCATTCTCTGAAATGCTACCTGTTCCACGCTAAAAGAGGGCGAAGCTAGGCAAGCTGGAGATACAGGGTCTCAATGCGTGGATGAGAAGGTGGTGCAAGGCAGAGGGTTTCAGATTTGTCAGGAACGGGGAACCTTTTGGGATAAGGCAGGCCTGTACAAAGGGGACGGGCTTCATCTTAACCAAAGAGGGAACTTACAAGCCAACATTAAAAAAAAAAGGTGGCAGAACAGCTTTTAAACTGATCCCTGGGAAAAGCCGACAGGAGCTGAGGTGACTTCTGGTCTGGAATACAGAGTCCATGGGGATGCAGACAGAGAAGGAGGTTCTTCTAAATCAACTACATACAAGTGAGGAGCACAGCAATGTGATAAGTGATAGTGTCTACAAAAAGGCTAGAGGGCAAAACACATAAATCCCAGGTTAGGGACAGAGACAGAGTATACAAGTGTCTCTATGCTAATAGTAGAAGCTATATCTGGACCTAAAAAATGGGGGAGTTGACAGAGTCTTTGAAGGAGGACATTGATATAGTGGGTGTCACAGAGACATGGTGGAATGAGGAGAACCATGGTGTGGGATACTGTTATCCCAGGTTACAGGCTCTACAGGAAGGATAGGACAGGCGTAATAAAGTGGGGTCTCTACATTAAAGAGAGCATAGTGTCACATAATAGAAAATGCAGGGGGGAGCTGATTCCTCTACAGAAGCACTGTGGATATCAATACCAGGGGTGAAGCATAGTTTAACGTTAGGGAAGGAGAAGCTATCATTCCCTGACCAAAGCGCACAAGAGGATTCTGAGATGGAAAAAAGAAATTAGAGAGGCCAACAAAAGCAAAAAATGTCGCGGGTAATGGGAGATTTTAATCCATCCCCATATAAACTGGAAAATGCATGTTCAGGTCATAGTAAGGAGAGAACATTCCTGGATATGCTAAATGACTGTGGCTTAGGAGCAGATGGTTGTAGAACCAACCAGGAGAGGTGATCCCCAGATCTAATTCCTATGTGGGACCCAGGACCTGGTGCGCTGGAAGTCAGTGTTGTTGAGCCGATAGGGAACAGCCACCACAATGCTGTCAGATTCAGTATCTCGCATGGTCAAGTGACAACTACTAATGTAGTTACATTTGCCTTCAGAAAGGGAAATTTCTCAAAGATGAGGGGGGGATAGTCTTAGGAAGCTGGAAAAGGGAAAATCAAGAGAGTCAAAAATGTCCAAGATGCTTGGAGGTTATTTAAAAACACAGTCTTAAAAGCTCAGCTGGAATGTGTTCCTAGGTTAGGAAAGGCAGCTTCAGTCCAAAAAGAAAGCCACCATGGTTAACAAGGGACGTTGAGGAAATTAGGGAAAAAAGATGTCTCTTAGAAAATGGAAGTCCAACTTAACTGATAAAGAATACCAGAGAGAAACACAAATGGTGGCAAAAAGAGAAGCAAGTTAGCTGTAAGGGAGGCAAAAAGGATTATGAGGGAACGCATGGCTGTGAACATCAAAACCAGCAACAAACAGTTCTTCAAGTACATCAAAAGCAGGAAGCAAAGCAGCGGTAGGCCCGTTAGATGACAAAGGAACAAAGGGTGTGCTAAAGATGACAGGGAGATTGCAGAAAAGCTGAATGAATCTTTGCATCTGTCTTCACCCAAGAGGAGGTGGTGAGGGAAAAATTCCTGCACCTGAACCAAGCTTTAGGAGGCGGAATCCGAGGAACTAACGAAGATAGTGGTAGACAAGCGAAGAAGTTCTGGCAGCCATTGATAAAACTAAATGCTTACCAACCCTGGCCCAGATTGCATTCACTCCAAGAGTTCTTTAAAGAGCCTGCATGAAATTGCTGATGTTCTCACTTTAATATGCAACTTATCCTTGAAATCAGGGCTCCATCCCTGAAGACTGAAGAAGATGGCCAATGTCACACCAATCTTTAAGAAAGGGAACTAGGGGACCCAAGGTACCATAGGCCAGTCAGTTTGACATCTGTTCCTGGCAAATTAGTAGAATCTGTCATTAAAGATAAAATTATAAAACATGTAGAAAAGCAAGACCTGCTGAGAAAGAGTCAGCATGGCTTTGCAGAGGCAAATCCTGTCTTACAAACTTACTAGAGTTCTTTGAGGGATGTAAACAGGCATGTGGATAAGGGGAACCAGTGGACATTGGTTCTACTTGGATTTCCAAAAGGCTGTTGACAAAGTTCCTCACCAGAGACTATTGAGAAAACTCAGCAATGAAGGAATAAGAGGGGAAGTCCTCCTATGGATTAAAAACTGGTTGAGAAACAGGAAGCAAAGAGTGGGTGTAAATGGGAAATTCTCACAATGGAGAGATGTAGGGAGTGGTGTCCCCCAAGGATCCGTATTGGGACCAGTGCTCTTTAACCTATTCATAAATGACCTGGAAGTAGGGGTGGGTAGCGTGGTGGCCAAGTTTGCAGATGATACCAAATTATGTAGGGTGGTGAGAACCACAAAGGATTGCAAGGAGCTCCAAGAGGACCTTGATAAATTAGGTGAGTGGGCTAAGAAATGGCAAATGCAGTTCAATGTAGCAAAATGCAAAGTGATGCACGTAGGGGTAAAAAATCCAAACTTCACATACACGCTACAGGGGTCAGTGCTATCAGTCACAGACCAGGAAAGGGATTTGGGCGTCTTAGTTGATAGTTCCATGGGAATGTCAACTCAATGCATGGCAGCTGTGAAAAAGGCAAACTCTATGCTGGGGATAATTAGGAAAGGAATTGATAATAAAACTGCAAAGATTGTCATGCCCTTATATAAAGCCGTGGTGCGACCGCACTTGGAGTACTGTGTTCAGTTCTGGTCGCCACATCTCAAAAAAGATATTGAAGAGATAGAAAAAGTGCAGAGAAGGGCAACGAGGATGATTGAGGGACTGGAGCACCTTCCTTATGAGGAAAGGCTGCAGCGTTTGGGACTCTTTAGTTTGGAGAGGAGACGTCTGAGGGGGGATATGATTGAAGTCTATAAAATTATGCATGGGGTAGAAAATGTTGACAGAGAGAAATTTTTCTCTCTTTCTCACAATACTAGAACCAGGGGGCATTCATTGAAAATGCTGGGGGGAAGAATTAGAACTAATAAAAGGAAACACTTCTTCACGCAACGTGTGATTGGTGTTTGGAATATGCTGCCACAGGAGGTGGTGATGGCCACTCACCTGGATAGCTTTAAAAGGGGCTTGGACAGATTTATGGAGGAGAAGTCGATTTATGGCTACCAATCTTGATCCTCTTTGATCTGAGATTGCAAATGCCTTAACAGTCCAGGTGCTCGGGAGCAACAGCCGCAGAAGGCCATTGCTTTCACATCCTACATGTGAACTCCCAAAGGCACCTGGTGGGCCACTGCGAGTAGCAGAGAGCTGGACTAGATGGACTCTGGTCTGATCCAGCTGGCTTGTTCTTATGTTCTTATGTTCTTATGTTCTTACTTGGAAAGCAAAATTGTCCTTTAACTAAATTGTATTTTGTATTTTCTGAGACCAAAGATGCAACAAAATCTGCAACTTTGCAACCTAAATGTATGTAAACAAAGCAAATATATACCGGTACACAAAGTAAGAGCAAACAAAGGGAGTAATGATTGACCCAAGTTGTTCACTAACTAAAGGATTTTCCCTGATCCCCAAACTGTCCTCTTGCTGAAAGCAACGGGTGTGGGGTTGTGTAAATATGCCCTGTATCCCAGTATTTTTTTTAAAAAAAGGTTTACTATAAATGGGTCTATTATTATTTATTTATTTATTTATTTTTATTGTTTAGTTTTATATACCACCCTATCCCCGAAGGGCTCTGGGCAGCGTACAAAAAAGTTAAATCATAATACAACTAAATACAATCAAAAACTAAACAATTAGATTCCAATATAAATTACTAAATCCCCATTAAAACAGCAGTTAATACAAAGTTTAAAGTCTACCCTTTGCATAGAGGTTAGTAGGTACATTCTGCTAGGTGACAGGGCTCAAGAAGTGCAAGTCACAAACACGCGTCGCTAAATAAAGGAAATAAAGCCCCATCCTTAAAAAGAGGTATGAACCAAGACGGTAGTAATTTCCACAGGAAAACAAAGCCTATCCTTACTTTAACTTCTTCTTGATAAGTAAGATCAGAAGACTTTTCATTTCAATTGTTGCTGTGTCTGCTTTATCAAACCCTTTTATAAAGGGAAGGTTGCTAGTCTGGTTGCTGTAATCATTCCATGACCAGTTGAGACTCAATTACCAGGAAGAAACAAGATGGAGAAGGGAGAGGTGATCCGTCCAGGGAAGCAGAGAAGGGGAGTGAACCCGAATGGCTGGAGGACTTTTTCTCCTCCGCATGTACAGCTGGCAAGAGCCATTTTGCCACAGATATAAAAAGCTTTTGAGTAGATGGTGGACTTTTCTAGAAACTGGGAAGACGGGTAAGAATCCAAATGCTCATCAAAAGGGCTTGGACAGATTTATGGAGGAGAAGTCGATCTATGGCTACCAATCTTGATCCTCCTTGATCTGAGATTGCAAATGCCTTAGCAGACCAGGTGCTCAGGAGCAGCAGCGGCAGCAGAAGGCCATTGCTTTCACCTCCTGCATGTGAGCTCCCAAAGGCACCTGGTGGGCCACTGCCAGTAGCAGAGTGCTGGACTAGATGGACTCTGGTTTGATCCAGCAGGCTCGTTCTTATGTTCTTATGTTCTTATCACAGCACCACCGTCAAACATCACCATATTTGAAATTGTTCTATTAAATAATTACATAATACAGTCTTGAAGCAATAATTGGGGAGCTCAATTATTGGGTGTCACGTAAACATTCTCCAACCAGAAGTCCTCCATCTGGCTGTTCAACATAATGTTGGTCTCTGGCACAAAAACGTTATATCCATTGTAACCAAAAAGCTAAAAAGAAAATTAAGCATTTTTCTCCCAGCATCTTTCAAGGTGCACGTGTTTTATAAAAAGGCAAATATTGCTCAGAACAATAGTGCCTGGGGATTTTCTGTTTGAGAAAAAATGAATATAATTACAAAAAGTTGAAGTTGTGTTACCCATTTTAGTGGCATACCACCGTTTAAATTTTATTGAGCGCTGGCAGCTAAAAGACAAGAGGAGGAGAAGAAGAAGAAGAAGAAGAAGAAGAAGAAGAAGAAGAAGAAGAAGAAGAAGAAGAAGAAGAAGAAGAAGAAGAAGAGAAGAGTTTGGATTTATATCCCCCCTTTCTCTCCTGTAGGAGACTCAAAGGGGCTTACAATCTCCTTGCCCTTCCCCCCTCACAACAAACATCCTGTGAGGTGGGTGGGGCTGAGAGAGCTCCGAGAAGCTGTGACTAGCCCAAGGTCACCCAGCTGGCATGTGTGGGAGTGCACAGGCTAATTTGAATTCCCCAGATAAGCCTCCGCAACTCAAGCAGCAGAGCTCGGAATCAAACCCGGTTCCTCCAGATCAGAGTGCACCTGCTCTTAGCCACTGCTCTTAGCCACTACGCCACTGCGAAGAGGGAAGAGGGAAAAGAATGCTTAAACACACACACACACAAAACACATACATTAGTAAAAAAATTCTTAAGAGATGTCATTATTCTTCATTACCAGCCTACTTACAGCTGATGTTGGTGCAATCAGCGCTTGACACCTCTATGCTCCAACACATGTGTTTATGTATATATTTAAACACACAGCCATATACCAAGCTAGAGAATCTAATATTGTTACGGCACAGAAATTTTTGCTGTGTTTACTGGTTTGCTGTACACACGATTCCTGATAGAAAATAGACCATGTCTCCTGTTTAAAGGGATGATGAAGACCATCTGTTTTCTATATCTTATGCATCTGAGAACTTAGCTTACTTTCCTCCCCCAATCCCAAATAGCTGTATTAATAGCACTGAACTGAATATACCTTCCCAGCTAAAGCTGCTAGCAAATCTGAATGTGCTCATCTCTGAATGGGCAAATATTCATACCAGAGCCACATATCTGTAATGATGCTGAGAAGGAGAAAGTTCCATCTGCGAACAGAATCCCTCCTGTAATCAAACGGCTTTGTTTACCAAACGAATCCAGCATTATGTCACTTTTCTTACAGAGAGAAAAGCTTTGAAGAGGTAGTTTATTTAACATCACCACTCTGCCCTGTGTCTTAATGAAAGCTGTGTGGAAATTTATTCATAGCAAGCCCTCATGCAAAGCAGACCCTTTCCAGTCTGGGTCACAGGGTGTGTCTGAAGGAAATACCTATCTCCCTGGCCTTCATGTACCTATTTGTTATTTGTCCAGGCAGCCAATGCCTTGCCCCTAAACCCAACCTTTCAGCAATTTTCCTGTTGTACACAATGATCTGAGAGGTGCATACAAAACCAGCCAGGTTTCTCTTGCAGAAAACAGATATGAGTGGCATAATCTTTGATATGAAACATCTACTGTTATTGGTTCCCTCTTTTTATTTATTTTTATTAACCACTCACTCTGAAGGAGCTGTGGCTAAGTGGCAGAGCATCTGATTGGCAAGTTCCTTCAGTCCCCGGCATCTCTGCTTAAAAGGACCAAGTGGTAGGGGATGTGAATGGTCTCTACCTGCTGCTTTACCCAGAGACCCTGGACAGCTAGAGCAGTCAGTCAGAGAAGGCAAAATGACATCAACAGGCTGATGGGTTGTCTTCATATAAGATGTGTTTTTGTGAAGAAGTTTTCAGAAGAAAGCTTGGGCTCATTCCGCACATGCAGAATAATGCAATTTCAAACTGCTCTCAGTGCTCTTTGAAGCTGTGCGGAATGGCAAAATCCACTTGCAAACAGTTGTGAAAGTGGTTTGAAAACGCATTATTTGTGTGTGCGGAAGGGGCCTTGGTCATCGCTTTGCGACATTATAGTTGTATCTATTAAAAGATTCTCTAATATTGCTTTTGGATGATATGACACACTGAGTCCCACCAAATTTTCTGCACATATAGCAGGGGAGGGATTCTGAATTCCTCATCCCATGGTGGACATAATACTCTCCAAACTATTTTTAGGGTTCCCCATTTCCTTGTGGCAAAACCTGGAATTCGGGACTGCTGTAGAGCAATACTGGCATCCAATCAAATGCCAGCCGGGGGGGGGGGGGGGGGCCAAGGCATTCCCAGGGATGAAATCAATGGCAGACAGCTTCTACCTGGGGTTTAGGGCAGCAAGGCACCCGAGCCCTTGGACTTACACCACCCAAAGGGTTGCATGTCCATTTAGTCTTATGGAAGGTTTTCTGGCAGCAGGGGGCTTTTATTTTAGTTTCTCCTGCCTCTCTGAGCTGCTGAAAAGCCCTCTGGAGGCAGTGGGGCAGCAGCACCATTCCCACCCACTTCAGGCTTTGGATGGGGCTCCCCAAAAGATAGCATAGCTCAGAGCTCAAGAAATACAACAGAGTATTTTAAAAGGATACAGCGCATATGTTGAGCCATGTGCCAATATTGCTACTGTTTTAAAATGGGCTGCTCTATTACTTTCAAGTATCTTGGATCGATCCTCCTAACATGGGGTGGTTGTTGTTGCTATTGTTGTTGTTATTGTTGTTATTATTATTATATTTGTATACCGCCCTACCCCCGAAGGGCTCAAGAGCTTTTGGACTGTGAGTTCTGCAGCTGCTACCCCATACTTATACCACTCATGATGGCCTTTCAGCAGAATGTGAAGTTTTTTTGTTTTTTGATGACTCTCTGCGCCACCTGAAAGTCCTCCGGAAGCAGCGGGGTGGCAGGGCAGCAGTTCTGTCCCTGACTGCCTCAGACTTTGGGTTGCCCAAGTTGAACTGCATACTCCAAAATATATTGTTCTTATATTTTAAGTAATTGTTAAGTAAATTCAGATAAGAGCTGATCTTTCAGAATATCTGAAGACTCTTGACTGTTGTAAGTAGGGAGAAATTGACTCAACATCCTGAAAACGCTGCCATTAATTATGCTTTCCTAAGATGAAACAGTATAATTCCACAAGCTGCGGGAAACATTTAATGATGAGATGAAAAAATGACGGCTACATTTTAGCCTGGAACTATTGAAAAATATTTATGGTCCTTTACACTGGGATGTGTAGTGGAATAAGAAAACAATGAAAAGATGTAGATGAAAGTTCACTGGGATCCATGAGGGAATGAAACCAGAAATTTCTCTTTTTTTCCCCCACATCCAAATCTGTCTTCAAACAAAAAAGGGATTGCAAGAAAAGCCACTCCCCATGAAGAAAAGATTTCCTGCATTCCTGTTTACTATTTGTTTGTTCAAGTTTCACATGGTGGGGGTTTAATGTTCCATCAAACACACATTCTTCTATTTGGCATCAGGCAGTTCTTCAGTCCTCTTTTACAGGATTCTAATTGTTTACAGAAGTAAATTAAAAGCTGATCTTCCACACCCTGTTCCCATAAAAAACATCAGCTGAAGTGTGCAGGGTTGCACTAAAACAGAACTGATGCAACAGGGACGCGGACTGTGAATGAACACTTAAAACTGACAATGTTTTGAGCAAGTTTGGCTTCGACTTGATGATCTACATAAGACTTGAAACTGAGGGATAATTTTCATAATCTCCTCTCATGCTGGACTACAATGTATTTGCTTTAGAAGATATCCTCACTTCAGAAACCATGGGAGAATCTCAACAGGGAAACAGTAGCAATTAAGTGGTTAATAAAAACAGCATTCCCGGAGATAAGCCTTCTAAAAGTTTGCATCTGCAAGTCATAACATAACTTTTTGTTCTGAGTGTCCCCTTAACAGAAAGTTTCCAGGGCAGAATTCTCAAAACCACAGGATGTCAAACAGATGTATCCCAACCTCAAGAGTTAAAATAAGGAAGTATGCACTTGCAGCCTGTATATTGTATCCACAACATGTGTGTGTGTGTGTGTGTGGATAGAGTCAGAGAGAATATGCCTTAAATGTTGTATATCTTTGTGAAGAAAGGCAAGCTCTGGCAAATCAAGAAGAATAACTTTCTCCACACAGAAGGGTGATACCTTCAGAAGTCTAGTAGATCTCAAAATCCCTATTGCTGACATGAGCACAGTGGGCAGTAGCCAACTGTCCATTCACGCCATTTTCCCCAAATTCCTCTTTGTTCCTGCAGCATTTTCTTTGGGTCATGAGATCCTTTTTGGGGCACAGGATCTACATGGATACTGACATTGTGAATGATGCACTTTTTGTGTTTTGTACCTTTATGCACTGCTGCTGATGTTATTGTTGTTTTTTAATTGTGATAATTGATTATATGTATACGCACCTTCCTTGCCACTGAGGCTACACGCAATGAATTCGGGTATCCTGTGTGTGTAGCAGAATTTTATGCAGAAATTTTATTGTAGGAATACTGGTAATTTCTTAATCGCTGATCTAAGTCTGTAAATAAAGTCATTTGCTTTGATTTGAGGTTGCCATCTAAGGTACTTCAGCTTCCCCCAAGTCTACTCCAATACATAGTACTGCCGGCCATATGATATTTCTGTCACAGAGGACTGCAAAGCCAGAATGATGCTTCCTAGCACTGCTTGCTGTCCGAGGGTGGAACTCCCTGAGCAACTCTTTTATCCAATGATCACACCACACTCCTGGCTGGGGTAAATTAATTGGCCATAGCCATTCTTTATTAACTATGCAGAAGCGTGAGGTCAAGCAGGGGTCTTGATCTGGACAACTAAAACATCATAGCGAAGCTCCCGCGGGCGGATGCCCCATACAGGTGCTTTGCTTTGGTGTGGGGCTCTGCCGGGTGGACACTCCTGGCAAGAGGTGCTCCCCAGACGCCCTGTTCGGCAGGGTGGTTGCCTCTTGCCGCTGTCTGTCATTCCCGAGGGGAGGGGGTAGCTCCTTAGCTCCCTTCCTCTGACCCTTCCAGATCAATACCCATGCGCCAAAACCGCCGATGGCCATGACAAGTTAACATGCATTAACAGTTTCTGAAAATGGGGACAGTTGGGTGGGCAAATCGCTAGCCGGCCAAAGCACATGGCTGGCACAAAGGATAGCTGGTTCCTTTAAAGGCTTGGTCTAACCCTCCCCGCTCTGATGTGACCAGCCGCTGCGCTGTTGCTTGCCCTCACTTGGCATGGCTACTTGCCTGCTTCCGCCCTTGCTGAGGCCGGAATCAGCTCTTGCCCTGTCCAACCCGAGCAGCAACCGTGGCCCGTGGTGACTCACAGCCGTCTTTGCTGTAAGTTTCTGACTCTCTCTATCCCAGACAGAAGCATCTCAGGGAGAATGATGTTGCTCCCTACTATGTGCCCTCCAAGTTGGCTTATGGATATATTAAGGTTGGACCCCCACAGAAGTCAGTGAAGTAGGATTTTCTTGCTTTACTTCTTCTTCTGTAGTTCAACAAGCTCCCTGAGATTCTGCTCATGAGGGCCAACGGAGGAAAAGCATGTGAAGCCAAGTCGGGATCTGCATGGGGGAGGAATTGTCAAACATCACCCTCCTCTCCCCTCCAATGGAAGTGCCATTCAGCTGGCATGCTGGAGCATAATAATAAAGTAATGCATTGTTGCATGGTTCGGCATGAAGCAATGACAATTTATAGCACACACACTCGTAACCAGGCATATCCCAGTCCCAGATTTCTCAGTGAAGTTAAATTTACTTGCACCCTTGTGTGTGTGTGGGGGGGGGGGGGGGGGTTGTCCTGAAGGAGGAGGGAAGGCATCTACCCATCACTGCTATGCTGAAAGCTGAATGTTATTTAAAACAGCTGCAACACCTTTTCTAAATTTCCTGTATTGTGAAATGACAGCAGTGTCTGATTTGGCAAAACCCACCCAACATTGTCTCCTAGTCAACTTGTAAAGAAATAAACCATCCCCAGATGCATTATTTGGTGTTTGTTTTTCCATCAGCTGCCTATAATGAGAGGTAGAGAAAGTTTGTACAGCGAGAGGAACAGTGCCTGGGTTTAGCTCCAACGCCATAGGACAATGGAGCGGCCTGCAAAAAAAAAGCGAGAGAGCTGTGGGGCCAGACACTCTCTTTCAATGAACCAACTATTTGCCACTCTTTTGATGAGCCAAGAGCGACACGTGGGAGAGAGCCACATATTTTCTCCATTATGAGCTGTTTCTTTTGTGCCTTTGATTTCAATTAGAGGGACGAAGTTTACTTGATCACATTGCGCTCTTTTTTTCAACATCATGAAAAGAGCCTATTTAGGGACCAAAGACATGAGTGATTATTACTCTGAGAACCAGCTATTTTCAACTTTCATAACGGCAGCCAAGTGCTACGCTGCTTTGATTCGTTCCAGGTGCTTTTATAACTGACACCATTTGCAGCTTAAACTTAATTACTGGGTATCTCTGAGACCGTGAGAAGAATAGGTAGTTCAAGGAGCCAACGTATCCTTTATTACGTACATCAAAATAAAGAACGTGTTTGTATAATCAGAGTAAAGTAATTATTCCCAAACCCTCGATCTTAAGAACAACATTACATTTCCAGTCTAGTAAGTTTCGAACTCTTATCTACAAGTAGAAGCAAAGCCTCTTCGGTCCCTTACTCTGCTCCAGTCTTTTGGAGTGATCAGAAGCGACATAGAACAATTTTCCTGCAGAAGGAGGATTTTCATTAGGTGCACATGAGTTCATCAGTGTGTAGGAAGCATCACATGCCAAAATACTCTCTTCTACATAATTGTTAAAGGGAGCTCCATTCTCTGGTCTAAATGGTCACCCTATGAATGTCCCAATGCTGACAGCATTGCAAACCCTCGTAGAATTCATAACCATTCTCATAGGTTTCTGTAGTTTATTTGGGAATCACTGCCCTGGAGTCTGTGATAATACTGAGTATTTTTTTCCTCCTTAAGATTTATATTTTGTTTTCTGTTTTTGATCAACAAGTAAATGAGACAAAAATAGTCCATCAAATATAAACCTGCCATAATCCAAAAACCTCTTTAAAAAGCATATAGAAGAAACTGGAAGAACATCTGTTACGGTAGAAGAGTTTAGGGTTCATAGAATTAAAAAATGGTCCATATACATTCTGAAACTTATCCTCCATCTCTCAATAAGCAAATGCCACTCTCTCTTTTTTTTTTGGCATCAAGATCAAGGAGATCCTCCAGCCTTTGGGTGGAGTTGATGATTTTCAATTTCAAAATACAAATTTTGGGCACAAATTTTGGGTACAAAATACAAATTTTGACACTAAAATAATTGGTGCACTCATCATCTACTGTTTTTGCGCTGAACGCAAAATGAATTAGATGAATTCACATAGCTGCTAAAACAAAGACGTTCAAGCAACCACTTAGTTCTCCTCCCCTACTGAAGCCAAGGTTAAGTACTGAGATCCTACAGGAAGGCTGAAAAACACATGGTTCACTGGCAGAGCATCAGCATTATAGCAAGAAGGTCTCTGGTTCAATCTCTGGTCTCTACAGGTGAAAGAATCAGGTAATCAGTGATGTGAAAGAACTCACTATTTTTTTTTACCACCAAGTCACATCTGATTTATGGTGACTCACTAGGGCTTTCAAAGCAAGAGACATTCAGAGGTGATTTGCCATTGCTGCCTCACTATATAACAACTTTAATCTTATCAGAA
Organism: Sphaerodactylus townsendi; assembly: GCF_021028975.2. Lineage (NCBI taxonomy): Eukaryota > Metazoa > Chordata > Lepidosauria > Squamata > Sphaerodactylidae > Sphaerodactylus > Sphaerodactylus townsendi. The sequence goes on from NC_059435.1 coordinate 19,348,277, forward strand.
TTCTAAGGCCATTGCTTTCATCTCCTGCATGTGAGCTCCCAAAGGCACCTGGTGGGGCACTGCGAGTAGCAGAGTGCTGGACTAGATGGACTCTAGTCTGATCCAGCAGGCTAGTTCTTATGTTCTTATGATAGGAGCTGATCTTTCTCAGCATTTCCCTTCCCCCAGCTCTTTCCTTTGAGGCTACAAAAAGACATTTTTGAGGGACAGAGGACCCTTGCAGAAAAAAAGAAAAGAAAAACTACACAGCTATGGTAGTTGTGAGGCAAAGAATCAGGTGATCTACCCCTCCTTCCTCTTTTATCAGCAGAATGCAAACAGGATCCATCCCAATGTGCACATGAACCTGTCTTAAGGGCTAATTCTAAAGTCTTGTCAAATCCATAAAAAGTACTTATCTTTAACACCAGTGGGCCACAGCATTATACAAACTGAAAAACAGTAAGGCATAAAGAGAACAACAAATAATGTCAGCACACTCAGTGGTGAAGACATCTGTTGCATGTTATGAAATATGACCTTTTTAGCCCAACCACAATTGAGGCTGTTTCATAACTAACATTTAAGAACCCCACAGAGCTCTGGACCATTTGTCAGTATCATTTCTGGGGACTGATTCTGTTGGAGTTTCTACATGAAGAGCCAATGGGTCCAGATTTTTGCAACTGCCTACATTTGGCCACTCCTCTGTGCAGCAAGGTAGGAGTAGCCAAAGAACTGCCCCCAATCCAAAAACCCTTTACAGGGTTAAGTAGGCAGCGTTACAGAAAAAGAACGTATAGGAGACCAAAGTAGAAAAACTAACATTATTTCCCCAGCTGATCTTGCTCAGCTTCAAACTCCCCTATTAGACATGGAGGCGGGATAAGGAAAATTAGGAAGAGGATTAAAAAATATTTGTATGTCACCCCCCCTCCCCCAATGCTTCAAATCCACAATTCTAAACTTTCAAATCCAAAGAATATATTATTATAATGGGCCGGCAGTGATACACGGCGACTGTATCTGGAGGGACAACACAGCCATAGATATACTGGCCTTGTCCTTTTCCTTAATGGCAGCTGATTGGGAGCTAGACTAGCCGTGCTGAGATACTGCCGGGCTTTTCACAACCTTGTAATTACAACCATCCTGGCACGGCTTTTTTGTCCCCTCCAAACAATATCATGGGCAGCTTATGATCCCTTTGCTTTTCTTCTTGGGAGGATTAATCATGTTCTTCCCACTAGCAGGTGGGATGGATTATTGTAACTCGCTCGATGCTGGCCTGCCCTTGAGACTGCTCCGGAACCAGCGGTGGGATTCAGCCGGTTCGCGCCACTTCGGCAGAACCAGTTGTTAAAATGGTGCTTGTAAACAACCAGTTGTTAAATTATTTGAATCCCACCACTGTCCGGAAACCACAACTGGTCCAGAATGCGGCAGTGAGAGTGCTCACTGAGACTCTGGTGGGGAAGTTTATAAGACCTGTATTCTATCAGATGGACTGGCTATCGGTTGATTCCGAACTGTCTTCAAGGTTCTGGTGTTAACCTTTAAGGCCTTGAGTGGTCTGGGACCATCGTATCTTTGGAACCTCAATGTCCCATACTGCCCATGCGGGACCTTTTGGTCCTCTGACAGCAATCTCCTGGTGATCCCTGGCCCCAAGGACATTCAGCTAACTTCCGCAAGAGCCAGGACCAAAAAGGCTGACTTTCACTAGAACCAGAGCCGAAAATTCCTCCTTGGTGGAATTCGCTACAGATGGACATTAGGGCTCTGCGGGATATTAACCAATTCCACAGACCCTGTAGAACTGAGATGTTTCGCTGAGCTCACAACTGGAACCTTATGGGCCATATTGTATCACGCTGGCCCCCAAGATTGTACCCCCTCCTCTTCCGCCCACACAGGATTTTATAAAACTGGGGTGAGGGCGGGGTTGACATATGGGCAATGTGTTTTGCTAAACTGCCATCTGAGAAATTATTTCATATGCTGGAACGTTTTGACTATTAAATTATTTAATGTTTTTAAGATTGTGACTTAATTATGTGTGCTAACCACCCTGAGCCCAGCCTCGGTTGGGGAGGGCGGGGTATCAAATAAAATAAAATGTGCACTGCAAATAGCACAGCTGTACATGGGAAACCACAACACCTGGCAGAGTCCATCCCCCCCCCTTGCAAGTTACAATATACCTCCTGTGTCATCCCTAACCATGTGAAACTAATTTGGATCATCTCAAAGGTCTCTTTAATCACAGATCAAGTTTTTTTAAAAAAAATCTATGAATCACATTTCTGTTTTTTATTTTTAAGGATTAAAAAGCTGCGCTTCAAAGCGCAGTTGATACCCCCAATATATCATTAATAAAGACCTATGTAAACACAAATAGAACCGAAGGAGAAGTATCAGAATGAAAACTGCTTCCAATTTAATTTAGGCTTGCCAAGCAGTCTGTGGAAGTCGGAGGGAGAAGATTTCAACATGTGATCAAGGGTGTTGACATATGGAAGGCTGTGGGAGGGTGAAGGTCTCTTCATGTTTTGCTGCATAATTTAGTAATGTTTCTGGCACCAGGGTCTAGCTGCATGCTTCTAGTGAGAAACAGTTTCCTGTCTCCATATAATTCATCAGCTGTGGATTAGAACAGAAACACAATTTTGAACAAGCACTACCAAGACTTTCACAGGGCCGATGTGCCGCCTTCAGTCCCCAAAAGTTTTTCAGCTTGACAATCTATAGCCGTGGTGGCGAACCTTTGGCACTCCAGATGTTATGGACTGCACTTCCCATCAGCCCCTGCTAGCATGGTCAATTGGCCATGCTGGCAGGGGCTGATGGGAATTGTAGTCCATAACATCTGGAGTGCCAAAGGTTCACCACCACTGATCTATAGGGATTGAATGTAGCCTGAAAGGGAAGCAAGAGGAGAATTCACCTTCAACTTGCAACATCTTCCCCATGTTTTTTGCATACAGGTGAGTTTCGATATGCGTAATTGCAAAAATGCACTGATACTCAGCGTCCCAGGAGCCACTTATGGCTTTTCTGAGCACTATTCCCCAACATAGTACCTGCCCAGAGATGCCAGTTGCCTGCTCTGTGCAGGCATTCTCCTGCCACTGGGCCTTCCCCACCTGCCCCAACATCTGAGTGTACAGGCAGAGAAATGTAAAAAAACACAACAGCAACACTGCATGGGAGTAGCCAACTTCCACCTATGTTTACTAACCACCCTTTGAAGGGAAAAAAGCGTTTTTTCCTTCTTGTCACAAACGTGGTAGGCTGTGAGAAGGATCAGCAACCACTACATCATTTACAACAGAATTCCTTCCATTTTCACTATTCCCTTCTTTCTCAAAGAGGTTCAGGGTGACACATAGTCCTCCTAGTAGTGACTGGTTCAAGATAATCCAACTTGCTTCATGGCTGATTTGGGATTTCAACTCAGGTCTCCCTGTAAACCAATCTAGTCAATACTATTCCACAATATTGGAAAGGGAAATGCTAGCTTTGTTATACTCTTCTCACAGAAAGATGAAAGTGAGGTCACTAGTGGTGCGGCGGAAGTGAGTGCTTCCACAGTAGAAAATAATCCTGAAGGACTATGAGCAGGTGAGCAAGCGAGCAGTGAGTTGGGGAAAGAAACGGGGGAGGTGAGCAGGCCTGGTTTGGTGTTTGGGCTGGGGGGAGGGGGAGAAGGAGGGGGAAGCTGTTGCCAGGCCCTGCAGGAGAGCAGCAGCTTGTCACCATTGTCCCTGCCTTGGAGTTTGTGCTGGGGAGCAGCGGGAATGAGGACGCTGTTGCCAGGCACAGTGGGAGAAAGGTGGTTGCTGCCGCTTTCTGGCTGGTCCACCTTGGTATTTGGGCTGGGGGGGGGGCGCACACTAGGCACTAGGACCCAATGAAAGCATTCTATAAGAAAGGAGGTCAAAGAAGTGATGGTGAATGAATTCAAAATCTCCTGAGACCTTTTGGTGAGACACAAGGACGTAGGTAAGGGTGGGTTCTCGGGTTTAACTCCCACATTCATGTCCGAAGCTCTGCCCACCCGTTTGTGGGTTTTTAAAACATTTTAGTTTTTTTGGGTTTTGGCCTGCAGGGGGAGCATTGTTTAGGCTAGCAGCACCAAACTTTCAGGGATTGTTTAGGGGACTCTCCTGATGATACTGCCCAGGTTTGGTGAGGTTTGGTCCAGGGTGTCCAAAGTTATGGACTCCCAAAGGGGGTGCCCCATCCTCCATAGTTTCCAATGGGAGCTAATAGAAGATGGGGGCTACACTTTTGAGGGTCCATAACTTTGGACACCCTGAACCAAACTTCACGAAACCTGGGAGGTATCATCAGGAGAGTCTCTTACTGATACCACCCAGGTTTTGTGAAGTTTGGTCCAGGGGGTCCAAAGCTATAGACTCCCAAAGAGGGTGTCACCCAGCCTCACCCCCGAACCCCCCCATAAAAAATCTATACCTATGTCCCTGGTGAGACAGAGTATAGCTACCTTGGGTAGCAATATAAGTAGAAAGGTGAGATACAAATGCTGCAAACAAACAATAATCTTCACAACATCAAAGAATTCTAATCTAAAGTTGACATAGCCAGCAATGTGCCTAAAGCAAGATGGTACCAAAACAACTTTGAAATACTATTCAATAATTTCCATCTCCGGGAACCAATTGAAGAAATGCCAAGGAAGTTTTTCAAACAACCTCTTATAAGAGTTTCACCCCGATCCAGAGAAGCAGACCTGTCATGCGAACTTCTGAAAGCTTCCTGGCAATTTCCCATTTTTATTTGAAACTCTGGACGTACAAAAATATTTTTGGTGGCCCCCCAGAGAAATATGATAAATATTCTTTAAAAGATATTGTTTTCTAGGAAGGAAATTTATGAGCAATTACCAAAAACAGAGGAATGCAGGGAAATATCCTGTATTAACAACACATTCGCTTCTTTTTTTAAAAAAAGTAATTTCTCCCCCAAAGCCTCAACTTTCATACTGTGATCAAAAACAAATGATACGATAATGGAAAACATTCACAAGAATATTGTGTATATGTATTGCCACTGATGTATCATTTTCCTCTAGTGTACTCATTTTAAAATGCGGGCAGTGATCTACCATACAACACTAATCCCATGCATTTCCATAGGCTTGAATTACTCTATACTATGGTGGAACTGGCTTATTTTGACCTGCAGGCCCTATTCCACCCAGTCCACTACCCAGCTTCTCCTGAAAGGGGCTTCCTTTCTCTCTCTAGGGCAGGGGTCTGCAACCTGCGGCTCTCCAGATGTTCATGGACTACAATTCCCATCAGCCCCAATTGGCCATGGTGGCAGGGGCTGATGGGATTTGTAGTCCATGAACATCTGGAGAGCCGCAGGTTGCAGACCCCTGCTCTAGGGTAACTGCTGCCACCCCTGACCTTTGTAAGAACTTCTTACTGGGGAGGGTAGCCCCCCCCCAGCTTCCTTTCCAACTCTGAAGCCTAGCCTCTGTGTCTCCCACTTGCCCTCTCCTGGGTGCCACAAGGACGGTTTATGGCCCAATGAACTCCTGGTAAAATAGCTGCCTGCCAACTGTCAGCCTTCCTCCTGGCGCCCTCCTTTTCCAATAGCGTGTCCAAGGCAATGGAGGTTTATGTGGTACAGAGGACTGCTACCAGTATCCAACATTAAAAAGGTATTTATTGAAAAGAAAATGTTTACAAGCAGACTTGTATCGCAGCACCAGATTGAGTAAGGGATTCCAAAAGGAATGAGAGATGAACCCAATTCCTCTATCCCTTTCTCTGGCCAAATCCCCACTGAAAATTTAATCTAGATACAACCACGTTTCAAAAGAATCGACACCTTTTCATCCAGGTTCCAACATCCTCACTGCAGCATGTTTGTAGTGAAGACATCCAGGCCTGCCCCTTGGGGTGCAATTATCTAGTGAAGACATCTAGTCCTGCAATCAGGGGTGCAATTATTAAGCAAGCAGCACCAAAATTTCAGAGTACCTTTAGGAGACCCTCTTGATGACACCACCCAGGTTTGGTGAAGTTCAGTTCATGGGGCCCAAAGTTATGGACCCTCAAATGTGTAATCCCATCTCCTATTAGCTGCCATTGGAATGTTTTTTCTCTCAAAAAGCTGCATATATAAGCAGCTTCAGGAAAATCCTGTGATATGGGGGGGGGGGGGCGCCAGAAATGGGACTGATCTGTGTTCCGCGGTTCAGCTGTGAGGAGATCTCGAGGAAACCTGGATATTTCGGGTGACTATCCCAGGATTAATCGCCAGCAGGAATTAGCCCTAAGTACATACCCCATTAGTTGTTAAAGTAGGGCAGGTTCTTAAACTTAGAATATTACTGATTTCACAGATTGTGCCAGCTCCCCAATCAAGCACATGGTCAAAGGAGGTGCCCCCTTCCAGATTCCAGTAAGAGATCTGCCTCCTTCAATGATCCAGCCGAAAGGGAGAGTTCCTCTTTGCTCCCAAGGGGTTCCCACTCCCCACCCTCTTGAGCTGGTCAGTCTGGGTCAAGAAAGCTTTTCCAGCTTGATCCAGGTAGCCTTTTCCTGAAACCCTTCTCTTCTTTTTAAAACCTCCAAATCAGAGACACCTGCTTGGAGAAGGAGGGGGGAGTGAACCCATCCCATTGTCTCTTACTTATCTGTATTAGCAACTCCAAAGGGTGGCTGAGTGGGGCTGGCAGTCTGTTTTTTTTTTTAAGTTTAAAATGTTCCCTCAGAAAGAGGGGGGGGGTGCCATTTCTTCACATATGGATCAAGCTTATGTATTTAAACAGAAATCCCAATAGCAATAAACCGTGGCTCATCCAAAGCGAGTCAGGAGAATTTATAAAGATATCAGACACGCATGCAGTTGATATGGTTGTTTTTCTGAAAATCTGAAAATGAGCATATCAAGAATTATGAGGATCAATGCTAAGGCATTATATTAGGCGTTATATAGGGACATACATATGGGCAGAGTTGTGTCTCTGACTAGAGCTACCAACTCTGTGTCAGCAAATTCCAGGAGATTTAGGGCAGTACCTGGGAACTGTGAACTATGGGAAATGGACCAAGTTCAGCAGGGATGCAATCCCAAATAAAGTTCACCCTCTGAAGCCGCTATTTCTTCCAGAGGAAACGATCTTTTGGTCTGGAGAAATCCAGGCTGGAAGTTGGCAACCAATATTTCACACACAGAGAAGGGATGTGGAAGTAAGCCTGCTAAATATATTTGAGTCATAATTAAATGAAAAGGGAAGTGGTAAGTTTTTGTTCCCCTACCTACAAGCAATCTTTTTGATGATTTATATAACTATTGTCAATTCTACCCTTTATTTTCCTTTTATCAATCTAATCCTCTGAGGGGGAAGAATACTTTATTGTAGATGATTTGCGGATTCCTTTGATGTTTTTGGAGTTAACCATTACAATTAAGGCTGTGGCATGTTTTTACAACTGTGTTTTGCAAGCGCTTTAAGATTACTGGCGCTCTGAATAAACAATCTGAATCAAGTTAGAACCGCAAAGGAATTCCATGAGCGGGCCACATCAGATGAGATGACAAAGGGACATATGAACTGTACAGTCAGAGGAGACAGGACCTCTCAATCAACCAATCAATTCATCAATGCGATATGACTCTCTAGCCAAAAGACTTGCCCAGACAAAATATTAGTATCTGAAAACCTAATAAATAACGGGGTGGCATTTGCCTTCATACAGAGTTTTAAAAACTGAATTTGAGAACAGAAAAGTATACATCAAGATAGTTTACATCAGCAGACAACATTCACCTGGACAGCAATTTTGCAAGTGATCAAGCAGAGACATTTTCTAGGTCACTAATCCTGGTTCTGCAATTCACCAAGTAGTCAATCTTTTGATAGACCTACAGGTGATTTTATCAACAATGAAGCCAAGGGGTAGAAGACAGGACCAAACAGACATGTACAGACATGCAAGGGAGGGGAGGGAGGGGGCCTGGCATATGGACATGGCCCGCCCACCCTAGCAGACAGAGAGGAGAGGGGAGGGGAGGGAGGGAGGGGGGAGGGGGAGGGGTGGCATGCAAGGGAGGGGAGGGAGGGGAGGGGTGAGGGGTAGCATGCAAGGGAGGGGAGGGAGGGGTGAGGGGTAGCATGCAAGGGAGGGGAGGGAGGGAGGGGTGAGGGGTAGCATACAAGGGAGGGGAGGGAGGAAGGGGGGAGGGGTGGCATGCAAGGGAGGGGAGGGAGGGGAGGGGTGAGGGGTAGCATGCAAGGGAGGGGAGGGAGGGAGGGGAGGGGTGAGGGGTAGCATGCAAGGGAGGGGAGGGAGGGGTGAGGGGTAGCATGCAAGGGAGGGGAGGGAGGGATCAGAATGAAATGTTAAGAGCAAAATAAAATGTTCTAGAGGGAGAACAGCAGTCAGTGGAGTCCCCTCAGAGGTCCATATTAGGTAGTATGCTGATTAGACTGCCAGGTAGGGATCCAGGAGACAGTTCAAAACTGCCAATAAGCTTGCTAGGTGACCCTGGACCAATTTTCTTCCCTCTCTCTCTCATCGGTCATTTTTTTTTTCTGTAAGGGCTGTATTCACACAGAATATATTCATTTCATGCTTTATTACCTGTCTTCCCATTTTATAAAGTCCGCAAGTCAAAGATTTTTGGCAATATTGTAGAGAAAAGGCTAATTTCCCTTGGATAAGAATCAGCAAGTATTCACTAATAACAATGATGCAAAGGGTAGTCTGCAGTTCCAGAAAGAAAGAAACTGTGTCAATTATTTGCAGCTTTCACCGAGCATCCTTTGAATATTCCAAACACAACATGGGGTACACCTCCCTCGGATACATTATACAGGACATGCCATATTTGGAATACTTTAGAAAACAACTACAAAAGGAGCAGAAAAAAGGGTAAACAAGGATTTGGAGAATATTTTGGCTTTTAAAGGACAAGGTTCTTCCGCACATGCAGAATACTGCCCTTTCAATCCACTTTCACAATTGCTTGCAAGCGGATTTTGCTATTCCGCACAGTAAAATCCAGCTGCAAAGTGCACTGAAAGTGGATTGAAAGGGCATTATTCTGCATGTGCGGAAGGGGCCCAAGTCCATCAGTCGCTTTAGCCACAATGACTAAGTGGAACCTCCATGTTCAGAAGTACTAATGCCACCTGAATACCAATGGCTGGAGAGCCAACAATGGTGGCGGGAGGGAAGACTGGATCCCCCACTCTGTTTACAGGCCTCCTGGTTGGCCAATGAGTGAAACAGGGTGCTAGAATATATAGACCCTTTGTCTAATCTAGCACAGTTACTGCCATGTTCTCTATGACAGAAGGCATTTGGAATATTTCAGGTTGGCAAAAAAAAGTCAACCAGTAAAGGCCATGTGACAGAAGTTTAAAAAACTATCCACAGTACAGAGAAAACAAAGATTTTTTTTCCACTCTTTTCTAGAATTACTGAACACATAGTTACGCCCTGACAGGCGGTAGATTTGGGACAGACAAAAACAAAATATTCCTTTGCACAACACATAATTAATGTACACAGATGACTGAGGCAAACTATATTGATGGCTACTAAGCTCAGGTGGCTGCAAAGGGAGATGGAACATATAGGGCAAAAAGGCCTCCATTTGTTTATTTAGAGAGCTATATCCTGTGTTTCTCCCCAGTTGGAATTATTAGCCATGATAGTTAAATGAAACATTCATCTTTGGAGACTGTCAACATGCCACTACTAGCAGTTGCTCAGCAGCAACAGTAGGGACAAGCACACATGAGGAAGGCAGGATGACACTTCTGTCATTTTGCAGCATGTGAAAAACAGAGTCCGAAGTTAGTAGAACTGGTGAAAACCCCAAAAGCTTTTGTTGCTAATATAATGCAATAGCATTGTGGTCTATTGCAATGCATACTGTATGTATCACCTTGCTTTTACTGCGTGGCCTTCCACCTCTGTGACCCAGTTTCTGCACTGTCATGCCGTTGAGAAGTTGCTTGTTTGCCTTTGTCTGAAAATTCTGTTAATCACAGTCCTACTGCATTGTTTATTGGATGGCTTATGCTGTCTGGTTACCTTTTAAAAAATATTTTGTAATCTGCTTGAGTCTTGTTGAGAGAAGCCGACCCTATGTGAAGCAAACACGTACATTGAGTAAATATATCTCTGTCCAGCTTGTAGGCATCTGAGTGGTCACTGTGATAATGAGAACATGAGAACATAAGAACAAGCCAGCTGGATCAGACCAGAGTCCATCTAGTCCAGCTCTCTGCTACTCGCAGTGGCCCACCAGGTGCCTTTGGGAGTTCACATGTAGGATGTGAAAGCAATGGCCTTCTGCGGCTGTTGCTCCCGAGCACCTGGACTGTTAAGGCATTTGCAATCTCAGATCAAAGAGGATCAAGATTGGTAGCCATAAATCGACTTCTCCTCCATAAATCTGTCCAAGCCCCTTTTAAAGCTATCCAGGTGAGTGGCCATCACCACCTCCTGTGGCAGCATATTCCAAATACCAATCACACGAGAATGTTGTATAAGGCGGATGTTCCTTCAATCTGACCCCGTAGGGCTCTTCCTGTGGTTGCTTTGGCACTTACTGCTCAATGTTCCATTGAGCTTTGGCAGAACTGAGAGGGCCAGGCTTACCATGAGTCAGTCTGGATAACAACATGCATTTCCACTTCTGTCCTTTATTGTGGTGTGACATTAAAAATCCGTGTGGGAAAACACGGAGCTGCATTGAAAGCCAGAATGGTCTAGTGGTTAAGGCTGGGGGCATACACTGAAAATGCTGGGGGGAAGAATTAGGACTAATAAAAGGAAACACTTCTTCACACAACGTGTGATTGGTGTTTGGAATATGCTGCCACAGGAGGTGGTGATGGCCACTAACCTGGATAGCTTTAAAAGGGGCTTGGACAGATTTATGGAGGAGATTTATGGCTACCAATCAGATTTATGGCTACCAATCTTGATCCTCTTTGATCTGAGATTGCAAATGCCTTAACAGTCCAGGTGCTCGGGAGCAACAGCTGCAGAAGGCCATTGCTTTCACATCCTGCATGTGAGCTCCCAAAGGCACCTGGTGGCCACTGCGAGTAGCAGAGAGCTGGACTAGATGGACTCTGGTCTGATCCAGCTGGCTTGTTCTTATGTTCTTATGTTCTTATGATGCTAATCTGGAAAACCAGACTCCTCCACATGTACAGCAGACTCTAATCTGGGGAACTGGATTCAATTCCATGTTCCTTTACATGAAACCTGCTGGGTGAGCTTGGGCTAGTCACAGTTCTCTCTGAACTCTCTCAATCCCACCCTACCCTACAAGGTGTCTGCTGTGGGGAGAGGAAGGGAAGGTGATCGTACCCCACTTTGAGACTCCTTATGGTTCAGAAAAATGGGGTATAAATCCAAAAAGTCTTCTTTTGACGGAGAACATGGGTCTATCTAAGCCAGCACTGTCCGTTCTGACTGGCTGTGGCACGCCACGGTCTCAAGAAGAACACTTTCATATCACGGGTACCCAGTGGTAATGGTATGGATTGAAACCAGAGTCTTCTGCATGCTCTTGCCCTGAGCCACCGGCATGTGCCTGTGTATGTGTAGTGGGGATTGCTTCCATTCCAGTGCAAAAATGTTGATGGCTGTCCCTGTCATTGTGAAATACACCAATACACTCTGCCTACACCAAGCTCATATTTGTTTCCATTTCCTTCCACACAGCCAAGGAGGAGAATGATCAGGCCAGCAAAGGCTGTGCTCTTGTTATGTCTGGCTTTCCACTGTCAGGATGAGGACATCCAGAGGGGTGGGGAGAGTAGCTTCCTGCCTTTCCCAAGGACACGTTCCATACTTCCCCAGATGTGCAGGCCACCGCCATACAGATGTGCCCTGACAAAGCAACAGGTGATGCAGACGGGCTTAAACCCAGCCAACTCACTCCAGAACTTCCCAGGGATAACACAAAAGGAAAACAAGAGAGACTTTACAGTATTCAAAAACTTTACGGCTTCAGCTGCGTGGTTATTTCTGGAGTGTACTTAGCCTCTTTGGTTAAAGGAACTGAACTGGACTTCTGGGAGAGGAAAAACACGATTCCTGTACTTTAAAAAAAATGTTAAAATTAATTTTTATGGCAATGCGAAGTCAGGGAAGTGTTCTTAAAGACTGGCTGCCCGCCACAGGGTGGAGCTTTGTTTTGGTATCCTTTTAGAGCTTGCAGGTGTTTGGCATGAGCTGGAAATCAGGACAGCTGTGATGGTTCAGATCTGCTATTTCCCTCCCCATATTTCTCAGAAGTGATGCAGTTGTGGTGATGTCTTACACCTGATAGCCTCAACTTGTGTGGTATGTCTAACCGAGTTGCTACAAAAAAGTCTTCCCCCATTTTACGGGCTTTCATTTTTATTTTTACAAGCTCGCGGCAGAAAAGTGAGAGCGAGCGTCAAAAGGCTTAGATTGGGGGGGGGGGGGGGGTTGTTGTTTTAAATCTGGAAAGGACCCAAACACAATCCATGTATCCAAAGCACGAGGCCCTGTCAATCCACTGTGTCATTTTCTTATTTTGTTTTCCACCCTGGCCCTCCACAAATGAACGCAATTGCAAAATGCCCCCCCCCCGCCCCACTTCTACAGAGATCAAGATATCTGTTTGCATTCCACATGCTTGAAAGTTAAACATCTTGATGCTGCAATGGTGCACAGTACCTGCTTTGTTTGGTTTCTTGTTCTGTTACTACTTTTGGAGAGAGAAAAAAAATGGAAGAATGTCTATTTTAAATTGAATTTTAAAAGGACACACACACATACACACAGAGAGTTTGTTTATGTTCTGAAAACCTGAATTCCACATTGTATATCATGCACAAGTTCCCACGAGTACACTGAACAGGCCCATATTGAGATCATCTAACAAGTGTTTAAAACTTTTAGGGAATTCTTTTAATGCAACACACAATCTTGGCTTGATTAAAAGGATCCCCCCCCACCCACCCCCAAATGAATGAAAGCTTGGAAGTTGTCTGGCTATAAAAAGCTGTTTGAAAATGGCCAACATTGCTGTAATTTTCCTGATTGCAAAAAGTTCTGCAAACACATTGTCTCATTTATATGTTAACCAAAATAAGTTCTCTTCAATTTGTTGGCTTTTTTCTTTGATATTTTCCCCCTTCCAACACTACTATGTCACTGAACCTTTTTTTAAAAAAATGCCTCTTTTAAAGTCACAACTAGAAAATGCATTTCCAGTTTATTTACAGACCCAAATAGGGTTGCCAGCCCAGAGTTGGTAAATTCCTAAAGATTTCACAGCAGAGAAGAAGAAGAAGAGTTTGGATTTATATCCCCCCTTTCTCTCCTGCAGGAGACTCAAAGGGGCTGACAATCTCCTTGCCCTTCCCCCCTCACAACAAACACCCTGTGAGGTAGGTGGGGCTGAGAGAGCTCCGAGAAGCTGTGACTAGCCCAAGGTCACCCAGCTGGCGTGTGTGGGAGTGTACAGGCTAATCTGAATTCCCCAGATAAGCCTCCACAGCTCTGGCGGCAGAGCTGGGAATCAAACCCGGTTCCTCCAGATTAGATACACGAGCTCTTAACCTCCTACGCCACTGCTGCTCCTAGAGCCTAGGGAAGGTGGAGTTTGAGGAGGGGACAGACCTAATTCTGGTTATGATACCAGCTGAGTTCACCCCTTGAAGCTGGCATTTTCTCCAAGGGAACTGATCTGGAGATCAGTTGTAATTTCATGAATAAAACCAGTACATATTTTGGTATTTTCACTTCACTAACCATTACACTAAATCACAACCTCTTTTTTTTAATTTTTTTTTTAGTTTGGCTGCTTGGTAGGAAGAGATTGTCTGTGTGGTCCTTGAGGAAAGCAGCCCTTCATCTGCATTGTGCATGGCCTCTCGCCAGACATCTCTCTATTTCTGTGACATTCTCTAGGGGGGACACATTCAGAAAGTATTCATAATTTTATAAATGGAACTTTTCAGAGTTTCGCTTAGAAAAACAAACAAGTCCTGCGACGCCATTTAGATGCCAAGAATATTTTTCTTCTACTTTTTATGATAATTATACCCAAAAAAAATTCAAAAAGGAAGAAAGCATATTCCAACTTCAGTGCCCCAGCTAACAGCCTTAGGCTTAGTTGGGGTCAGGGGAAGAGAGTAAGACAAACAGATAGGGAATTTAACCCTCAGGCAACATTGCATTTGGAATATAATTTCCACCCCAAGCCAAATTCCAAAGTATTTTGGGGTAGAAAAATTATCTCCAAACATTTTTGTTTTGTTTTTGTGTTATTATTGTTAAGAGATTGGACAGCAAGAAAAGAAACAGTACACAGAGCCCCCCTAAGGGGATGGGAGTGTGTTTTAAACAATAAATAAATAAATGATAGTAAATAAATAAATAAATAAATAAATAAATAAATAAATAAATAAATAAATAAATAAATAAATAAATAAATAAATAAATAAATAAATAAATAAATAAATTATAATGTTTGCATGAAGTCCAGAACTCCTGAAGGTTTACTTTCAGAACCCAGTTTCCTCCCAGTATGATCTTTAAGTATGAACTTTCAGAGTATTACAGATGCTTGTGTTTCACAGCACTTTGAAGTCACGCAAGATCACAGTTTTAGCACCAGCGTGTGAATAAACCACTAACGAAACTCTTGTAAAACTAATATCCTTTAAGTATTCACAACCAAGGCTTGAATTGCTATGAAAGTTCTGAAATGAGAAAGCTGGCTTCCCTACTGACCACAAGCAATGCCAGAAATGTGCTGTCTTATTCATTACTTTGCTGTCCTTTTGACTATTTGCATGGACACATGAATAACATTTCTTTCCATATGTCCATGTGAGCTAAACACAGCCTCCTAGCTGTGACCTCCTAGCTAGTGTGGTGTAGGGCTTAAGAGCAGATGCACTCTAATCTGGAGAACTGGTTTCAATCCCCTGCTCTGTCACTTGAGCTGTGGAGGCTTATCTAGTGAACTAGATTAGCTTGTGCACTCCAACACATGCCAGCTGGGTGACCTTGGGCTAATCATAGTTCTTCTGAGCTCTCTCAGCCTCACCTACCTCACATGGTGTTTGTTGTAAGGGGGGGGAAGGAGTTTGTAAGCCCCTTTGAGTCTCCTTACAGGAAAGAAAGTGGGGATGTAAATCCAACTCCTCCTCCTCCTCCTCCTCCTCCTCTTCTTCTTCCATCATAATCATAATCATCATAATCATAAGGCAGCCCCACTGGAATCTATCAGAGCCTGTTCCTTCTCAGTAGTGGGCCACATTCTTTCGTTGGCTTTGTTCTGTTGCTGGGTCTTTTCTCCTTATCTGCTGGCCATCCATAGAGAAGGGGAGAAGTCTTGGGGCAGTGACCAAATTGGAAGCTGATGATTGGCTGTACCTGTGCATGCCACTCACAGGTGAGTCACCAGCTGCCATTATCTGATTGGTGGGTGTTGTCTGGATTGCTGTGGACTCCCATGTGCTTACTATATCATCAGTGCCTTGCTATTTGTTATTTGTTTGGTATTCACCAGAGCAGACTATCCACTGGAAACAAACAATTGCAGCCACTTTTCCATTGGCAGCTGGCCACCACTGTCACAGTAGCCTTCAGGACTGAGCTGCCAATGAACTTTGACCTATAGACACATCCTTTGAGGGTCAGATAATGAGGTTTAATTTTTTGTATGGATGACTTTAATTTAACATTCTAAGCTGCCTTAAGCAACAAAGGAAAAGCAAAGTCTAAATATTTACATAAATACATTTATAACAACAATAAACTGGCAAACATCAGAGCTATAATTACTTGTGTTGATTGATTCTACAATCAACATGATTTACCCTAGCTGTTTTTACTGTGTACTGAGTATTCTACCATATAATTGACCAGAATATTCCAATTTATATCCTAGTCAGACTTTGCTGAATACTTGTATTGTATTATGTGCATTATCTACAAAACTAGCTCACTTTGTATCGTAATACAATCTGCATAATTTGGGATAGTAATTGTTTTAGAATAATTAATGCAATTAGCTTCAGAGGAAAAACCTCGGTAATGTTCTGATACTTTTAAAGGGGTAATTTTGAAAAATGCCTTCATTAATGCAAGCAATTTTAATGTTTCAAACTGTATGAATAATGCAAAAAAATGCATTAAAACTCTTTATTTATTTGTGAAATAAATTAATATTTTGTAGTCTAAATGGGACATTTTAGCATTGAAATAATATGCAACATCATGCAACAAATCAAAGGATAACTCCTTTTAGAAGAGTTTGGATTTATATCCCCCCTTTCTCTCCTACAGGAGACTCAAAGGGGCTTACAATCTCCTTGCCCTTCCCCCTTACAACAAACACTCTGTGAAGTAGGTGGGGCTGAGAGAGCTCCGAGAAGCTGTGACTAGCCCAAGGTCACCCAGCTGGCGTGTGTGGGAGTGCACAGGCTAATCTGAATTCCACAGATTAGCCTCCACAGCTCAGGTGGCAGAGCTGGGAATCAAACCCGGGTCCTCCAGATTAGATACACGAGCTCTTAACCTCCTACGCCACTGCTGCTCCCTTTTAGGATATCTAAATATATTTGCAGAAGCCAGCATGGTATAGTGGTTAAGGCAACAGCCAAATTCAGTTCCCCACTCTACCATGTGAAGCCTGCTAGGTGACCTTGGGACAATTACAGTTCTCTCAGAACTCTCTGCCCACATAGAGACAAGCAATGGCAAACCACCTACAAATGCCTCTTGCCTTGAAAACCCTACAGGGTCACTAGAAATCAGCTGTAACTCGATAGTACTTTCCACCACTAAACATATTTGCCAGTGAAATTCTGCATACAAATTTAAATTAAAACCTGAATCTCTGGCCCCTTCCGCACACGCAAAATAATGCATTTTCAAACCACTTTCACAACTGTTTGCAAGTGGATTTTGCCATTCCGCACAGTTTCAAAGAGCACTGAAAGCAGTTTGAAAGTGCATTATTCTGCATGTGTGGAATGAGCCTCTGTTTATACTACTGTAGTTGATGAGCTTTTACACAGATTCAAGTTTTCTCCATTTTAACAACATGAAAACATTTAATTAACTCAAGAGGAACTTTTGGAACAGAACTAGAGATATATATAAGCAACAAAAAGAATCTCAAAAATTGGCCATTTTTGATAACTGAGTCCATCATCCAGCATATCACAAGCTCCCAAGGTAAGTAATGTGGAATGGTACTGATCCACGGTCATGGAGCACACCAATCCAAGGTTTGCAAAGCCAATCCCTGTGCTCTAAAGTTTTTTCCTAAATGCAACCACTTTCAAGCTCTGATGAAAAGTTGTGGTAAATGATAAAGAAAGCAAACAGTCCACAGATCTGACTTTTAAAACACCTCCAATAATTTAACATTTATTAAACTTCTTTGTTAGTTTTATTAGAAGCTTATTTTATTTGTTTGTTGTTTAGGGAATTCATATGCCACTACTCGACACTCTTGCTCAAAGCAGCTTACAAGTAGAAAGTCATAAAAACACCACAGTTTTCACTATGTTATGTTATGTTATGAAAACAAGCTATTAAAAAAGCATAAGACCAACAATAAGCACCCATCGAAGTGGACAGCATTCCAAAGGTAAGGTGTCATCACTGAAAAAGCCATGCATGGAGAACAGGGTTTGGGAGACAGATCTTAAATTGCTTCCGTAACAACATTAATACACAATAAAAGTCCATGACAGCAGCAAGCATTTGAGCATCAATAAATAAACCCAAAGGACTGACCTGAGGATCCGAGAACACCTGCTGCATGCTATTGATTGGACCATATGGAACACCACTGCCTTCAAAGAGTTCTAACCATTTGGCAGTCTCTTTTTCCAGAAACCTGGAAATAAAGGAACATTTCAGCCAACATTTTTTTTTAAAGGCTAGCTCCTACCCAAACAGTCAATAATAAAAATGTTCTGCACATGTTCCTCGGAAACAGTGAGACCAAGCCTTGGGGGCAGAAATCATGGTTAGGCTTACTTACAATTCTATCTGATTTTCTGATGCAACCCAGCAGTGATGCAAACCAAAATTACCAGCAGTTTAAATGTAAGCCAGTGCATTTCCTCCCATTCTTAATTATAGTAACAAGCTTCACATTTTAAAAAAAAATCATGTCTTTATTTCACAACAAAAAGGATAGATGTGATGTGGTGTGCATGAAAAAGCCGTCTTATTTTTAAACACAATGATCCAATTCAAAGCCTCACCAAAGTTTTCTCCACTGATACATCCAAAACACATGTCTCAATTAACAACCACAACTGTTGGTCAGATAACAACATTGATTACATATTTACATGTTGTATGATTGTAATATCTGTCCTGGGGTCATCCGGTTTTGCATATGATATACTATACTTATCCTGTACAAACTGGAATTCCTCGGTTTACTTGGTTGCCTCCTTGAGGCCATTTAGAGAATCCTATTTTACCACTATATTCACATCGTTAGACATACATTTCTTGTTTTTGTTCGTACAATTTTTAGTTCTCCTCACTGGTCAGAATTACTTAGTGGCAGTGCACAAACAGTTCTGAAAAAATACAAACAAGAATCAACTTTAAAGCAAACCATTTATATTATTAATGCTTTTCTCCTCTCTTTTTGACATTCTGAGTCAGAGGCAAAAACTGGGTTGGGATTGTTTGGTTTCCTGCATCATGTTTCAATCAAAGAAACAAAGCTGAAGGGTTACCAAATCCTTCCGCATGTGTATAAGCTACTTCATTATCTTGTGAGCTGAAGATGTAGAACAGGGCAACCATCATGTTACATGCAGTCTTGTACAAACCTGGAGATGTTGTTGAAGAACTTGGCCAAGTTCTTGTGTATAATCAGCGTTTCAGTAAGCAGTCTGGACTGCTGGAATGTACTTGCAAAAGGGCAATAATGCTGATATGTTTATATTCAAGCACCACCACACATCAAAAGGGAATGTCCAGACAACTGTGAGCAAAAACTGTGCACTCATTAAATTTATATTCTGCCTTTCTTCCACTGAACTCAAAGCAGTTAAGACAGGGTGTCCAAACAATCTCTGATCCAGGAACTGCCTAGACCCAGATCTGCTTAGGTCCAGCCAAAGTCTCTGTACAAAGATGTACATTTTCCAGAAAAGTGGAAGCAATAGAGAGGGAAAGTTTTTCTCTGGGGTGGGAGTCTAGAAATCTGGAGAACAATTAAAATACAAAAAAAAGTCCTTTTCTTAACTAAACCTAGGCCCTTTTCTATCTTAAAATAAAATGTACCGTATCTTTCATAACTTCGTTAGCATATAAATGGTACTTCATACCATATTGATGAAATTTAAATGTCGAAATAGCTTCGTTTTGATTGAACAAAATCACAAATGTGTCCAATGTTAAATAAAGAGAGAAAAACAGAGAAGGAACTGCAAAATAGATGCAGCTGGGCCTACATAATAGATATATTTTAGCCTTTGCCATCTAAGAAGTAGGAGGGGGCAGTTTAAATCAGGAACCATAAATTTTATAGTAAACAAAAGGAGATTTATTATTTGGCTTTAGAGACAGTCTGCATACAGTACCAGGATTCTCAGCACATATGGATCTGGAGTTAAATAGAAGACAACACTGACCTCTTGAATAGTATATTATCATTGCACACATTGTATGCCCTATTAATTGTGGACAAAAATTAGTCATATTTGACCGATACCAAAAGATGTTGTATGTTTCAACACAGGAATTGTCTTTACCTACCGTAATTGATACAGATTGTCTTACATATGAATTTTCTTACTGATATGGTTTTTAGAAAATATTTTAAGTAAAACCAACGGCATCTCATTTATTCCAAAAGATAAAATATTTCATCGCAGGGCTTTCATAAATACCCCAGTATTCTAATTGGTTAGAAATAGAGAAAACTGATATTTATAAAAGTTTCCTTGACTGCCCTTCACAAAAAAACTAGGCTTGCCATTTGCCCACTGACAGCAGACAATCCTCTGCCACTGATTGTGATACTCTAAACTAGGACGTTCCACAGTCTCTACAGACCATAGAGATAGGAGGAATCAGAGGTGGGATCCAGCAGGTTCTCACAGGTTCCCGAGAGTAGTTACTAATTATTTGTGTGTGCCGAGAGGGGGTTACTAATTGGTGATTTTGCCATGTGATTTTTGCCTTAGTTACGCCCCTCCTCTCAGCAGTAGAGTGCACAACTTGAAGCAGTCTAGCAGGAGGTGCACTGGCGTGCATGGCAGCCTGCGCCTGCATGCATTAGTTTCCCGCCCAAGGACTGGCGCAGCGGCTGTGTCCTTGCCACAGCCCTGCCCAGGAATGCCCGGCCATGCCCCCGTCATGCCCTGCCCAGCCCCATTGGTGTTACGCCACAGTTTGAATCCCACCACCATGGGAACCTGTTACTAAATTTTTTGGATCCCACCACTGGGAGGAATTCCTAGAAATGGTGAAAGTTCCAGAAGCCTGGAACTGATGCCATATCTCTCCAATACTCAATCTGCAAGTGATATCACATACTCCGTGTCATCACACCTCTGAAACTCAATCACTGTCATTCTTACTGTCATTCTTACAGCAAAGAGCCAAGGCCAGTTCTGTTTCCTGGGCCCTCTGAGCAACCTGAACTGCCCACAGCAACACAGGGAGAAGCCAGCTCTCAACTTCCCATTGGACTTTTATGCACTGCTTTGGCATAAATGCACTTATGCAGAGTGACCAACGGGAACTTCCATTTTCTGGTTATGCAGGTGGCAGTGTTTTGCTGCGTTCTCTGAAGAGTTGCACTTTATAAATTTTATTTTTTGATCAGCTGATTTGGGTGTCTTTGTTTCCTGTCTCTAGATAGCAGCCTTGGTAGGCTTGAGTTTCTTTTTTACCCGCGAAGGCGTTTTTCTTAGTGTTTATCAATGTTTGCTTTGCTAAGATGCTGATGTGCTTTAATTAGCTTTGTTCTAGGGGAGGGTACAGCTGGGATATAAATTAGTAGAGACAGAACTATTTCCTCTACTCCATAGATGCAGGCTGTTTATTATTTATCCATTTATTATTACTTTAATTTAGTTAATTATTATTACTTCTGAGTGGGGCTTAGCTGATTTGTCAGGCTGAGAAGGGTGTTATTGAGCCAACTGAAGCCCTCTCAGGCTTCACTTCCTTTTAGTGAAGATATCTGATAAGATGCTGGATGTGCCTTAATTAGCTTTGGTTCTGGGGTGGAAACAGCTGGGGTTAGGCAGAGATAAAGCCTTCCAGTATATTCTGTTTTATCTATTTATCTATTTATTTACTTATTTTATTTAACTGTTATTATTTTAAAGGGGATCTTCGGTGGCTAGCCTGGCTCAGAAGGGTTTTCTCTGAGCTTCCGTCTTTTCCAGACTTCTTCTCTCTTGTGTCTCCACTTCTTACAGAGAGGCAGGAGGTTTCGTTATGAATTGAGCACAGAACTTTGAAATTGATAGATGATTACTTTTTATTAGTTTAAGAACTATGCTGATTGAAAAGAATTGGTTATTATTATGGGGAGGAAAAGAAATCGCCCTTTAGAGGAAGCCTCGGCACCCCAAAGAAAACAAAGCAGAATGAACAATTTCCTAGACATTAGTTCTCCCACTATCTGCTCAAATCATTATTTAACTTTGCTCCCCAATGATAAAGCTACTATTAACAGATACAAGCATTATTAATGAGACTAAAGTATCTGCTTCCTCAAAACCTAAACCAACAGAAACTGATTTAACAATATTTAAATATTCATTCTAAGGACTTCGAATTCTTAGCTTCCTGAACACCTCTAATAGTTCAGCCTGTGAGTAAAATCTATGAGAGCTTGACCCATTACTCCTGTGTTTTTGTAAACAGCCTGGTGCCTCAGACTTTGTAGTTTCAGAACCAGAGGAACAAGGAGACTTGCATCCTATAAACAATTTTTGGAGTCAACCCCCTTATTTATTAAAAGAGAACCAATCTAGAATAGCATGCGTCCCTGAATTTTCCACCTTATTGACCTTAGTACCAAAATTTATAGTCCTTGATATACATTTCAGGAATAATGGATGCAATAGATGCAGTTGTATAATGCAAATGTACTATTCCAGCTTGAACATACCGATGGAACGGCAGAATTGAAATTTTAATCAGAATCCCTTCCATAATGACAAGTAAAATAATATTGAATCATGAGTAATGACATCATAACCCAACAGATAACAATGAATTAACAGAATGCTAAAAAGGTACATATTAAAAAAGTAAAACTGACAATCAAATTATGATGTAGCAGTGAGATGTCAAGGGAATTACTTTCAATGCGCAGCTGTTTATTTATAGTGATTTGACATGAACACCCTTGGTCCATCAGTCGGTATTGTTTTATACTGGTGGAGGTTCTCCAGTTTGTCAGACAGAGCTCTTTCACATTTTTTAAAAATTCCATTTAAATTTTTAAAATCTAGGGGGTTTAATTTTTTTAATTGATTTTATCCACCCTGTAGATAAGCAGAGGTACATTCTTCAAAGTCCCCTGAAATCAATGGTCATAGAAGGTCTGCCTCTCATGTTTGATTGTGACACACTGTAAATGATGTAAATGTGGGACAAATTGTACTGCCTGTTTCGGACAAAAGAAATAACCGTTGCAATCAAAGCTACTACACAAGACCAACTGTTTGTTTAAATAGACTTATTTGTCTAACAATCATGCAACATAAATTTACCACAGAATTTCAGAATGTTATTCAGATAAAAGATAATATGCACAAACATTAAAAAGTGTGAAACACATTTGCACATGTTGAACCACTTTCCATTAATTTTGGTGTACAGGAAATAGACTTTTCAGAAGGCTAGTACGACATGGGAAGCCCAATCCAGAGGCTGCTGTGGCTAGGGACGGCTCTGCCACTGCACCACTTCCAGAGGGCTTTCAGGCAGTGCAGGGGTGTAGCCAAACCAGCCATCTCAAAGCTGTCCATAGGCCTATGCCACAGCATTCTCACTCTAAAAACCAACGATAGTTGGCTCCACCCCCAGGAACATCTCTACCCCACCCTTGCTGCACTGACAGGGCTATCTGTGGTACGGCTGATGCGGTGCCCAGTGCTATGCTGTCTGCTTGCTGGAGTTTTTGCCCCTCTATTGAGGTGACTGCCCTAGAAAGTGCAAATTCGCCAGCATGAGCCCATGATGCATCCAGAAATCAATTCCTTCCCACCTCCGGATTGGGCCATTATTCAATTTATCCTCCTGGGTGAATATCTAACTAGATTTATGGCTACTGAGGTGGATCCAACCATTCTTCAAGCAGTCTCCCTCCAATATCGTGCCTCTTCCTTCTGTTTAAGTTCATGAAAAGTTCCTTATGCTGAAGGAATGTTTCAAACTTTGGCTTAGTAGAATGATCACAATTAGAGCAAGTAGTAACTTCTTTAATTAGTGGAAGCCCACTTGAGTCAATGTAGTCACTGGCACAATTGCAGATGAACTTGAGCACATCAAGTTCTCTTATGGAAACAATAATCTTATTTTGTTTGGCCTCTGAGATACTTGTAAGAATCATATGCCAATTTAGCAGATTTTTCCACAAGGAGCCTTGTCAGATGTCTACGCTATAAAGGATATTTAATATTTATTAATCAACTCAGCTGCTTTCCTTGTGACAGTTAATTTGTTTTCCACAGTGATTCTGTTTTTGATACTGCGATATGGACTCTAAGGAATATTATTTTGCTTGTACCAACAAAGAGTAACAAGTCCCATGCAACCTGTCTTTCAGAATTTACCATGTAAAATGTGATCACTCTACAAATGATGTCTATTAGTTACTACAAGCCAAATTACAAAGCAAGGGAATGGAAACATATGACTCTAAGATCATAGATGAAGATTTATATTACAATTGGTCTTTCTTTATTGAGTGCCAGATTCATTCAAGCTAACATGACACTCAATAAAACATGTTTTGCCATTAGCATATGAAGTACAGAAAGGCTCTATTCTCAGAAAGGGTCTGTATAGATAGCATCTGCAGTTCCCCCGGGATTTCATGAAACCTCTGCTAACATATATTTAGCAAACAAGCTGAAGCAGAACTTGAGACAGTAACTAGGGCCACCAAATATCAGTTCCTATTTATATAAAGTGAATAATAAAAGGTTGTCTTTCACTAAAAAATCTAGCTGAGACTTTGCCAAACAATTAGATAAACTTGTACCACTTTCCCTAGAACAACTTGGGGAAATAAAAACTGGACAAGGGTGGGCATATGCAGGAAATGAGACAGTATTCAGCACAAATGGCAGGTAACCCCTAGAATCACTGCCCAAGCAACCGAAGTGAGATGCAGGCAGTGCCAAGAGGCTGTTGGTGAGGGAGAAGGCAATGGGCATGGCTTATGCCCATCATCATGTCCTGGTCCCATGCAGGATCTGAGGTGCTGGCTGGATTATGAGGGCTCAGCTTGCTCCAATGATGTCCGAGCAAGCATATCCAGTGGTGGGATCCAAAAATTTTAATAACAGGTTCCAATGGTGGTAGGAGTCAAACAGTGGCGCCACCGCACACACACACACCTCCAGTCCCTATTGGGCAGGGAGGTTGCTTTAGTAACCCCTTCTCGGCACTCAGAAAAAATTAGTAGCCACTTCTAGAGAAGTGGTGAGAACTGGTTGGATCCCAACTCTGAGTATATCCTCCCAGCAGACCCAAATCTTCACAGATAAACACTACATACCCCTGACCACTGAAATCATCTAAGAAATTTGAGTTGTATAATAACCTTGCCCAAAAGCAAATTATGTCATTCCTTGACGGTCACAATAAACACACAGTGTGGCCAACAAAAAAGTCAGGAGAAAACTAGGACCCTGCACTAAAGATAGAAAGTTTTACAGAACATTTATGCCCCAGTTCTAACTGTTGAATTGCCAGAAATAACTACAGAGAAGTCTAAAGTGCAAGCTCAGAACAAATGCAGTGCTTTGATGGCATTCACGGAAGGGCAGCCACATCCACAGCCCTCAGTGCTGAGACACGGTGCCACTGCTCCACCACCTCCAAGAGTGCTTTCTGGCAGTGGGGGAGCAAAAAATTACATACACACCCCAGTCCTTGGAAAGCTCTTCATAGGGCTTAAAGAACTTATGCCACCCAAGTGTAAGTCCGAGAGCCAGGGCACCATGCTCCCAGTCCTAAAGCTCAGGAGGAAGCTGACTAATGCCAGCTGTGTGCCTGGGAATGCCTTCCCCCCACACCCCCGCTGATGCCAGTGTGGCCCTCCAGCAACCTAAATGTTCAGGTTTGCTGCTGGGTAGCAACCGGTTGCTGGCACGTCTGCCTCCTCCACTGTGGTAAGTGCCCGGGAAAGCAAACATGCTGGTGCAAGGTTACTCCACTCCTCCAAGCCCTTTCACCTTCTCTTAGGCTCATTCTGCACATGCAGAATATTGCACTTTCAAACTGCTTTCAGTGCTCTTTGAAGCTGTGCGGAATGGCAAAATCCACTTGCGAACAGTTGTGAAAGTGGTTTGAAAACGCATTATTTTGCATGTGCGGAAGGGGCCTTAGTTAGTATTACAAGCAAGTGTTCTGTTCTAAAGGTTTCAGACCAAGGTGCCAAAAATGAAGGACACAGAAATTATTTTCTCTTGGAGATCCTATCTCTGCAAAGCGTGAAAGAAAAAAATGCAAGCCACCTTCTCAAAAGAATCCCACCCCTTTGCCTTCCCATGAAATATTTCTTACACTGAATAGCTGAAACCTTGTCAGACTATTAACACAAGTAACACAATATAGTTCAATTGATCCTATAGAGAATTCTGTTAATGGAATTCCCCCTTACTGCTACAGTTACAGACCTTATAAGGTTTCTAGGGGTCCTCAGGAACCAGCGTTCCCAGAAACATTACAAGTAGCAGCAGTAAAATATTACCAGACAGACTCATGGTGGTTAGAGGAGGCCTGTTTTTAAGATAGCAGTGTCTCTACCGATCCTGCCAACCTTAAGGGGTGGCCTAGGAATGTGATGCCAAGATGGATGCCATCTACTATATTGACTCAGTGTCACCCATAAGGATAGAAAATGTGCCTGGACTAGTCTCCCGCCAGCATCAACTTGCAAAAGAGCCGCCTTTGTCCAGGGAAGATTAGGGTCACTTAGCATAACCTGAGGCCCAATTTTCCCCTATTTCTAGCCTGCTCACCCAGCCCCTAGTGTTCAGTACTTCCTGTCTTTGTGTTCAGTACTTCAGTCTTTGGTTTAGTCATACTGTTCTGTTCAGTATTTTCCTGGACAATGCTCTGTCTGGTTAATACTATTCCCAATGTGTTGCCTTCAGTTCTTCCCCATTCTTCTACAGGAGCTTAGAGTGAGTTGCTGAACTCTGCTGAACTCTCCTCTTCTAGATGAGGTAATTATTGCCTTTATTCCTCCCAAATCCCTTGCTGTTCCAAACCTCTCCCCTCACACTATCTATATCCTAGGACTGTGTGAATTCTCTGTGTTTTGACCATTTGTGTGTTTGTATTTTTATTATTTTACTTTTCTAAATTGTTAAAGTTTTACTCCTAATTCCTGCGGATTTCTTGTGGAAACCACCTCTATAAACTACAGTGGAAAAGATTCTGCTTACTCCTCCTCTTGTTCAGTCTGGAATGACCCCACTAATTCCCCACTATAGGGGGCAGACCCCAACATTTAGGGTAACCAAAGCAAGAAGACTTTGTTCCACCAGCGGAAATCCTTTCAACCAATGGAGATTTACCATCCAATCGGAGCCAATTAATTCTCTAGTTAAAGAATAGAAAAGGCACACATGGGAAAATACACCTCTGTATAAAATCCGGAATGGACTTTGCAAAAAGCTAATACACAATCACAACTGTTAACACAAAAAGTTAAAAATTAAATTTGGAAAACATACCTGGCTGATAAAACTTCAATGAGTTCCTTCCTGTTCAGCACACGCTGGTTGTTATTTTTATATCGGGAATCATGGCTGATGTGAGACAAATTCAGGATCTAAATTGAACAGAAGGTACTCATTAACACAATAGTGTCAGAAAGAACAAACCCTATAACTCCAATTCTGCAAAGTGCATATAGTGAGTATCTTCTGTCCTGTTGCTCATACCTCTACATTAGCACCTGATGGCTTTTAAAGCTTTTATATGCAGTTAAAATGAAAGCAAGAATTGCAGCTAAGGATACAGAACTGAAAAACAACCTAAGCAGTTAATTACACATATTCGCAGAGCTCAATGGAACCTGTGAAGCAATTCACATAATTATAGTATATGGTTGTCAAAGCTATGAACAGAAAGAATCTGAGTGGAGAATGGCACATAATCTAAGCTGGGAATTCAGTGAAGCTGATTCATTATGTCATAATGACATAACAGTGCAGCTGATTAAAAAACCAAATGAAAACAAAACCAGTGTCCCTATGAGGGAAATGCAGCACAGTGGCTATCTCGCTGTTTTTGTTGGCATCAGTTTGTGGTGGCAAATGGGGGTGTTCCCAGGTTGAAATGACTCAAAAAGCTGACTAAAGCCAGCCCTGGCCCCAGAAATGCCTCCTTCAGCGATGACACAGGCTCCTGCACCGGAAGAGCACTGCCACTGTGGATGCATAGGCACACAGGCATTGTGCTACTAGGCAGCTCCCCAATGCCAGTATAAGTGTCCTGGCACAACTGTCCCTTACACCAACGCAAGTGACATTTCTGCCAGCACTGGGGTCATACTGCCTCCTGAGCGGCTTATTTATTTATTCATTCATTCATTCGATTTGATAAACCGCCCTACCCCTGGAGGACTCAGGGCGGTGTACAACAACAAACAACAACACAATAAAACAAATCGAATAGCCCCGGTTAAAATAATACAAAACCTTAAAACTATAAAACTATAAAGCTATAGCAGCAGTAACCATCAGTAAGTGATTAATAATAAGAGACGTCTGGTATCAGACCCCAGTGGTCAAACCCTGGGAGGGAGGGGGTTGGCAGATGGTCAAATATAAAGCCAATGCGCAGGGCAGCAAGAGGGGCCGGCTCAGCGGCCAGCCCCCCCAAAAGCCCGGTGGAACAACACAGTTTTGCAGACCCTGCGGAACTCTCCAAGGTCCCGCAGGGCCCTAACTGCTGGAGGAAGAGCGTTCCACCAGGCAGGGGCCAGCCGCATCATGGAGGGGCTGGGGAACACCAGCAGATTTGCCTTCGCTGAGCGGAGGGCGCGACTCGGGACATATGGGGTGAGATGGTCCCGTAGATATGAAGCCCCCTTAGGCCCCCTTCTCTTTGGATTGCTCTGTAACATGGGGGTTTTTTTAAGATGGAAATTTATTTTGAAAACAGCTGTTTTTCAGGACAGTCTTTCTCAAATAAATGATATCAAGCAAGCAGAATGGATGGTCATATGCATGATAACCAGCAGAGATTGAAATTCGATTCTATAGGAATCAATATGTAACACTGAAATATTTAACAATTGGTCATCAGTGAACGTCTCCTGTCAATGATCACAAAGCCCCAAACTTTTCCCGATGGGGAAGTATTCTTTGAGTGTTCCTACCTTGCAAACAGTAATAAACTGTTGATCATTTCCAGCTCCCACTACAATGTAGCCATCCTTTGTTTTGAAAGCCTAGAAAAACAGTGAAAGGACATCAAATTGTAATGAAATAAGCATCGTGATACTTTCTTAGTAAGCCTTCTTTCCCCTCAGGCAATGGCAAACCACTTCCACATGTCTCTAACCCTGAAAATCCTATGGGGTCACCATAAGTCAGTTGTGACTTGACAGCCAAAAGCACACAAACTTGTAAATGACAATGCCAGGGGCCGAACTTGATACCTTCTATATTCATAGTATGAATTCTATCACTAAGATACAGCCCCAACCCTAAATTCTAATTTTGTTCTGACATTCTCAAACCACTCTTCCTCCTCTTCTTCTCCCTTGCCCTTGTGTGTCTTTTCCCAATTTGAGTTTCTGAACCTCAAGTCAGGGCATGCCTCTCTTTTCTTGATGTAAGTTTCATTTGGAGGCAATAGTCTGGAAAGCAGCCACTGTATATATTCAATAAATAAGAGGCAAATGAGTGTTTTTTTAATTATCTTTAGAGTATGCGTGGGAAAATCTAAAATGCAATTTGGAAAAAGCAATAACCATGTCACCTTTGCTAAATAGTAGAGTTGTAAAAAGCACGGCAGTGTTTCTCTGCATGAAATTTACTCCCTTCTACAGCAAAGTAGATATTCTGGGCTCCCCCAAAAACACACATATGCAAACTCCACAGCTGATTACTTGCCAGTCATTGCTGCTGATAAAAGCAGAAACCTCCAAACATTATTAGCACAGCAATGCCCCCAACATTTACAAGCGTTAACAATGATTTCATTCATCACACAGAGATGTATATAGACACCAAAAGTACTGTCTGGTCACAGAAAGCACTGCTATCTTTTTATACAAAAGGAAATACAGGGTAAAATGCAGACAGATTTTAATGAGATTTTGTTTTGGCAAAACTGCTGTCTGTCAGTGAATTGTTTTAAAATAGTGCATTAAAATCTGTGTTCAGTCAAGGCAAAAGTCCTTTTTTGTGGATAGCTTTTTGTTTGATAAAGAATGAAGGCTTGCAATAGGAGGAAGACAAAAATTGAGGGCAAGATCCTCTACAATGTTGCTGTTTGTGAGCTCTTGGGGTACAGAGTAGGTGAAGACAGGAAGCACCATCAGAAAACAAAGAAAATAATGTCAACACGAGTTAGGGAGAATCAATGGAGATGAAAGATGTTACATCCCAAACATAGCTCTGTGACTGGCTAGCCCAGGGGCCTGCAATTGGTCATGCTGGCAGGGGCTGATGGGAATTGTAGTCCATGAACATCTAGAGAGCCACAGGTTGTAGACCGATGGGCTAGAGAGATACAGGAGGTTCTGCTGAAACAATCCAAATACGGTGTGTAAATATGCTCCTGAAAAACATTTTGGATAAATAAAAGAGCAAAGCCTAGCGAACGTAAACAGTTGGCTTGGGGTAAATATTATAGTACTTCCCCAATTATCAGCATGTAAATGGATGGGAACAGCTCAATGCCATTCCTCTTGACAAATGGCTAAGGAAAGCTCAATGCTATTTAAACACTGAAAACAGTGCTGCTGAAAACATAATCCCACTGTAATGTCTCTCTTGGTAAACTGATTCCTGATGTTAAATTTCTGATGATTACCTTACCATCACCAGCTGATAGGTGCCTAATGTGAAATGTTCCTTGGAGCTGAAACGAATCTCACTAACAATAGAACACACCAACTCCCAAACACACTGCAGAACAGAGTTATTTTGTGCCCTCCGTACGAAATCACAGAAATCACAGCAAAGTACAATGTTTAATTATGGAATGACAAGGAACACAATAGCAGCAGGTTGTCAGAATGCTGACTTGCCAGATTCTGCAAATCAATGCCCCAAATTGCAAGAACTCAGTGGTGGGATCCAAAAATTTTAGTAACAGGTTCCCATAGTGGTGGGATTCAAACTGTGGTGTAGCGCCAATGGGGCTGGGTGGGGCATGACGGGGGTGTGGCCGGGCATTCCGGGGGTGGGGCATTGCTGGGCAGGGCTGTGGCAAGGATGCAGCCACTGTGCCGGTCCTTGGGCGGGAAACGAATGCACGCAGGTGAAGGATGCCATGCACACCGGTGCACCTCCTGCTAGACTGCTTCAAGTTCTGCACGCTACTGCTGAGAGGAGGGGCATAACTAAGGCAAAAATCACGTGCCAAAATCACCAATTAGTAACCCCCTCTCGGCACACACAAATAATTAGTAACCTACTCTCGGGAACCTGTGAGAACCTGCTGGATCCCACCTCTGCAAGAACTCATGGTCAGAAGAGGCTAACAGGGAAATGCTGTACATTGCTGTGAGCAGTAGAAGTGAAATTCTCATTGTGGGAATGGATACATAGTGGAATTCCAAAGCAGCCTGGTCTTTAATGGAAATAGGGAAGCAGCAGATGGGCAATAGTTACACCAGTTCCTCC
Source organism: Sphaerodactylus townsendi (assembly GCF_021028975.2). NCBI lineage: Eukaryota > Metazoa > Chordata > Lepidosauria > Squamata > Sphaerodactylidae > Sphaerodactylus > Sphaerodactylus townsendi. Next base: position 19,379,370 of record NC_059435.1, read on the forward strand.
TTTACACTGCACACCTTTTTTAAACAATGGCATTGAAGCTCTACCGCTGGAGAAATGTACCCTCTGTAATGTAGTGAAACAATACATCAAACATGATAGATTAAAGATGATGAACAAAAAAAGGTGCCAAAAGGGGGGTGGGGTGGGAGGAAACAAGCTAGGAAGTGGCAGACAAACAAAATGGTGGATCAGTTTGGATCAGCTGGGCAAGGGTCGCTTCACAACAGGGTAATCCAAACAAACTTCCACTGCAAAGCACAAAACCATGCCACAAACAGTAAATAACCGAAGAGCCAGGGTTACAATTGGAAAGATATTTAGGGCGATGGGATGGGGAATATTGCTGAAGGTGTCTACTGAGTTCAAGTGGAAGGCATGTGGTATAAGCTAGCTGGTAAAGTTAAGTGGATCTGGATCTCAAGAGAATCTAGATGAAAAATCTCTAGGAAACCATATGTATGCTGGATGGGAGACCTCCAGGAAACCAACCCAACCAAGCAAGTTGACTTAAACAGATCTGGATCTCAACAGAAACTGGATGGGAGACCTCTAGGACACCATTCATCATCTCCATCGTGGAAGATGGGCTACGCATATATTTAAAATATATAACACAGTAAGCAGTGACAGCCCTGATGAGGATTATATCCCATGCCAGAAGAATCCATAGTGTTAGAAATTTCACACTTTGGAAGCAGCAAGGATTAAAATTATTGGAAGAAATCCACACAGAACTGAAATAATTAGTGGAAGAACCATACAAAATATGAAAAATAAACAGCACATAATGTATATATCATGTGGAAAGATTCATGCTATTTCACTTGTGGATCAAGTTGTTTATAAATCCCAGAATTTTGCCATATATTATGACATTAACATTTTGACATTTATCTTTCTACCAGGGGCTTTAAAATAATATATCTTCTAAGTATTAACTTCTGGAATAAAATACTTCCTGTCCCTTTGCCTATCAGCTTTCATGGCTTTCCCCCCACAGATACATCTATATACCAGTTTAATCCATACTAGTTGACTTTAGGCAAAAATTTTACAGCAAAAATTGTATTATCTGATTTGGTGATAACTATGAAGAAACAGAATACACAAAGCTTGCATCTGGATAAAACTTATATGCTGACAAAGCTTGCATTTGCAGAACATTTTGCAGATAATCAAGACTGGTATCGCCAATTGGTTAAATGCATTGAGAAAAAGTTCTTCCACCAGAAAGAAATTGTTTCTGGGTTCTATTTTTCCATTCAACAAGGCTTGTACACAGCAGCCCCTTCCCTCCATACAAGTTATTGACATTTTGATTGAAGCAAAGGTAATTAAAGCTATGGAGTTGTGGTGGTTAATACAGCCTTGCAAATACATTTATAGCCCAATCCAAAGTGGGGTGCAATACAGTAGTGGCAAGGAATGATGTGACAGCGGCACCCCCATACTACCTCCAAAGGGGTTTCAGGCTGCGCAGGAAGGAGAAAAAACAAAGAAAGACCTGGCCACCTGAAAAAATCTCATAGGGAAGACTGGCTTACATCACACTCTTGGGTGGCATAAGTCAGCTTTCAGTGTAGGGGTCTTCACAGGCTGAAAGTCCATTGGGAGACACCTAACATCAGCTCCAACTCCAGAAATGCCCCCCATGACACTGGCGTGAGCAGTTGTACCAAGGACCCACTGCCACAGGGGCCAGCTTCTCAATTTGGCTGCCATACATCTGCATGGCAGTCCAACGCTGAGGTAAGTGTCCCAATGCTGGCATCCATACATGGCACAACGGCCGTGAACGTCAGCATGGGGCTCCCCCACTTTCAGTGCAGTTTCAGTCCGTCCGTCCCCCGCCCACCTTGGATTGCACTCTTATAGTAGTTACTAGCCTAGCGAAATGCCCACCTGCCAGTTAATTCATGAATAAAAGAGTGAAAGGCAACATTCTAATTTCAGATATTAGAAAAACTGATAAAAGCACACAATAAAATCTTTAAAAATGCTAATACTGTAACTTTATCATCACAAGTAAATTTGGGGGGGGATTATAAGTGATTTTAAAAATTTAATATTTCATTTTTACATTTTGTAATAATGCTTTCCTTTTTGCAACGGATTTTGCCACCCACCCACCACAAACATCAATGTACAAGAACAAGACTTTGTAACTAAAGCTTGGCATCTACCCCATATCACTATTTTCTCACAACATGTCATGTATGCTCTTAATCTGTGCCACATTTTATCCCTAGAGCAATTCTGATTTCAATACCAAACTGAGTCACTAATAATACACGCTCTTTGGACCTTCTAAACATATTCAGCAAGCAGGCCCTCCACCCTCCACAGAGTAAATAGCCACAGACCTCTCCTGTTGATCAATTGAAGAAGCAGGTCTTTCAGGAGATGTGGCATGATTGGCAAGATCTTCAAAGAAGATTTATGCTTTTGAGCTCTAACATTTTCCTTTGGAATTAAGCCCTGTCATCTTGAGCATATACAGAATTTTCTTCCCACGTCACACCCAGAGAAATATAACCCTAATTAAAAGAGAAAATTGAACACAATAGTTTGTTTCTGGTTCACTTTTCATATATCAGATAATCACTTACTAGTTTAGCAGACAACAGCTTGGGAGGGGGTGACTATTAGTGACAAACTTGGGAGGGTGACTATAAGTGACATAACTAACCATGAGTAAACCACCTATGGCATTAACATAAGGAGGCTTCCAAAGAAACTTACAGATTCAACTTGCTGCTATTCAACACTTAAGTTATCTAGTGTCTAGAGCAGTGTTTCCCAACCTTTTCAAGGTCAGGGTACCCTTGACCTAACTCTTCATATCTCACGGTACCCCTGCCACCACCCTCCCCCTCCCCCTCCCATTGCCCCTGCTTACCACACCCCCCACCTTCCCCTCCCAGGGTGAAGGGAAGCACTGGGGGTGGTGGTGGCTGCTGACCTTGTGGCAGGCCCTGCCCCATGGGCCAGCTCCATGTCCTTGCTGGCGCCGGTGGGAGACACCACAAAAATGAGGGGGGGCGGTAGTGTTGCCACGGTACCCCTGGGACATGCTCACGGCACCCCAGGGTACCACGGTACCCTGGTTGAGAATGGCTGGTCTAGAAGATGGCAGTAGAAGCTCCACTGTGCTCTACAAAATGGGACGCCTGTAATTTGCCCCCTGGACAAAAATATATGTGACTCTTAGCTCTTCTTATTCTGCTCTCAGAGACAAAAATCCCTTTCCCTCCAAGAATACACCAGAAAAGCATAATTTGTAGTGTTGAAAAGGTATTCTCCATCGATAGAAAAACACTGAAAATCTGAAGTGTTCAAATCTGAGTGACTGGGACAAACAAAACAAAAAAGCAGAAAGATGTTCAGAAACAATTCAGCAGCAGAAAATGAGCACACCGCCCTACTGCCGCTGCCTCTACAGCACAGGTGTCAAACTCGCGGCCCTCTAGATGTTATGGATTACAGTTCCCATCATCCCCTGCCAGCATCAAGTTTGACGCCGATGCTCTACAGCATCTAAGTCAAAATCAGACACACCATACCACAGTTCTTCAAGACACACTTCAGAGAAAACCATCATTGCTGCAGCTTCTTATGATCGCCACAGGCAGGAACCAAAGCCTTATCAGTAGCAGTTCAATGTAAGAACGCATAGTGAAGCTGCCAAGATATATCAAAAGGTTGGATTCTGGAAACACCCTGAAGATCGTAATGATCATGGATTAATGACAGTATGGCACTGTTGTCATCAATCTGACCATGAAACAGTGCTTGACTTGAAAATGGGTGTGTGTGTAAGTGATGCCAAGTTGCTTCTGACTCATGCAGGGCCGGAGCAAGGGGGAACTGCGCCCGGGGCATGCACGCGCCTTGGGCCCCTGCCACGCCCACATCCCAGAATGCCCCCTCCACGCCCCTGCACCGGCGCACACCCAGGGTGTTGCTCCCCATCCCCATTGGCGCTACGCCACTGGACTCATGGTGACCCTATGAATCAATTTCCTCCCAAACATTCTATTGTTAATAGCCTTGGTCTGAGCCATCTCATTTGGGGTATTCCTTTTTTCCTGCTGCCTCTAACTTTTCCTAGCATTATTGTCCTCACCAGTGACTCTTGTCACCTAATTTTAGCTTCTAGGGCCGTGGTGGTGAACCTTTGGCACTCCAGATGTTATGGACTACAATTCCCATCAGCCCCTGCCAGCATGGCCAATTGGCCATGCTGGCAGGGGCTGATGGGAATTGTAGTCCATAACATCTGGAGTGCCAAAGGTTCGCCACCACGGTTCTAGGGAGAGTTCAGGCTTAATCTGATGAATGATGAAAATATGGCTAAGCAACCTTCCTGACACAGAGACATATTTTCAAGCTGCTCAAAATTAAAACTCTAAGACCAACTTTTTCCACCATGCTTTGGCTTATTTCACAGATGAAAGAAATCCCACTGCTGACTTGCTGCATAAATCTTCCAGGATGCAGAAGTGATTGAGTTCAAAGATTGAGTTTAAATGAAAAATATTCCACCATTAGACATGGACCTCAAAGCCACAGTAAGTCATTTTAACAAGTCTGATGGCAGATATAACATGTCCATGAATTGCAAGAAGTGTTTGAAGGAGCAACTTAAAACTACCTGATATACTAGCTGGGAAAGATCACTCTGAAGCTTGGACTGGACGGCTTTCTAGCAGTTTTGTTTATTGCCTCTCCAAGCCACTGGAGGGCTCTTGATTGGAGAGTTGCATCACATTTCCTGAGGTGTAAGAATTAATCCCAGAAGTAGAGTCAATCAACTGAATCCCAATCTAACCCTACCTACCAGGTGTCTCCATCCCACCTCCCCAGGTCTGCTTCTGCCCTCCCCAATAACCGGGAGGCCTTTTTACAACTTTATTTCAAACAAGACTGAATTGTAAAACAATTTTTCTGGCTGCAGCAGTGGCAGGAAGAGAGAGAGAAAGAAAGAGCGAGTGTTGAGGGGGAGGGAGGAGTCCCCTTCAGCAGCAGCCTGTGATCCAGGGAATAGCTTTGCCTCTTTCTTTTGAGGGCAGCGTTATGTTGGGAAGGAGGCTACAAAATTGATATACCTGCTCTCACAGGTATATCAATATAAATGTGATTTAAAGGGCTTTAACAAAGCACTTTATCTTGCAACTACTGGTGTGATGAGATCTGTGCCTTTAAGAAGAGTTGACAGGCAAGTTAAGAGAACCCATGAAAAGCTGCAGAAGCCCATTCAAATCACCAAGCTAGCTTCGAGGCATATAGAGAATGGCTCCTTGTGTGTAAACGGAAAAATGCGAGGAGACCCCTCTGCAAGCCCACTATGCACTAAAGAGCCCCAACGTAAGAGATGCATACACAACGGGCTTCAGTACTTGGGAATCTAGAAACTTGTGACTGCAATGCAGATCAGCTCTATCCCATGCTAAAGTGCTAAAGAAATCTACGAAACTTACACACCAGCAGCTGAGGGCTGCCTTGCCTTCCTTTTTTTAAAAAAAAGAAATCCCATTCCCTTAAAGGTGGAAAAGGTCTTATTTTTATACACCCTCATTTTGGGATACCTATTTCCATAGATATATTTTTGGTAAAGGTGAGAACAAATTTCAGTCAAATAAAATTAGATTTGTATTACTTCATCTAAAAAGCCAAGCAGGTTGTCCTTGTTCTTTACATTTTCAAATGCAGCAGAAAGAAAAACAAGACCAGGCTGAGGGTCCCTGTGGGCCTCCCTTCCAAAACTGCCATCAATGCTTTATGTTAGTGTGTGCTTCAGCTTCCAAAACACGTGATAAATATGGATGGACTTGAATCACATCTGGACCATCCCAAAGGCTGACAGCATTTTAGTCTGGGATTCTTAGCTGAAATCCACCTTTGGCAATGAGAGAGATGAAATGTGGTGCCACCGAGACAAACGGTTGCCAAGAAAAAGTGGAAGTAGGAAGTGAGACAATCGTGCTGAGTTTAGCAACAGATGCTTTAGTGACAAGTTGTGTTTTCAAGCTTGTATTATAAGCACAGAAAAGAGACCTATTATAATAAGCAGCCAACTTGTTTTTTAATGTAATTGCCGGCCAAATCTTCAGCAACATAAACTTCATAGAGACTCTTGTTATTATATCCAGCAGACATCTCCTGTCCTTAAACCCTGCCCTTTCCAGCCCTCCTGCCCACCCTACAAATAATATCTGGCCTCCTGTGGGGGCAGGGAAGAGAGAGAAGGGGAAAAAGAAAAATTTCTGATGCCATCAACAAAATAGGTTTTTAACTTTATGGGGGTGAAATGTTTTAGTAGTTGGTTAATGTTTTAATATATTTATTGATGTGAACCGCCCTGAGCCCCTATGGGGAGGGCAGTATATAAATTGAATGAATGAATGAATGAATGAATGAATGAATGAATGAATGAATGAATGAATGAATGAATGAATGAATGAATGAATGAATGAATGAATGAATGAATGAATGGGCTCACCCAAATGACTCCTTCCTCAAAGGCCAAAATATGCTTGGAAAACACTCTGCCCCTCTCCCTGCCTTTTACTAACAGAACCAAGACTTGGGATGCTTTGGTTGCCTAGTAACAGCCACTGAGGGAATTCACTGTTTAAAGCTTCAGGCACCCTTTTATCAGTTTTGGTTGTTTTTTTGCTTTGTTTTGTTTTAATTCCACATTTCCCACAAACATGGCACCTTTATCAGGTTTGTAGAAAGATCCATCTTGTCCATTCACAGATCTAGTCACCAGATTTAAGTGTCCAAAGATTTAGCCAATGTCAATATTAGGATACAAGATGATACACCTGTATGTGAGTAGAACAATCAAATGGCAGAATTACATGGGTCTTTCCCATCCTGTCAGACAAAAGATGTCAATCACTTGGGAAAGATAAAGTTCATCAGTTCTACCTACAGGACAGGATCCAACAGTTCGTTACACTGCCACATAACTGGTGTCACATGTTGGCAGTTCAGTGGGTCTCAGGCATGAAAGGCTGAAGATAAAAGACAGCTGTGAATTACCACAGGCCAAAGTTGCCGAGCAAGGTGGGCAAGGCAGAGTTTCTCTGTTCCGTCCACATTGAGGGTGGAAGCAGGGGGTTGGCCATGTTGGGGCAGGAAAGGGGAGGGTAGCTCGAGACTTTAAAAGGCCAAGCCATCCTTTGTGCTGGCCTGCCCACCTCACCCTTATTTTGCTTGGCTTTGTAAATGAATGCTAGATTGTCATAGCCTTCAGCGGTTTGGCGCATAGGTATTGATCTGGAAGGGCCAGGGGAAGGGAGCTGGCGAGCTAACCCTTCCCCTCAGGAATGGCCAACAGCAGCAAGGGGCTACCGCCCTGCCAACAGGGCGTCTGGGGAGCACCTCTTGTCAGGAGCGTCCGCCCGTGGGAGCTTTGCTGTGATGCTTATATGATCAGATCAAGACCAATGTTGCGTCTCACGCTTCTATTTGATTAATAAAGAATGGCTATGGCCAATTGATTTACCCCAGCCAAAAATGTGTGGTGTGATGATTGGGCAGGGACTTTGTCCTGAATGAGTTCCACCCTCAGACGGCATAACAAAGCACCCCGCAACTCGCACGAGGCTCAGTGAAGGGGGATAAGTATTACTAAACAATCGCACTAAAAAAAGCTCCAGTTACAAAGTGAGTAACCATCATAATGTCAGCATTCAAAAAAACAGAGTATGCTTCAATTACACATCATATACATACATAAGCCCCCCGCAAGATTGAAAACGTAGTGTTTACAGCAGATATAAAGTGTCGCATACAGATTCATATTCTCCATTGCCACATTACTTTTCCATTAGTAACAATGAAATTACACACACACACACACACAAAGAGAGCTGTGCAAAATAAACAACTTTTAATCACTGTATCTTGCTGGAGCCAGTGCAATTAAGTTTGTGTCAGTGTTTCCATTTAGACCACTATGCTCAGGAGGTTTATGACCAACTCATAAAATTTCAGTCCCACTGAAAAATTAAGCAAACAAGGTCTTACACATTAGGCAATATTTTCAGAAGAAAAGCACGCACACACAGTATAGCCATTTGCTACTTACAGGAGAGGTAAAATCAGAGTTTACGGGTTTTAGAGGGCACCACTGAACTATTTTTAAAGCATTTCCCCCCCTCCAGTATTCATAACAATGTACTGAAAGTTTGAAACCAAACTTTGTTTCTTTCCCCTTTTATCTCTACACAGTGCTTATTGTAACAGCCCTTGTGATTGGAGACTGCTGGCATTATGTTTGTGTTGATTTGAAAGAAGAAAGAGCAATGGAACATTCCCTTTGGAAAATCAAATACACACCATGAGCCACAACTCTTGAGGGCTGGAGACCGTGTGCTATAGAAATCATAATAATTACATAACTTTGCAGACATTTATACTTGAATTTGGCTGGCCGCACTTGGATGGTAAAAGCAAAATTCTGCTTCCAGCCACATTAGGGCGAGTTCAGTATACTTTTGTTAAGTGTATTTTGAGGTGGGCTACAGCAGAGTAACAGATTAGAATTTCGACCATTGTGGAAGCCTCTCTTTTTTCTTGGCTCTCGATATTCCCCATGGAATCTGTTATAAGTGCCTTTCCAAACAACCTGTGTGTAGTCAATTAGAATAGCATTTCAAGATGCGGAACGGTGCTATCCAGAGTATGTCCTCCAAAACTTACATCACAGTCAGCCAATTTATTCAGCTTCAAGGTCATGCTCTAAATTCAAAGAGATGGAAGTTATATTTCTGTCAGCTTGAAGAATAGATACCCTCAAAAAGGGTAGACCTAGACCCCAGAAACCTATGTTACATGAACATACAAACAAACTGTGTATAATATATTCTCACTCAAATTTAAAAAGCAGTTTAGGTGTTAGGCACGAAATCTTCTTAAATGGAAACTGAATTCAATATGTCTATGATTCTTTCCCCCAAGTTTCCGTTTAAACAACTCCCACACTAAACTCCTTGCTTGTCAAATAAAAGAATTAAAAATACAGATTCAGGAGTTGAAACCAATTCTCCAAAAGCTTTGGACAACATGTGGTCTGGATTAACCTTGTTGATTCAGTAAAGCTGAATCAGTAGGAAAAAAAAACAGAAAAAGCCCAATTCTGCCTTTTTCGTGCTTTATTCTGCCCAGAATACAAGCCATGACAACAGCACCACCACCACCACCCCCGGAGCCAAATGCTTAGAAAACCCAATAAGCCGAATCTCTATTTGGCTTATTGGGTTTCGGCCATTTAAAGTTTAGTCTTCCACAATGACTAACCACTTGGAGTCCCTTTAAACTGGCTTGAAAAACATTTTCTTTTTTCAAACCAGAGAATCCCCCTCCCATTTTACTTACCTTTGCTGGGTGACTGTTGGGCTTTCTGTTGGAGTCTGGGGGTTGCTTAAAGCCCACCCTTCCTGCACTACTGAAGCAAGGTTGGCTGTAGCTACTCTCTCATCTCCTTCCCTGGCTGCACTCTTTATGCCCTCAGTGTTGGTTTCCAGGGCAACAAATGGGAGAGCTCCCTGGAGAGTCTCGCCTAGCCGATGACTGGCATGCATTTCTGCTGGGAGCTATTGCTCCCTACAAAGTTTTCACACCTTTCGATAGAGGAGAAGGGAAGGGAAAAGTAAGCTGCAGTATAACTGCAAAGTGCAAACACTACTGTTTGGATAATCAGGGAAGGTTTTATTCCCTGGAATATTTTAAGTCTCTGGATTTTGGGTGCCTGGCTGGCTCAAACAGTATACAGTGTGGGTTCCAGGCCTGCCCACTGTGTTGCAGACTGAGGTAAAGTGATAGTTCAAGATTTTCTTTGGCTCTTGAACGTTCTCCCTCTGCTTGGTCTTTAGGCAACCTGTCTTTGTGGGATACCACCAGTTCTACAGAGAAGACATGCCTGGAGAAGATGCTGATGGGTCTGACTGACCCAGATTATTTTTTTAAAAAATGTTGACTTTCAAATTTTTCATTGCTGTTTGTTTAGTTGTGCTTTGTGGTGGGTTGGTGTGGAGGGAGGATGAGGGTTTAGGCCCAAAGGCTTAGGGCCCAACACCCAAGCCAAGGGTGGAGTGTGGGGGAACTGTGCCCGGGGCACGGGCGTGCCCTGCGCTCCTGCTGCGGTGGCGGCGCCCATCCCCATCCCAGAACGCCCCTGCCACGCCCCTGCTGCAGCACCACCCAGGGCATTACCCCCACCCTCACCCCATTGGTGCTACGACAGCAGCCCAGGCTAAGCCTACACAGGCCTAATTTGAATTGTTTATATAAAATTTACTTTAAGGGAGCAAACTGCTTGTTTTTATTTGTTCTACCCCTTCTGTAAAAGTTTGATAATTGATTGTTATTGCATTTTTAGGAGTTCTAAACATTTTTTTATTTAAGATTGCTGTTGTTTTGCTGTTAAATTTGTGGGGAGAACTTTTAAGCTTGTTTATTTATTTATTTATTTTTATTTATTGTTGTTGTTAAATCTTTCCTCTCTCTCTCATTGCTGCTGTTTCGTTCTGTGTTTGAGTCTTGAATTTTGGTTGGGTTTGTTGCTGTTTGAATTTTTTTGATTAAGATTCACCATGTTCTACAGTTGAATTCCCCTCCTGTAGAATTCCCCTGCTATTTCTGTGTTCATTGGTTTTATGGTTGGTTATGTTGCAGTTTTTTTTAAGGATTACCTGATATTACAGCTTAATATCTGAATTGTCTTCAACAACCCATTTGGTATTTTTCCTTCCTATTTGTTCTGTGTTTGTCGGGTTTCTTTGTTTACTTTTGAGGCTGCTATTGTTGTGGTCTAGGTGGGCCTGTGGGTCTCCCCACATTAGTCTATAGGAGTTTTTTGGAGGGGTTGTTTCTCTGATAAGAAAGGCCCCCACCAGAGCCCCCAATACCATCTCCAGCATATTGCAATTGAAGCAGAATAGAAAGCCCCATATAATTCTGTGGTAGGAAAAAAGTAATCATTTTCCCCACTCATGTCTATGGCGGGAACTTTTCTCACCATAAATAGTTTCTGAAGTCTGCCACATTCTTCAATCTTGACTTGGCTCCATTGTAGCCAATAGGGAATTTTGGGGGGATGTCTGTAGGGGGTGCATTTTTAGGTAGAGGCACCAAACTTGCAGGGTGGCTTTGGGAAATTCTCTTGATGAGAATAGCCAGTTTTGGTGAAGTTTGTTTCAGGAGGCAATGGTGGATGGGGACCCATCTTTGAGGACCCATAGCACTGCCCCCCTGGGGGGGGGGGGGGGGCAGGTCTCACTAAGAACATTTCACGAGGTTGAGGCCAGGCCCAAAAATGCCCAGGCCCTGATTGAGTCAAGTCGAACATCTTCCAAACCAGGGACCACCAGCAGATTTTCACTTCTGAATACTTGGGGAATGCCCTATCAAATCTTGAAAGCTATACAGGGTTGGCCCTGGTTAGTATTTGGATAGGAGACCACTACAGAATCCAGGGTTGCTAGACAGAGGAAGGCAGTGGAAAACCACCTCTGTTCACCTCTTGGATTTATGTAGATTTCATTATTTCAATCCATCTACCCTTACGTGCTAGTGTTACTTTTAACAGTCCAACCCTCGTAAGGGACCAAAATAGATCACTGGCAGCCATATGACAATCCTATGCTAGGTCACTCTAGTCCAGGGGTAGGGAACCTGCGGCTCTCCAGATGTTTAGGAACTACAATTCCCATCAGCCTCTGTCAGCATGGCCAATTATTTCTCACTGAAGAGATAAACTTGTATCTGGGGCTAAGACCAAGTGTTTCTCCATACAGAATACCCCCACCAAGCATATGACATTAGAAATTTTGGGCACCACACCAGGATGGAGGCCAATGACATTTAAGCATGACATATGAACGAGGAAGAAGGACTATGCATGCAAACTATTCCCTTCCTAAAATCATGCAAGAGCCTAACTGTATGTAAGTAACTGTATGTAAGTATGTAAGGTATATATACTCCACTTGCTTTCTTTTCCTACTATCAGTTCCTCTGAAGATGCAAGCCACAGATGCTGGCAAAACGTCAGGAGAGAATGCTGCTAGAACACGGCCATACAGCCCGGAAACCACACAGCACCCCAGTGATTCCGGCCGTGAAAGCCTTCGACAATACATTGTATGTAAGTCGGTTTTAGACGTATAACCGCAGCCCTAGAAAAAAAATCAGGGTCTCTTCTCATTCATACTATGGAGACATCTTGTAGAAGTTGTGCTGAAATGTATGTTTAAGGAGTGGGGCCAATCCCAATGGGCACAATTCTCTTTCTCATATGTACACTGACTGTATACAAAACAACAACTGTGTCATTCACAGATGTCAAAGGGAAGGGGTCTATCCTAATCCCTGTCATCTACTTCATTATCTGGAGGGTCTTTTTCTTTCTTTTTTAATGGAAGAACATTCAATTCTGTGAGCCTTACTTCCAAGACACACATTTACCACTTCAGCGAGAAGTAGGCCTTTGTTCAAGGCATTTATTGCTGTAGGAAACAACCTGTTTGAGTAATTTTCTGCCGATATAAATTCTAAAGATATAAAACTGTCCAAAGAACTCTCAGGCAAGTCAGAAGAGTTATGCTACTTTAATGCGAAGATGTAATTTCCGCCCCCTAACCCCCGCTCCCCTCCAAATGTAGTGGCAGTAATTCAGAAGCTGATTCAGGCTGAAGGTTTTTTTCAGCATGTGAGATCTTTATTTATGATCGGGGGTTACTACTGTAATCTATTACTGAAGATCTGTCAGACACTTTTTGGTGCAAATTATGACAACTGGGGAGGCTCTGAAACTAGTTGGTTGTTGTTCGGGTATCAATTCATCCTGCTGGCCAGCGCAGTCATCACCCTGAAGTTCTCATGTGGCCTTCCCCACCCCACATATTTTTTGGGAGGGAAACTGGAATTCAACTGAGCCACAGTTTTAATCAGTCTTACAAAAAAAGCCATGCTCTGTTGCCCCATTTCTAAAGCAACAAACTCATTAACTTGCATTTTACCTGAAGATTTTGAGGTGGGAAAGCCTGCCATACTTTACTGACCACTTTACTGATCTTTCTAGTTGTTATTTGTTTTCTTTAGAACTATCCCCGAATGAAGGATACCATCAAAAGCAACCGAACAATCACAGCAGCAGCAGCAGGAGGAGGAGGAGGAGGAGGAGGAAGAGGAGGAAGAGGAGGAAGAGGAAGAAGAGGAAGAAGAAGAAGAGGAGGAGGAGGAGTTTGGATTTATATCCCCCCTTTCTCTCCTGCAGGAGACTCAAAGGGGCTTACAATCTCCTTGCCCTTCCCCCCTCACAACAAATACCCTGTGAGGTAGGTGGGGCTGAGAGAGCTCTGAGAAGCTGTGACTCGCCCAAGGTCACCCAGCGTGTGTGGGAGTGTACAGGCTAATCTGAATTCCCCAGATAAGCCTCCACAGCTCAGGGGATTCAAACCTGGTTCCTCCAGATTAGATACACGAGCTCTTAACCTCCTACGCCACTTTTGCTAAGCAAAAGTGCAGGACCTCAACTGTTATCTCCTTTACAAGCACTCACACTTCTCTCTTTCTAATTTTTGATAGTGTCCAATGAGCATGTACTTTCCACACTGTGTGGGTTGCTAGTATTTATTCAAACCCTCACGGCTGAGAATTGGGCTACTATCCCCTACATCAAGACAGGAGCCTATTCCATTATTTTCTGAGCAAAATGGAATTCGGGATGCACCCAACCTAAAAAACACAACCATCAATGGTTTGCATGGAGTTGCCACCGCCAGGTTGGGAAATTCCTTGAGATTTGGGGACAAAGCCTGAGGAGGCAAAATGGGGAAGGGCGCTCAGCAGGAATGTGATACCAGAGAGTCTACCTTCTGAAGCTACCATTTTCTCCAGGGGAACAAGGGAACAATTTGTACAAAAGCAGCTTTGAAATCAGCTCCATAAATGACACTGTGTCACTCTGAACTGCAGTCAACTCATTACTCATGATCAGGGGTAGGGAACCTGCGGCTCTCCAGATGTTCAGGAACTACAATTCCCATCAGCCCCTACCAGCATGGCCAATTGGCCATGCTGACAGAGATTGATGGGAATTGTAGTTCCTGAACATCTGGAGAGCCGCAGGTTCCCTACCCCTGATCATGATGAACAGATGAGCTAGCAAGCCAAGGTTTACCATGCAGAGGCCCTGCTGTTGAACCTCTAAAGAGAATGTTAACCACTCTGCACTTTTGTCTAAAAAAACATTTACTTCTGGACTGGCAACAAAAGGTTCCGGGAGAGAAAGCCAAGTACAGCATCCAAGATGTTAGAGGGTGAAATGGTTTGACTGAAACTGCTACAGTGCATACAGTACAGTAAAACTGTACGAGCAGCTATAAAGTCTTATTTCCTCCCTGGAAAGATATGCCCAAGTCAGCAACCATTAGGTTTCGTTTCATTTTATTTGGTCTCCCACTTTCCCAGCACAAGTTTCATGCAGGCGTGTTTCCGTCTCCTGAAATCGTAGGTTCAGTTTAAAAAAAAATCACAGAACACTGCTTAATGTTCCCAGGGACATTTGTATGATCCAACTACACCATGATGGAGTGTGGATAACACAAATAATCCTTAAAAATAAATTCACAATAATAACTAGCCTGAAAACAAATCAGGAGCCAAAATACTGATAACAAACATGTACTTCAGAAGCACAGCAATCTCAGACTTCAGGTAAAAATCTGTCCAAAGGCAAATCAAAATTGTTTTTGCCCAAACTACACCCATTTCCAGAACATTCCTCTCCATCCATTTTGAGCAGCTGACTAGATCACAACTTGCTCTTACTACCAGGGTGTCATGAGCCAGCCCCTCGGTACTTACCACGACACAAGGGACTCTGAGGCAGAATCTGAGGACACAGTGCAGCTGGACTTGGCTGCTTCTGAGGAAGATCAGGCAGCAGAGCCAATGCCCAGCCCTTCCCTGCCTGATGACACACAGGGGGAGGAGCCTGCAGATCCTCCTAGGGAACCCAGTGGTGAGCCAGCTGTGCATAGGAGGCAGAAACAGAGGCTGCTACTGCAGAAGCAAAGAAGGAGTGCTTGTTTGGCAGCAAGGTATGGGAGTTTAGAAGTCTCTACATCTGATGAGGATTAACTCCTTGCAGAATCCCAGCCCCTTGAACAAGGCTTTCAATATAAGCCTTGCTGTGAGCTTGCTTCTGCCTGGGTGCAACAAGCGAGTTACCTGTCACCACTGGTGCCTGGTTCTTTTGATTCCCAGCCTGCTTCTCAGTTCTCCCATGCCTTGACCTATTGGACTGTGACCTGACTATGTCTTGTCGGCCACCAGCCTTGATCTATTGGACTGTGACCTGACTACACCTTGCCTGCTGCCAGCCTTGACCCATTGGACTGTGACCTAACCACATTTGTGCTCGCCATTTGTTTGCCCCTGTGGGGTCAGACCTGGCCACGCCCCTGCCTGCTGGCAGCACATAGGGCTCAGCCAACAATAGCATCCATAGTAAAATGCCCATCTTACTCACTGAATAATCACAAGCAGTCTGGCCTAAACTGATAAATAGAACTGCATTTATGGACAGTTTCCAAACTGTTTTCTCTTAAGGTAAATACAACAAATGAGAATAGGTGATTAGAATTCACACCTTTCTCCATGATTCAGTCTCAGGACTCAGGAAAGGTCGGCAGAAGCAAAGAGAAAAAGCTCCTTCTGAAGACAGAGACTACACTCACAAAGCACAGACAGTCTGTAATGAGAAGTAACGTTAATGTACTTGGACTTGAACAAAAACGTACAAGCAGGAGAAAGATAAGAAAGATAAAGCAGGAGACTTCTAGCATGAAAGCACTGGCACAAAAATTAACAACAATTCAGTCAGCACTAAACTCAGTGGCCAACTTTTAAAAAGAGATTGGCCTCTTCCATGCAAGAGGTTTACATCGTTCCATGTCATGAAAAGCCTTGTGTTGTTGTTTTTTTCATTTCCGCACATGTTTTCCTGAGTTTGGTTTTCAAAACATTTTTTCTCTTTGTTTTGCTCTGTTTCCTCCAGTCTCTTTAACCTCAATGTCTTTATTTCACCCATTTTTGAGCCAGCTTTCAGTGCTCAATCAAAATTCCTCTTTTTTTTGCTCCAACCCACCAAATACCCTGCCCTTGTTCACGCCCCCATGTTTGGATTGGTTCTGTGAGTGAAGGCTACACTCACCATTCATGCATACAACATACACTCAACATTCACTCGTTTTCCTCTCCCCTCTTTTTATTTCTTTTCCCTTCCCTCCCTCTTTCCCCCTTCCTTCGGTACCATCTCAGTACCCCATTCAAAAATAAACAGTTTTCTACTATTGGGCATAACATTTGTCATGAATACAATTTTGCAATACTGGAGAGCAACATAGTGCTAGGAACCTTGGAGGCTGAGCCACCATAATTAAAAATAAGATTACGAATATATAGCTATTATTAAGTCCAATTACACTTTGAAAGAGCTAAAAACATAAACCTCAAAAGGTAAGCTTCATACACATGAGGAATCACATTAAATAGTTAAACTGGTTGCACAATAAAAACCACCAAGATCATGTGCATTTCTGCCCATAGGGCCCTCTTCAGTAGTCATGCTACAGCGTATACACACATCTATATTCAATAAATAACATAATCTTTGTAACAGTGAATGCAGGTTGCATGTGAAACCTAGGGTTGGAAAAAATAATATAAGAAAACATATGTTAGTAATATGGTTATAACCAAATTGGAACCTTTGTTGTACCAAAAAAAAAATTTTTTTAAAGTGAAGGATGCTACTCACAGTTCATTATTGGATATAGAAAAACATAAAATCAGGCCGGAACTCATCCTGGAACTCCCATCGATCACATAAATAATTGAGATGCAACTTTGCAGCGCTGTAAGAATTTATGAACCTTCAAGGTTCATAGTTTGTTTTATGGGTTGGGTACAGCTCCCTTTGTTTTGTTGGTACCAACATAGCGCAATAGAGTTACGATAATTTTGTGAATGAGCAGAATGTATGCGATAAGCAATCCATCCTTCACATCACCAAAATGAACAATTTGCTGTTCAAAAATCCTCCATTTCAAGATCTCAAAGACAAAATTCAAGTTTGCAAACTGCAGAAAGCTTTTCTATAAAAAGCTCTTTGCTTGTCAGTTACAAAAACAGCAATTCCATGCATGAAAATGGGCTGCATTCGCTGTGGATGCTGGAATTTGGAGAAATGAAGCAGCCAGGATCCAAGGTAGACATCTTATGTTGTATTCAGAAACAACAACAAAAATTACTACTGGAATATCCCGCCAGGTCAAATTACATCATTGGCAGTGCTGTACAGCGCAGACTTTTCCAAAGTACAAGTAGAGAAGGTACTTCATTCTGTAAGGCTGTGAAATGTTTAGCATTATGAGTCCTGAAACTTAAAATCTGACACAGGAGGAGGAGGAGAGGAGGAGGAGGAGGAGGAGGAGTTTGGATTTATATCCCCCCTTTCTCTCCTTGTAGGAGACTCAATGGGGCTTACAATCTCCTTGCCCTTCCCCCCTAACAACAAACACCCTGTGAGGTAGGTGTGGCTGAGAGAGCTCCGAGAAGCTGTGACTAGGCCAAGGTCACCCAGCTGGCATGTGTGGGAGTGTACAGGCTAATCTGAATTCCCCAGATAAGTCTCCACAGCTCAGGCGGCAGAGCGAGGAATCAAACCCGGTTCCTCCAGATTAGATACACGAGCTCTTAACCTCCTACGCCACTGCTGCTCCTTGCAAGTGGTTCCGGCTCTGCAGAATTTGCTAAAGCTGACTGGAGTTCTGTAAAAAAAATTTGGCAAATGGTAGAAATAAAGACCCACTGCTTATTCTCCTTGCAAAAAATATCACTGAGACAGAAATTCTCCACAAGGAAATATGCTGTGCATATGGAAGATCTTTCTTAACAGAAGTATCATATCTCCTTCATCAGATGAAGACACCGACACAACACTACAGCTGTGTGGGTTTCCATGCTGTTAAGAAAAGAAAATTTCCATCTAATGATGGATGCAGCTGTGGGTGATAATAGTGCTTTATGTGTTCTTTCATCTATGACGTATTGAGACATTACAGACTGAATCTGTCAATGGGAAAAATACTGCCCATCGCATACACTCTCAACAGCTGCTTCAAGAGACCACCAACCTACTTCTGTTTTTCTGCTCTCTTATGGGATGAGTCAGTTTCATATTTTGGAAAAGGATGAAGAACGTTCAGAACACATGGATGTTGCTCAGAGACATAAATATGGCATTAAATTCATGATCAACCCTAGATGCATGATGCTGGCATATACTGAGTCAAATCACTAATCTATCAAGGTCAGCACCATCTGCTCTACTTCTTGAGGGTCTCAGGATGAGGCCTTTCACATCATCTACTATTTGATCCTTTTAACTGGAACGGCTGAGGATAGAACCTGGCACCTACTGAATGCCAAGCAAATGTACTCTTACTGAACTACAGCCTGCACTCTGACCATAATATCAAGTGCACCAATCAGTAGTTGTAGTAGTTTATTAGATGTTGTAACCATACACCTTAACACCACTACAATACAGCCTGGGGCCCTCATACCTGCAGGACCGCCTTACCCCATATGTCCCGAATCGACCTCTCCGTTCGGCAGAGGCGAATTTACTGGTGGTCCCTTGTCCCTCCATGATGCGGCTGGCCTCTACCCGGGCCAGGGCTTTGCAACCCTGGCTACGCCTGGTGAATGCTCTTCTCTCCATCTGTTAGGGCCTCTGCGGGACTCTCGGGGAGTTCTGCAGGGCCTGTAAAACCGAGCTGTTCCACCGGGCCTTTGGTGAGGCTGGCCGCTGAGTCCGCCCTTCTTTGTTGCTCTTTACAGCTCCAAATGTCATCTGCTGATTGAATATCAGCCGGTCCTCTCCCGGGGGGGGTTAATGCCGGACATCATCTACTTATTTTAATTGTGAATGATTACTGCTGCTAGTGTTTTTATGTTGAATTTATTTTTTGTTTTAATTGAAACTATTTGATGTATTTAAATGTTTGATTGTTTTGTGAACCGCCCTGAGCCCTTCGGGGGTAGGACGGTCTATTAAATTGAATAAATAATAATAATACAATAATCAGTGATTCTTTCTTTGCCCTAATTCAACCGGTTGATTAATTATCATTCTAACCCTCTGCAAGTTATGAACTTCTGCAAACAGTCACTGAAGATCGCATTTTCTAATAAACAAGTGAGTAAAGTAGTATCGGAATGCACATTTCAGTAAGCAAGGTTGTTCCTTAAATCGACACACACTACCACTGCCACGTTGTCTGAGCACACATTTAGTTATGACATCTTCAAATGCCACATCTGTAACCAATGCCTCATGGAGGACACAGCTGTTGACCTTATCAAGTGGGGAATGTTAAAGAAGTGTTCTGAACCCTTAGTACAACCTGTATAACCTATCGCACATCACATGGAGCTTATATACTGAATGCACTTTGACAGCACACTATGAGAAATAATAAATCAATTCTTGTTGGACATACAAAAGCTCTTGGATGCTCCAAAAGAAATATTTGAATCATGATTGAAATTAAAGCAATAGTAAGTGCTGAAAAGGGTGCATGCCTTTTCCTTAATACATTTAGAACTTGATTAAACTATGCATTTAAATCTTAAGCAGAGTCTTTGCTTCAGGACCACCAACCGATAGTCATGAGCCTTGGTAAAAGCTTTATTGGATTATGATGACTTTGCCATGAATTCTTTCCCTAGGAAAACTCACCATGCCAGCCCAATCCTGGCCCTTGGAAAATCTTTCTACGTAGAAAGGCCTGCGTTCTGCTAGGGATTTGGGAGAACTGATGGTAAATTGTTCTGCGGATGGAGCTGATGGCTGTTTTAGCCCCATCTGCCTTAATGCTGCTGCAGATGTAGAATTTCAAAGATGGAATTTTCAGTGTCTTTTTTCCCCGAAGGGTCAACATTCAATAAACCAATAAAATATTATGAACTCTAAACTTTTTTGACAGTTGCATCTGAATACACGAAAACAAATACAGAACTCTTCATTATTATGAGTGTTAATTTTCTTCTACCAATGTAAAATATTCTTTTGATTAAGATTACAAATATATATTTCTTAAGTAAATATAGACTTAAGTAGTCATGAAAAACAGTCACAAGCACTAAACATATTCAGCAATAGATTAACAAAAGCGCTAAGTGAGACAGTCTTGTATTTCCTATGTGATGCTGTGCAATTAAGACTCACAGCTGTTGCTTTTGTTCGGCACGGAACATCTATTTTCCAGCATTTGACACTGTGCTGGTGTTCTATTGAGGTTTCTCATAATATGAATCAAATTATGACTGGTCTTTTCTCAACATATTCAGCTGACTTGATTTCCTGATGTTTGGTTTATATCAAAAAACCCAAATTAAAAAAAACATAGAAATTATTCTGAAACTGATGTGTTTTATTGCTGGAAATATTAGCCAAAAATCTCGACATCAAAGGAAGACAATCTCTCTTGGCAAGCCAAGTGTACTGAATGTCCTTTAGACTAAATAATGAAAACCATAATCTTTACTTCGTTATTAATGGATAACAAATACAAAGCACAAATCACAGCGATAACCAAGCCCTTTAATTAATGAGTCAAACAAATGCAATCCATTAAAATAAAACAGCATGATTCCCAAATTTACATGCCTTATTTGATAGATCTGGTCTAGACAGCGGAGGAAAAAAAATACGAAATGTTCCAGGGAGTTAAAATCTGAAAGAAGTCTAGGTCACAGTTTGGATGGTACTGAAGATTATGTTCAGGGGGGTTCATTCCTCCAAAACACATATTGAAGTACACTTAATGTCATGGGCATAGTTCTACTTGCACAAGAAGATCTAAGCCAGGGGTCTGCAACCTGCGGCTTGCCAGATGCTCAAGGACTACAATTCCCATCAGCCCCTGCCAGCATAGCTAATTGGCAGTGCTGGAAGGGGCTGATGGGAATTGTAGTCCTTGAACTTCTAGAGAGCTGCAGATTGCAGACCCCTGATCTAAGCCAAGTGAGAGGAGCCCACAACATGGCTGCTTCACACCAACATTCTTGTAGTTATTATTAGTATTGGGGGGATCTATCATATCCTATATCAGTGGTGGCAAACCTTTTCCAGACCAGGTGCCCAAATTGCAACCCAAAACCCACTTATTTATCCCAAAGTGCCAACACGACAATTTAACCTGAGGTTTTAGTTTAGAAAAAACAGTTGGCTCCGAGGCATGCATTACTCAGGAGTAAGCTTGGTGGTAGTCAGTGGCTTTGCTTTGAAGCAACCGTGCAATTCTTCCAACGGGTGAATCATGACCCTGGGAGGGTTTACTCAGAAGCAAGCCCCATTGCCAGCAAATCGAGCTTACTCCCAGGTAAAGGATCACGCTTTAGTTCTTCGCATGAAAATAAGTGGGGTTTAACAGCGCTTAACAAGGTTACCTAAACTGCTTCGCCAAAACTAGGTCTTAGGTTTAATGCTAATAATCGAGCCCAGCAGCCCAGGCCAGCCTAGATGTGGGGGGGGGGCACTATGTTTGCGCGTGCCCACAGAGAGGGCTCGGAGTGCCACCTCTGGCACCCATGCCATAGGTTCGCCACCACTGTCCTAGATTCATGTGGTCTAAAATATGCCAATGCTAGGTTAGTGGCACAACAGAGATACTAACTGCAGTAGCATCTATGTTGCCTTGGGATCTCTAAGGTTTAACCTCTCAAGCAGTCAATGCCTCTGCTTACCTCCATTCCATCTGCTACTTGTATGAAAAGAAGATAGAAGTGATTACTTGCTGCAGCTTGGGGTTTAGTAAGCACAGCAAAAACAGCTAGAACGACTTCATATGCAAGAAAGCTTGAACCACAAGCAATTACAATCATGGAAGCAATACAGACTTCCCTTTAATGCTAATAGTTACTTCCTTCAGTGTACCATGGTAGGTGCTTCGGTATTTTACCAGGAGCAATAGGAGAATCTTTGTACTTTTGTAGGAACCTTGCAGTTGGGTACCATTATCAGCAGAAAACTGTTCCATGACTCTTCTCCATGTTCCATTGAAAGTACAAAACTGTCCCTTGATTCTTAAATTCAAGGTTTTGTAGGAACCTTGCAGTTGGGTACCATTATCAGCAGAAAACTGTTCCATGACTCTTCTCCATGTTCCATTGAAAGTACAAAACTGTCCCTTGATTCTTAAATTCAATAAGACGTACTTCAGCACTGCAGCATGAGATCATAGCATCATACCTATAGAATCTTATGAGAGTAATAGCAGATGACATTAAGCAAGTTAAACAAATAAACTGATATGTCAGAAAGGCTGATTCTGCATGGGCCAAAAACAGCAGTGTGAAAATGGTGTGAAAATGG
Source organism: Sphaerodactylus townsendi (assembly GCF_021028975.2). Taxonomy (NCBI): domain Eukaryota; kingdom Metazoa; phylum Chordata; class Lepidosauria; order Squamata; family Sphaerodactylidae; genus Sphaerodactylus; species Sphaerodactylus townsendi. Next base: position 19,401,835 of record NC_059435.1, read on the forward strand.
TGTAAAAGGGTTTATACTGTTTTCACACCTTTTTCACACCACTGTTTTTGGCCCATGCGGAATCAGCCAAAGTTTCAAAAACTAAACTTCTAAATTTAGAGATATTAATAAATCAACCACTCATTGTTCATGCTCGCATCTCCTAAATCATGAACTATAAAAAGGGAGGGGGGGGGGAAAGCTACCAAAATGTAATGCCCAATTCAAAGAACAACGACTAGCTAAACATATGGTGACCAAAACATGGAGTAACTTCCCACAAAACTATTCAGTTCACCTTCTTTAAATCCTGATCTGGGCAACAGTTTACCACATTGATTCAGGGGAAAAAGGTTTGGCTATATGCAGAACACCTCTAGGGTCTAGTCTGTAACATGTTCTGGAGAGTGACATAAGGTCTGCCTAGGATATTTTGCACTATTGTTGGCTGCTAAAACCATTAATATGCATTTGGTGGTGGCAAATTTTTTTAATTGTAAAATTGTGTTCCTCCACGGAGGGCTCTGACAGTTCCTTATACCCTGAGACATTGTTAAGTATCTAAGGAAGTTGCAGATGCCATTGTTCTGAGAGCGAACTATAGACACATAGATAGCTAGATAATGCCCTTCTCCCCCAGTGGTTTCCAACCAGGCCTGTGAGGTCAACAAATACTAAAAAAAAAACACTCTTATAATACAAACATTCGGACTGCCTCAGGCCAAAAAGATCATGTGAATTCACCACAGAATTCCTGAGATGGATTCCTGAGGTGACGAGCTAACAAATCAATCACATGTGGTGACCTTTCAAAATGAGCAAGTATATCACATCACAACAGAAAACTGAAGATGCCTTATAGTAAGTCTGATCATTAGTCTGTTGGATTCACTGGGTTATCCAATGTGGTTGGCAACAGCTTTCAAGGGTTTTAAGAAATGATCTTTCACATAGTCTAGCACCTGTTTCTTTTAACTGGAGGTGCTAGGAGTTGAATCTAGAAATTTTGAAACCATTTGCAGGGTGGGGGTGCTACTGAATCCCACTGCAGCCCAACTGGCATTAAGACGTCAAAATTTCACCATTCATCAACAAGCAGATGTAACGCTTCAATATGAGTTATTAATCAACAGAGCACTGAAATGTAACATACAAGTTTTGTGTCAGGCATTCTAGAATAATTGAGTTTCTAAGGCCAGCTCCACACAAGAATAATGTATCCCATCTAAAGCTAATTATCTTGTTACAGCCTGCTATTCAGTTATTGACCAGAAACACAAGTTGATGGTCTGTTTTGCAAGAGTCCACTACAACTGCTTTAAAGGGCAGCAATTACTCATCACCAACAACACTTTTCAGAAGTCTGCAAGCGAGCCATTAAAAAAAGTAAAGAGATGAAACCACGGAAGGCTCCCTTCAAAAGGTTCAGCCCCCAAACATTTTTGTTTAATTTGATTTAAATTAGACTCTTCTAAAGTTGTAACATGAAAACATAGCAAGCTGTGTGATTTATTTATTGTGTTAATCTTTGCAAAAGAATCCTTTCTGCTAAGAAAAATTGCAAGACCAGTGAAAGAAAGAGCCTGCTCAAGCTGAGGTAGCCCCACCCCAGTGCCAGTCTGGCTAGGGAGTCTGCTGGGGGCTTGCCAGCCAAAGCAGCCACCTCCAACCCTATTCGGGGCCTGGCCCCACCCAATCACATTTACGTCATATCTGGCCCCCATAACAAATTAGTTCAACATCTTTGGGTTAGAATGTCACCTTATGATCTGGGAGGGTCAGGTTCCAATCCCTGCTCTGCCATGAAAGTTAGTTAGGTGATTTTTGGGCAGTTTCTCTCAGTCTAACCTACCCCACAGGGTGGTTGTTGTAAGCATAACTGGTGGAGGGGAGAATGATGTTGTAAACTGTTTTGGTCCTCATTGGGGAGGAAAGGCAGATATAAACATCTAACATAGGTTAATTAATTATTATCTGGGAATTTGGACATTATCCAAAATGTGTTTTTGAATGTAGTATTATTTGATTTCCATATTTGCTTTTAGGTGTTGATATCTGACAGTATTTAACTAGTGAATGTGTTAACGCTGTTTAGTTTTTGACAATACTGAGTACAATACTGCAAATGACACTACAGCAGGTTCCCTACTTCCTACGTTCAGGAAACATCTTCCATATTAACAATTACCTGCGGTATTACTTTCAAAGTGAATCCATTTCAGTGTCAATGTGCTAAGGAATCCATCCATATTGCCAAGGAAATGGGGTTCCCAACCTACAAGTGAAGGCTGGAGTCCTTCTGGAATTTCAATTCATCTCCAGACCATCCACGAAAGGGGTTACAACATATTAGTAGCATTCAAGCTCAATATTTCTAACCACATATTTTTTCTTAACTACCCCATATAACTAAAGAATACTTCTGTCCAGAACCAAAAGTGGTCCTGAAGCTCCTGGGCTCAGTTACTCCAGCACAGCGTGTCCAAGCACACAGGACCAGAGTCCACCAGCATGCCACAGATGGTAGAGGTTGGCTGAGGAGGGAAGCAACAGACCAGAAGAAGCCAAAGAAGACTTACCTAAGGGAGCCAGGGAAGAGGACTTCCTTCAGCCAGCACAGCAGAGGCCAGACTGGGTAATTAGGGGCAGGGTTGAAAGCCCAAACTGACCAGAGCTAGATTCCACCCAAATCAGCAGAGCTATCATGTAGATTATCAGCAGCTGCACTTACACAGGTGAAAGGGGGATTTGCAAGAGGGCTTTATAGAAAGCAGCACCTGGGGTTCGGAGAACGGATAGTAAGAGAGATAAGGCAAAGACAGACAGGAGAAGGACCTAGTCCCAAGGTGAGCTCATTCCTGGCTTAGGCAACCCAGGGAACCAATGAAGGGAAAGGCAACCCCCTTAAAAGAAGCCAGAGTCTGAGACCTAAGAAGAAGTAGCTGGGTTTCTCTGTAATAACCAGGGAGTCTTCCAGTCAGAGAAGAGATCTGCCACCATCTCTTCTGATTCCTCTAAGGCAGTTTAGAGCTGGTTAAGCCTGCCAGTGAAGTCTCCATGGGTGAAGCCAGGGTGGCAGAGTCACCCACACCTTCCCTTCTCACCTCTACTCCTAACACTTCAAAGTTCCTTTGCTCAGGCCTCCTCTGCATTTGTTTCCTTTCCCTTTCAACTACCGGCTCCTTTTCCTTGTTCTTGTTAATCTTGGTAAGGTATGTAGTCTATTTTTAGAAATGAGCCCAGGTGAAGTGACTAAGAAACAATGTGCAAATGTTAAAGAATATTAACCTTTTTATTAATAATGAGGGCCATTGTACACTCAATTTGGTTCCCCCATTTACCTGGAAGGATACTTTCTGTAAATTTTGCCATAGCATTGCTTAACAGGTTGTCAGGGTTTAACAAAAGACTACTGATGTCCCTTCATGAATGAGATGTTCTCCAACTCTGAAATATCTACCAGGCATTAGGGAAAGTGACTGTCAAGAAACTGAGTTCCACTATACCGTTTCCTCTTCCTTTAAATATTGGTTCAGGCTTTTCAGCCCACACTCAAAATATTAAAAGTGGAAATTAACTGTGCTGAACTTCAATGTTAACAAAGCCCTGACCGTTTGAAATTGAGATAACAGACCAAGTACTGAGAGTGAAACATGGATTCAAAACTTGACTCCCGATGTCTCCAAGGCCACAGAAAGGTGGAGTCACATTCAAATTAATTAAACTGATTGAATTATTGCTTAAGGTGAGGGTTTATGACTGAAGATAAATCCTACCTTGCTGTCTCACTCTGACCCTTTAGGTTACCTGGTTAGCAACTGAATTGTGTGATGAACTTGCACGATCAGGCATGGATTTGATTGATCAGTGGGCCCTGGCCCCCTTCAAATCTTCTGCTCATAAAGTTTAGGATCTTCAGTCTAACAAGTGTGCATCTTTGTACCTGGCTATGGTTCCTTGATCTACCATTTGGTCCTGGAGAACCGTGTTCTTGGTGCCTTCCACTGGAACACCATGGCTTAAGAGCTAGACAGAATGGCCTTTCCTGCACCAATGCTATTTTTACCACATAATCAATCCCTTTCCAGTTCAGGTTTCATTATTTTAATCCTCACTACTTTTTGCTCTCTTGATTATATTCTTACACAATTCTAATAAATTCCTTAAATCACATTTCAGTATTTTGTGTTTAGTTGGCTCCAGTCTAATTCCAGTCCTAAACCCTCATGGCTATACCTATCAGGTTAACTGTTTAGTGAAACTCATACTGTAAGTGATCTATCTTGCAGGAGTGATGTTCTTAATCGTAATCCCAGGAAGGCTGGAAGCTTGCCCCATGGCTTCTGGCTGTTTGGGTAGACAAAGAAGTGGTGGCAGCTACTGTCAAAGCTGGGGTTTGTGGAGTTAGCTATTTGGCAGTGACACCCTTTAGTTGAAGGGGAGAACTGTGTGTTTATAAATGTTCTAAATAATAAGTACATTTTCTACGTTAAAAGACAGATAACATTTTGAAGATATTGTCAAAGGCTTTCATGGCCGGAAACACTGGGGTGCTGTGTGGTTTCTGGGCTGTATGGCCATGTTCTAGTAGCATTTTCTCCTGATGTTTTACTTGCATCTGTAACTGGCATCTTCAGAGGATCTTCAGAAGATGCCAGCCACCACATTTTGAAGATAGATGTACAAGCTGAATATGGGAGAACTGTATGATTCTAGTCAGAGTTAGCTAAAACAGAGGTAAGGCCTTGAGAGGAAGGTACTATCATACTGCCTTCTGTGGGTCTAATATACAATTAGTCAATTACCTATGTAGGAATGTATGTTTGCTTACATTATGCTCTGCTTATACATTTTTAAGAAAAGCAAATATTACAAAGAACCTGATTCTCTGATGTTCCCTTATATAAAGGAAAGGAAACAGCATTGTCCTTAAGACTTTCATTTGGGGAGGTAGGGAACTGTATCAAAAAACACACTTCAAAAAAAATGAAATTCTAACAGTAAGAACAAGTAGCAGGACCATAAAAAGGCTCATCAATTACATTAAAAAATATGATTGGATTTTTACAGACTCATTGTAATGCTAAAGCTAAATGGGATTTATTTCCAGGTGAATTCTGTTAGATCTATCATAATTTTACAAGCCATTATCATTTCCACAGGGTTGGACCTAGTATTTTTTCCACAAGAGAAAGATTTCATACAATTCTATCCTCATGGTAGTTCTTCAAAGATGCTTTCTTATTCATATACATCGTGCAATCTTCAGTATGGTTGGGTGGGGCAGGGGGAGCAGCTTCTTGTTTCTGTTTTCCAGTCTCTTTCCTTATGTGCTATGCCTCTCTACTGTTGTAGCTAGTGGGATCCAACTCAATGGGCTTTTATGCATGCAGCGCTTACCCCGTGGTTTTCAGCTTCACAGTGGGTTTTCCCTCCTTTTTTATTTAAATAGGATTCTTCTGCTGCAAAGTGTCCCCAGCTGAACCTGAACCCATTCTCCCCATGCAACCCATTCCCCCCATGCAAGATGGGGAAGTTTCACGTATCCTTCACTTTCCCTGCGAAGGAAGAGAAAAAGTTGTGCTTTCAGAGGTTTTGGAACCATGGGGATTCTTTGGTTCTGAAGGTGGGGTGATTTCAGGAGAGGGAGAAATGTGTATGTTACAGAGACTGCCACCCAAAGGGAATATATGCTCAGTGAGGAGGAGACCACAATAGACCTGGTGATTCTGTAAATCCAAATCATAGAAAATCCCCCTGAAAGCCATATCAGCTTTTTTCAGCTGTTTTTATAGATTGAAAAAAAAAACGGTGATTTGAAAATCTGGGGCTTTTAAAATCTCTCTCCCCTCTGCCACCATTTTCCAAGAACTGGTGGGTTTGAGAGATAGTGGAGGGGGGTGGGGCAGAGAGATCTCCATAAGTGAAGTATCGAATGGAGGATCTGTCCCATACTAGAGCTTTTCAAGCCCTGTGGGATTTGAGAAGCAAGAAGGGGGGTGGGGGAGAGAGTCCAATCATGGTTCCAAAACCCTCTGGGAAAGCAATGCTGGGTGCAGTTCTCCTTCTCTGCCATTTCCTGTTTAGGGCACCAGGTATCCAGAGCTTCAGGCTCAGATGCTGGACTACAGTTCCCATCATCCCCTACCAGCATCATGCTGGCAGGGGATGATGGAAACTGTAGTCCATAACATCTGGAGGGCCACGAGTTTGACACCTGTGCTCTAGGGGGACAGCACTGAAAAATTTCTGGTTTGGGATTTTTTATCCCGAATATTCTCAGAAATATCTGAATAAAGCCGATGGCTAAATGGTCAAAGTGTTTCTTATTCTCAAGAGCACGTGAAGATCTTTATTTTGTGACTGTCTGAATGAGCTAGAAAAAGCTGATCAGAATTCTGCATCTTTTCCATTTTTATAGCCAACAATACTTGCATAAGCACCTGTTTGCAAGGTCACTGTAACATTGTAATCTAATAATTTTTTTAACTGCCATATTAGAACAACAGGTCTGGCCACATTTATCACTTTGGGTTCCAAATTATGCAACCTCATGATCTTTCATATAAGAATGTTTTGTTTCCTTCTTGGATACGCATACCATTGTTGGAAGCCAAGGGAACTGCCACATGCAAGAATAATTTGTAAAGGGAACTGTGATACAGCCAAATGTTATTTTTAAACGTTTTGATGAGAACCACTTTGCACCTTTCAGAGTTTAATTGATATTCCTAATCAGCAGGGAAAGATAAGCAGATGTTAAATGCATAGATTTCCAGATGTTGAGTTCATTTGTAATATAAATTTGGGAAGGGAGAGTATGGACCGATTCTTCCGCAATCCATTGGTGAGAATTTTTCCTCACAAATTTTCTTTTCGCTATAATAACACACGAAAACGTTCAAAGAAAGTTCTCACTGACTGCATGCCACCAATGAAGTGGGCTCTACAAAAACAAACATCACAATAGATCTTTTATGCTTAAGATGCTATAAGACTCCTTGTGTTTCGTAGTGCTTCCCCTCTGGAATTTGTGGGCAGAAATAATTGCTGCAAATTTCTCAGGCACATGCTCTTCCCTCTCCCAGACTTTCCAACTCAATTTATTATTTTATTTATTTAAAACATTTATTAGCTGCCTTTCTCCATTGTGGAACTGAAGGCAGCTTACAACATAATTAAGTCAAATACAAAAAAATAAAAACAACACAGATAAAACAATATTTATTTTATAAAAGTCACAATTAAAAAACTCCAGTTAAAACAGTCAGTACATAAAAAACCAAATCAGTCAGATACAGTCTGAAATAGGACTGTCATCAATTGTCTCTTGAAGATCAACAGGGATCCGTTGTTCCATAATGGTGTTTCATAATTGTAGGACTGCATTTGAGGAGGTTGTTCCATAGTTGTGGGGCTGCACTGAAACGGCCCTCTCTTGTCTAAGCACCAGCCAAGTTTCTTTGATTGATAGAAAGTCAGGAGGGCCTCTCCCTGTGATTTTAATCCCAGGTAGGAATGCATGGGAGAAGACAATGCTTTAGATAAACTGGTCCAAGCTATGTAGGGCTTTAAAGGTCAAACCCAACTCTTTGAATTGTCTTGGGAGTAGATTGGTAGCTAGTCTAACTATTGGGTCATATGCTCCCGACTGCTGGGCCTGATCAGCAGTCTAGCCACAAGCGATCTGTACTAGCTGCAAGTTCTGAAGACTCTTCAATCTGTACTGGCTGCAATTAGAGCCCTTTGCAATAGTTCTGTCTAGATGTAACTCAGACATGAATCACTGTGGCTAGATCTGACTGAAAAGGAATGGGAATAGTTGATGCACCTGCCAAAGCTAGGCAAAAGCATTCCAAGCCACAATAGCCACTTGTTTTTCTAAAGTGACGACTGTGTCAAACAGCACTACCAAGCTGTGAGCCTGGCTTTACAAGCAGATTATAACGTCATCCAAGACAGGAGAGGTGCCGAGGGCCTGGTCTGCCTTTCTGCTAACACAGAGAACTTCTTTCTTGCCAGAGCTGACTTTCAGTTTGTTCACCCTTATCCAGTCTATCACTGACTCGCAGGCCTACTACTCATTCACCTTTATTTATTTCAACAGTGTTGAAATCAAGCAAATACACTCATGCTGGAAACCACACATATGCTACCTGCTGTGCAGAACTATACAAACTCTGTTTTTTTAACAAAGAAGGGGAAGCAGTTTTTTTTAAGGAAACACAAGACAGCTCATTTATCTATTATATTTGTATATGGCTCCCCCACCCCACCCCCAATCTGGATAGCCCAGCCTAGCTTGATCTCATCAGATCTCAGATGCTAAACAGGATCAACCCTAGCTAATATTTGGATGGGAGACCTCCAAGTAATACCAGGGTCATGACATGGAGAGAGGGCATTGACCAGACATGCAGCTAGACCAGACAAATTTGGTGAAATGTCACCTTTCTCCCTGCTCCCCAACCCCCATGGGCCTGCAAATGGGTCCAAGGTACGTCTCAGGCCCCTGAGCTTCTGCTGGTGGAATAAAGGCCCCTTCCACACACGCAAAATAATGCGTTTTCAAACCACTTTCACAACTGTTTGCAAGTGGATTTTGCTATTCCGCACAGCTTCAAAGAGCACTGAAAACAGTTTGAAAGTGCATTATTCTGCATGTGCGGAATGAGCCATAGTTTTTGTTGGAGGAGGAGGGAAGGCTGATTTTTGCTGATTCCTTTCTCCCAGTGTAGACTCCCCCTGTGCAACAGCAATCTTCCTAAATGTCCCATGACTTCCATGAGGTGGCCTCAGTCAACTGCAGTAGGAATGGGTAGGTGGGGAGGTACCACTCTGCCATCTTTGCTTTACACATTAGTGGTTCTACTTTGGATCCAGCACAGTGTGACTCTACCAATGGTGACACTCTTTGGAGTACATCTGAGCACTGGAGAAGATGCTTTTTGAGCACTGTTCCCTCACTGGCCTGAAAGAATTTCTGAGGTAAAGAACGATGAGTCTTTGCTTTAAGCCATTCGTGTTTGGAATACCAAGCTGAAAAGATGCAGATGTTGAGTTATGATATCAAATATTTTTTCTATTAACTGTAAATTTCTCTCTGTGTGTGTGAGTGAGTGAGTGAGAGAGAGAGAGGGGGGCGGGGGAAGACTGCCTTAAAAATCAAGATTTTTTTTAATGAAGAAATGTTCACTAGATAGAGCCAGTGGTGTTTGTATTGCTATGCTGCGTGTACACAGAAACAAATTAGCACAACGAACAAAGCATCTGTGACATATGGCTAGATATCAAGAAGACACCTCAATAATTTCTAAAGGATAGAAGACTGGAAAGACAAATCTTTGGTGAGTCATAGCAGTGGATATATTAAGACCTTGATGCTAAAAAAGGTAAACACATTTTACATTGTCTAATTGCCATTTCAAAAAATATGGAACATTATATAAAGGATGGGAAAGGCCTAACCATATATCATTATGTTTAAGGAAGGGAATAAAATTATAATGAATGAGCTCATATTTCATCTGAGTCTCAACATTCAACATTCATATTATTCATGTTTAGCAGACATGTATCTTATACATATTCTAATATCACAACAATGTAATGCTAGTAGGATAAAGCCAGGCTAGAGAATGCAACAGCATGACCCCAACCATAATTGCTACAGCATTAAGAAAGACCCTAGTGCTGGGTCTAGTGCAGGGGTCTGCAACCTGTGGCTCTCCAGATGTTCGTGGACTACAAATCCCATCAGCCCCTGCCAGCATGGCCAATTGATGGGATTGATGGGATTTGACGGGGTTGATGGGATTTGCAGTCCATGAACATCTGGAGAGCCACAGGTTGCAGACCCCTGGCTAGTGCTTTAGAAATCATTCAGACAACCACGTTTATTCTTCACTGTGGATGCACAGGGTTGGATCCAAGCTAAATGTTACATCAGCAAAACAGAAGTTCCCTTCCTCCTTCCCCACTACTATGCAAAGATTTCTTCACAATGCTGCTCCTGGGAAAACAGGAATCTGAAAAATGACATGGAAGGTCTGCAGCAGAGCAAAATATCTGTTTAGTCTGGATCCAATCTAGTCCCTAGAGAGCACAGATCTATTGTCTGCTACAGTGACTACTTGTTCAGCTGGGATACTGGGATGGGGATTTAAAACATAGGGGTGAGGCCACAGATCAGAGGTCTGCTTGGAATGAAGAAGGTACCATGCTCAGAACCCAGAATCTCCACTAAAAAGAGTAGATGAAGACCTCTTCCTGAGACCCTGGAGAACCACTGCCAGACTCACCTTGGTGGACAGATGATCTGATTCAGTACATGGCAGGTGTACGGGTACATGTATACAGCAGGGAGCAGAGCCACATTTTCTAGGACACAGCAATAGATACCCAAGGTGCCAGTCACTCCTTGCATTTGTATAGCTCTTACCAGCACCTGTGGAAGGGTCTCTGCAAGAGATTGGAGTGCTGGGACATGGGAGGTGCAGCATCGTGGGTGCCATGACATCACATCTGTGGAAACATGGCAGAGATACCTGGCAGCTCGAGGAATTGCCAGAAACTCCTTGGTAAAACAATAGAGTTTCCAGTGATTCCTAGAGCTACCCAACATAATTCTAAGATATTCCTGGAAATGGTATCACAGCACACACAATGCCATTTTTTTTTTAAAAAAAAGCTCCTGCTGCTGCTCCAAGCAGTTGTGGGTAATGAGCCCTGCTGGCCGGAGGCCTGGCAGACCAAGTGAACACAACCATCCTGACAGAAAAGTTTAAGAGAGTGAACACTGAAGAAAGGAACTGGAGATTTTTGAGGAAAATACTTATTACTTTGTTTTGGGTGTTGAACTTGCAAAGAGCATCCATATCGCTGTCCTCTAAAAGCTTGCTGTACTAACTGAGTCCTAGTTTAATGTGATAGATTTCCTTTACAATGATTAAACAACCAATGTGGTGTAATGGCTAGAAGGCTGGACTAGGGGCGTTTCCCCACTTGCCACACCCCCCTATGCTGCGCGCTTCTCTCAGCACGCGTCATTTCTGGTGCGCGCCCAGGCTTCCCCACGACCCCACGCTCTGCGCGGGGTCATCAAAAGACGCCGTTTGGAAGAGCGCCAGGAATGACGCGTGCTGAGGGGGTGCGACAGCGGCAGCGTCGGGCCGGCTGCGTTGTCATCGCCCCTGTAGTGGGGAGTGCCGGGGGACCCCGCGCTACTTGCCTACAGTAGCGCGCAGCTACTGGTAAGTGGGAAAACGCCCTAGGATCCAGGAAACTCCATTCTGCCATTCACTAAGAGACGTGCCTAACCTACTTCATACGGGTTGGTCTGAGGATAAAGTGAAGGAAAGTTTTAACTATAAACTGTGCCCTGAACTTGTTGGAGGGAAGATTCGATTTTTTTTTTAATGATAATCTTTGCAGTCCAAATATTCCTGCTTTTCAACATATGTGTGTATAATGTTCATGGGATAAATGATTATGGCAAATTGTCTGGTAAATCAGATTTGTAGTATTTTACAAACAAGTCAAGAATACATTTCTGCCATTCTTGCTCTGAGGCTACAGTCCTATAAAATAATGTTCTTATTTAGGAAATGGAGCTATCCTTTACAAATAAGTCATGCCATCTGTCTTCGGGCTGGATACTCTTTTTAAAAACTATGTGCTCACCATTTACATGATGGATAGATTTTATTAAAAAGGAATTTAGTGATTTATAGAAAACTGCTGTTATAAAGCTTTTGCAATTTATTATTAACAGAATATAGACCTTATTTGAAGAACTGTATTTTATTTCTCTTTTATCTCCCAATTCCTTTAAAGCCTTTTAATGGGCACATGTGAGGAATGGAAAACCAGCATCAACTACAGTGCCAACATAAAACTAGGCAAGTGATGGGGTAAAGTTGTGGAAGTATTTAATCCTAGTGTTGGGAGTTTCTGGGAAATATGCCAGCCTTACAGTGACGTATGACATTTGGGAGAAAATACACTTCCTCAGATTCAAAGTAGCCAAAACAAACTTTCTATAAAATTATGGAGAGAGTTGAACCAGAGGTGTTTTTTTTTTAGCTCCCAAAGAAGGAAGCCAAAGGGAGTACAGTTTCATTAGTTTCAGTGGAAATCAAGCCTGAGTATTGATCCATTTGCTAAGGTTCTATTTCCCAGACTCAAACTCAGAGCCCTGGGTCAAGAGTTCCAAGTTCATGTCGTAGAGCTGTCTCCATGCAAAGGCAGCTGCCAGGATACACAAAAACAAAAAGAGGGGAAAGTGTAGACATAAAACAACCAATTGCTGTCCAAGGGTGGATCACTTCTTGTGCGAAGCCCCTCTATAATGACACACATCACACCATTGCTGGGGTAATAAATTGGCCATAGCCATTTTATTGAGCAGAAGCGTGAGGCTAAGCATGGGTCTGGATCTGGTCATGCGGGTACGTGCTACAGCTCAGCAGGGCGGGTGCCCTGTCCCGAGCTTCGATTTACTGTGGGGCTCTGCCGGGCGGTCGCTCCTGGCCAGAGATGTTCCCCCTTTCGGCCCGGTTCGACAGGGTGGTCGCCTCTTGTCGTTGTTGCCGTTCCCAAGGGGAAGGCGCGGCTCCATAGCCCCCTTCCCCTTCCAGATCAATACCCATGCGCCAAACCACCGTGAACTAGGCTATGACATAACAGCATGCATTTAACATATAAAAGTAGGGTGAGGTGGGTGGGCAAATCGTCGGCCGGCGAGCACATGGCCTGAACAAAGGAGGGCAAGCCCCTTTAAAGCCTCGGCTCACTCCTCCTTTCTTCCGGTGATGCAGCCCCTTCCCACAGTGGCTCCCTTTCCAGTTCCACCCTTATCTGGGCAGTGTCAGCTGGGCTCGCTCTAACCCCCACCCCGATCAGCAACTCCGCCTCGTGGTAATTCACATGAGCCTTTTAACAATGTAATAAATGAAAATTAATGAATAAGTGAACAAAAACTTTTCTCCACTGGCTCAATGGTACAGTCATATGCAAAATGAAGTCTGAAATTCTAAATCATTTAACCTCTTCTTGGCACCTTCCCTCAACTTTTTAAAAAACATGGCATTTTAAGAAAAAGTTTCCTTTTACAAATATATCACTTGCAGACAATTTGGTATTGAATCAGAGGTGGTAAAATGCTGCCTTGAAATGGTTGACAATAAATTCTCTAAAATTTCAAGAACTGTTATATAAAAATATGTATTTGTATATATCCAAATTGGGCAGTTCTTTTTGCTATCTACTTTTTCAAGTGCACAGCACTATAAAAAGGTGCTTCCTTATTCCTACAGTGACATCCAAAACACAGCTGCTACAGTAAGCCAAGTGAAATCAATCGGCTTACAAAGGCCTAACTTTGTTCAGGATTGCGCTGCTAATTACAGTAATGCCCCCCCCCCCATTTATTACCACAGCTTTGAGTTATGACAAGCTGTACCTGCCACAATAATCATAAGAACATAAGATCAAGCCTGCTGGATCAGAGCAGAGTCCATCTAGTCCAACACTCTGCTACTCGCAGTGGCCCACCAGGTGCCTTTGGGAGCTCACATGCAGGATGTGAAAGCAATGGCCTTCTGCTGCCACTGCTGCTCCTGAGCACCTGGTCTGCTAAGGCATTTGCAATCTGAGATCAAGGAGGATTAAGATTGGTAGCCATAGATCGACTTCTCTGCCCTGCAACTTATAAAAGACAAAAGATCAATCAGGAAAGGAATCCTCCTTTGGACACTGTATTTACAGCCTTTAGTCAACAGCTTCTCTGACACATTTCCTTTCAAAACTTATTTCATAATTGCAGCACTTCAAAACATATTTTATTTCATTTTAATCCTGACCTTCCTCCAAGGCAAGGATCATCATTAAAGAGTCAAACAACATCAAATTTCAAAACAAAGAACGAAGTATAAGTTCGTTTGCGTAACTGAAAATATACATCTTAACATTACTGAAAATGGACATGTTCATTATTTACCTATTTTATTTACTCCATTTATGCTTCACTTTTCTCCCCAATGAGGACCTAAGGTTGCTTAGAACATTCTTCCCTCCTCCATTTTAACCTGACAATGACCCTGTGAGGTATGTTATTCCTGAAGCATGTCACCAGCCCAAGGTAACCCAGTAAGTTTCTGTGGTAGATCTATTATGCACTTGTGGTCTGCCCTGCAGTGAACACATATTCCCTTCAGGGAAGATTCTTGGTTGCAAACAATTTTTCCCCTTTCGGAATTCACTGTGAGGCAGATCAAAGAAACCTTGCAGCTTCCAAAATCTCTTTCCGTACAATTTTGCCGTTCTCTTTTCTGAAAAAGTATCTGTTGTGTGAGCTCAGCCCACTGCGGCTTTAATCGGTTCTCCCACCTTCTTCTGCTTATCAAACAGAAGTTCCTCCCACACTCAGTAAGCACAGCAGCCCAAGGAGTGTTATTAAAAAAGAGGGAAAAAAGCAGCAGGCAGAAGGACAAGTGGTGGGTAAAGAAATGGTGGTTGGCTTGGCTGGGTTAGGAGAACCCCTGGTTAGTACTGAAAACCAAAGGGGAAACCCACTGCAAAGAAAAGAGCCACGGGGTAAGCCCTGCATGCATCATAGGCCATAAAGTCAGGGTTCAAACCTGAGATGCCCAGATTTTAGTCCAACACACTAACCACTACACCACTGGCTCTCCATCAAAGGACATTCTATAGTGGAGGTTTAAGTTGGCTTCACTGTCAATCCCACTCTCTAAGGCTGATTCCGCATGGGTCAAAAACAGCAGTGTGAAAATGGTGTGAAAACAATATAAACCCTTTTACACCGTTTTAAACCCTTTTACACCATTTTCACACTGTTTTCACACTGCTGTTTTTGGCCCATGCAGAATCAGCCATAGTAATTCTGGAAACTACAACTCTGAAAGGAGGATTAAGAATTTCCAACAGAGATATTTCTCAGCATGCTAATCAAGGTAACATTCCTGGAAAAATGATACAATATATAATGATATAAATATAAAATGATATACTATATAATGATATAAATGATATAAACTGGCTCAAAACTGATATATTTGTAGCCTCGTTTGAAAAACCATATATGCTCCTATGGATATGCTATATATAGCTACAGAACCTTCTCTAAAATGCACGTATGTACAATCAACAGCTATATTTGGATTTTCTCCAGTGAATCATCATTCAATTTTAAGATTCATGCATTAGAAATAAGGTTCATAAATTACTGTATTAATACTAGTGAAGTATTTTGAAACATATGACTAGCAGATAACACAATTTCAGGACAACTCTGATAATAAAAGGGAAAAAAGGCATAACATTTCTCACTTTACACAATTTTTCTGAACACCTTTCACATAAAGACATCTGCTAAAGCAATTACTGTTTCTAGTTACACCCTTTAGTTAGAGCTGTTGAAGGCCATAGTTTGTCAGCATGATATATCAAATTCTAAACTTTTCTGAAAATGCCACAAACATGACTAAAAAACACACACCTCACCATCCAATTTAAACTGTACACCTGCTTTCACCCTATGACATATCATAGGGTGTCAAGCATTATGCTGACCATTAGTTTGAATCACATCTAGATATGAATAGAATGTTTTCAAACTTGGCTTAAGCTGGGTTTTCAACTTCCTAAATTCATTAAAACAATAACATCTGAAGATCTGTAAGAAGTTTCATTTGTTCCACAAAACCATCTTAAATGTCTTTGCACAAAATCAAAATTACAGGTTGGATCCAACCAGTTTTTCTGTTGGTGGAAGAGGGAGTTCCCTTTGACTATCAAAATGGATATTCTGGGGATCTTATATGTAATGGGAGGAGGTATAGTAAAGAGGAGAATTAGGTGGTATTGAGTGAGGAATCTGGCTTCCAGAATAACCCACACTAGAATAACATGCTTCTAGAACAGGGGTCTGCAACCTGCGGCTCTCCAGATGTTCATGGACTACAAATTCCATCGGCCAATTGGCCATGCTGGCAGGGGCTGATGGGGATTGTAGTCCATGAACATCCGGAGAGCCGCAGGTTGCAGACCCCTGTTCTAGAATAACCCACACTGAAGGTTCTGCTACTTTCTCCCTCCCATTTCAGTTCGAGGTGATATGATTTCTGTGGCATACATGTCGTGATCAAACATGAGATGATCAAAGCATCTGTTTGCTTCAACACAAAATGAGTTGAAAGGCTGCTGAAAAAGTTTGCATCAGGTTTGTACAAAACTGAGCCTATGTGAAAATACATGGATCCAAACAGAGCAGCAGCAATTAACAATAGGGGTATGCTCAAAAAAAGGGTAAAATTTAGATTTAAGTTTAATGGACCAGAAATTTTTCAGGAAGCCTAGATATTTCTGAACCTCCCCTATCAGAAATATCCATTATTCCACACACAAAAATTGGGTCCATTAGAGGTGAATCCAAATTTTAGCCTCCCCCATCTCCCCGTCCCCTCACTTACCTCGAGTCCAGAAGTTCAGCACGGCAGAGGTCATCCTGAGTCCCATGTGGAGCCAGGAGGTGACGGTGGCAATGAGGGCCAGCACAGGGCTGCACACAGTCTAGCCTGCAGCTTTGCACCAACCACCACCTCCAAACCCCACGTGGAGCCAGGAGGCTGCAGAGGAGGCCAGCACAAGGCCACAGACCAAGCCCAGCTTGCAGCTCTATCCTGAGTACCATTTACAAGCCCCACACGGAGCCAGAGGCAATGGCCAGCACAGGACTGCAGATGAAGCCCAGCTTGCAGTTCTACGCCAACCATCACCTCCGAGTCCCATGTGAAATAGGGAGGTGGCAGGGTGGCCAACACAGGTCTGCAGGCTCTGAATGCCATCTGGAGCCTGGAGGCAGGAGCAGTGGTTAGTGCAAGGCTGCATGTCAAGCCCAGCTTGCAAGTCACCACCACAATATATTCGTAGGAATATTGGCTGCATTGAAAACACAGGAATTTCCTGAGAACAGGTTAGGTGGCAATAAGTAAGCATCATGTAGATCCATCACGCCAAGCCATGTGTTAGGAACCAATCACCTGTCAGGATAATGTATGAAATCTGTGGACCTTCAAATAGTAATTTCAGTTGCAAAGATAAACAATGTTTGACTGACCAAAAAGTATCAGGAAAACAGTCCCCTATGGGCATGCTGAGATGTGACTTTAACCACCACCCCTTTACATAAAAGCTCCTCCAATTCCTCCAGTAGCAGCAGTACTTAATTGAGCAGAAATAAATTGAGACTCCGAATGAGATGGGATAGATTCAAGTTCCAGCAAATAACCCAACTTTATTATTGAGAGGACCCAGAAGTAATATTCTGCCATACAGGAAAAACTGGAATAAAGTGCCAAATTGGGCACCGCTAATCACGCTGGGCATTTCTGGACTGGGAAGATGAAGGGGACCAGCTCTGTCATTTGTTTTTTTAGAGCAAACCCCCTGCCCCCTCTAGGTTGATTAAAAGAGGGTTTTTGCTGCTGCTGCTGCTGCTGCTGCTGCTGCTGCTGCTGCTGCTGCTGCTGCTGCTGCTGCTATCTACCCATTGAATAGTACAAGGATGAGCGTCCATGGTAAAGCCGTTTGAAAAAATACTTGAGCTTAGTGATAGGGGCCACAATGCATTTCAACCAGCACCACATCATCATTCAATATCTGATGGATCAAAGCTGCAGCAAAGGTAAGATGGGCTCTGCAGACGTTCTTTGGTGCTGAGATATGCTGACCTCCACATCGACACCAACTGAGGACCCCAAAGATGAGTGCAGGACCAGATCAGAATGATGCAGCTCTGGACCTGGTGGGACTCAATGAGAATCTGCTCCAACAAAGGCTTTTCACAGATGGCAGCCAACATTTGAGTGTCAGCCGCACATGCGCCAGAAGAAAGTTGTACCACCTCAACTTGGGATCCTACCAGTGAATGACTGTGGTTCCCGGCACTAAGAGCAACCATGCTGAGTCAACCACAATGATGTCAGTGAGGAAGTAGAAGGGGACCAGGGTCAGCACCGCATCGGTTGGTCCAATGGATATCATGTGACTGGCCTTGATCTCTTGGCTTTGGCTTTGCCATTTGCCAATGCTCCCTTGTCCACCACCGAAGAAGTAGAAGGGCATTGAACAGAATGGCTAATTTTCACCTCCAGATCAGGAGCTAGAGATTTCTCACAGAGGACAGCTTTTAAACGTCACACCCTCATAGTTCTCTGGGATGTGTGCCTGCACTCAGTTTGCGGCAGCGAAAAGAGAACTGAGGGGAATGGTCTGCCCTCCCCTCTGTATCTCATGACTCCTGGGCAAGAAGTTTTCCCGCCTTGGAGATGAGCAATGGGTGGGGGAGAATTCGGGAGAACTCTAAAGAGTTTGAGAAGCTTGACAGTCTTCGACCGCGGGAGGCTCTCCACAGAAGGCCATGAGAAAGATGGTGTGGTTACTGCAGCTCCAGACAGACAAAGAACTAGACTTACTAAACAGTGCTCCTGTTTGAAACTATGCTGCCTCCTCATTTTGATGCCTAGCATTAAGGACACAACACGGGGTTACCATTTTCAGTGGCAGTCTGTGCCAAGTGATTTACTGAGTCTTGCCACAGTGAGAAAGCAGAATGTTTCATAACATACTGTAAAAAACATATGAGGAGGATTCACTAAAAGCATTTAAAGTGAAAAAGCCAAATCATAATAAAACCTTCAAGTATTAAGATCAACATCACTGACAGAGCGAACTTTTATTCAAACCACATTTTTCATTCCCCTTAGATACCCTTTCTCTAACACTTCTAGCCCACATTACTTTAAACATGCACCCCAAAACAAATGACCAGTTTTCTTGTTTACTTAAAACAATGACAGTTTATCTGCAAAATACAACTTTTAAAGAAAGAACAAAGTGATCTGTAGATTCTTCTTTTCTTTAGAACATAAAAGGCAGTGGGATTTGATTACACAATTATTTTATATGCAAATAAATTGGGAAAGTCTTATCTCTGATGGCGTTCTAACAATTCGAAAACTGGGAGCGATTGTGGAAGGTAAAGCAGTACTTTATCTTTGGGAAATGTTAAATGCGATGGTTCTCACAAGCATGGCTTCATAATAATTTGCAGAAATATGTAATAGCCTGGCAACATCCCAAACATGCACATTTAAGCAGTGGTAGAAGAAATAATATCTAGCAAACGAATATGATGCCTTTGCCATTATGATTAATGTTATATAAAACTTTATCTACGAGGAAAACTTCAACGGGTTAATCTTTATCCTGTTTCTGCTTCCCAGAAACTTTGTGACTTTGCTGCACTTCTAGAGCATCCTCTCCTAGTTGCCTTCACCTGAACTAACCAATTATTTTACATGTGTTGACCAGCTGTGAAATAGAGGAGGGGGGAGCACGCAGGGGAAGAAGGGAAAAGCAGCAAAGCTTTCAAGTTTGAAAGCAGAAAGCTGAATTTTCTCATTCACCCCCTTGGCCTATTTAATGTCTACAATTAGGTGCTCAGGAGAGACAAGTAAATTACACAGGAGCATACGTTAAACTTCAAGCCACAGATTACGTCCATACTCGGATACTGGTCCTCTGGCGGGGCAAGACAGTCTTGATTTAGAACCACATTCTAGGTAGACAAGCTTTCTCATTTTTAGTTCTCCCTGTGGTTCATGACTGTAGAGACTTGGGTATCTCGCCAGTAGCTTTCAGGAAAACATTCCACAGCAGTAAGCTGATACTCTCAGTCTCATGGATTATGAAGCTGACACTTGAAATTGCTGGGAGATAATGCTGACCTCAAAGCACAGGGTTTTTTTTCTTATTCACCTTCAATTATTCATTTTTTAACCTTACTATTCAACCTACAAGTGGCTACTGAGACAGTTAACAATAAAAGTGATTAAAAATTGCAGATATATTGGACAGATTCAGGCTTGAAACCCAAACTGTTAAACTTTTGGAACTGGAACTATCATGGTCTTCTTGTTGAATGACCTAATCTTATTGGATGAGATAAATAGTTAAATCCAGTGGAACGATCTGCACAAGTAAGGGGTAAGAGAGTGGAATTTCACCCATCCCCCCCCCCCCACACACACACACACCAGTTGTAGTCCTTCAAACTGTCCTGTCCCTTGGCATTTGTCCTTTGGGGAAGTACCAGATTAACTCTTGCATCCATAAATTCTAATCTAACATCTCCTTGAACCTATTGGGAGAGGGTATCCAGAAATATGGGATGAAGTTTCATTAGTATGCCGACAACAGCTTTATTTCTCATTTTCAGGAAACTCAGATGAGGCAAGAGCAATGTACTGACGAGGGTGAATTAAAAAAAACCACAATACAGACAAGATGGAGATATTCATGGTGGGGGCAGAGACTAAGGATCTTTTCACTAGTTTCAGTACTGCCTTATCCACCTACACATACAATTCTATAACCTTACACATACCATATATAGTGTATAACCAGAGGTGGGATCCAGCAGGTTCTCACAGATTCCCGAGAGTAGGTTACTAATTATTTGTGTGTACCGAGAGGGGGTTACTAATTGGTGATTTTGCCACGTGATTTTTGCCTTAGTTACGCCCCTCCTCCGCTCCTCAGCAGTAGCGCGCAGAACTTGAAGCAGTCTAGCAGGAGGCGCACCAGCGTGGGTGGCAGCCTGCACCTGCGTGCATTCGTTTCCCACCCAAGCAACGGCACGGCGGCTGCGTCCTTGCCACAGCCCCGCCCAGCAATGCCCTGCCCCCGGAATGCCTGGCCACGTCGTGTCATGCCCCGCCCAGCCCCATTGGCGCTACGCCACTGTTTGAATCCCACCACCATGGGAACCTGTTACTAAAATTTTTGGATCCCACCACTGGTTACACCCCACCCCACCCAAAAAATCTTTTTCAGATTTTAGGCATCTCAACAAATATTAGTTTCAGTTGCAGTCATTAGTGCTTTTAAATACTGAACCTGGGCTAGTGTAGCAGCTATGACTATTTTAGAAAATCATAATTTGGATGCAGTTTTATATAACATCTGTTGTAGGCTACCATACAGGGTTGCCAGTCCCAAGCTGGCAACCAGTGGGAGACAAGTGGGGGCATCAGCAAAGATGTGATATCGCTTTTAGGAAAAACATATAAATGGCATCATATATTGTTGGGGAAAAGATACTTATAGAGCAGACATGTAATAGTCAAGCAGCAAGCTGGCTGATGGATCTAGCTAGTTAGAAAGATATTTCTTGTTTTCTTCCAAGTTACCCTTCCCTGTTAGTAAGTAAACTTTATTTCAGTAAAGCAACTGTCTCTGACTCCTTATTGCACTAACTCTGCTCTATAAGTATATTTTTCCCAACCTATATCTCTAGGAATCATGTAAATATTATGGTAAAACCACAGAGTTTTCAGTGGTTCCTAGGGAAAACCCAGAAGTGATGTCACTCCGTTGGCCTGGCAGTCTTTTTTCCCCTTCCCACCACCATCCAAAGCATGCATCATGACAGCAGATTGGCATGCCCTATGGGAAGTTGATTTTAAAGACAGTCTCAAAGCTTAATTGATTCAAAATATGGCAACGTCAGAGGTGGGATCCAGCAGGTTCTCACCAGATCCCGAGAGTGGGTTACTAATTATTTGTGTGTGCCGAGAGGGGGTTACTAATTGGGTCTGCTTTTCCGTTAGAAATTCCATTAGGTCCAAAAATCATAAAGGCCTGTTGTTTCCTATGTGGCTGGTTAGCGAAGGTAGAAAACGGGATCATTCTCCCTGTTGGGCTGTTTTAAAAACATGTTTTAGAAATATGGTAAAGTTCCTTGTTTAAGGAAAGTATCCTTCTTTTGATTTCTAGAAACAAAATTAAGTATTTGACAGGCAGTCAATTAGAGGAGAAGTAGTTGTTTCTGTTGGCAGTAGACGATAGGACTTGCTATAATGAGTTTAAATTATGGACAGAAAGATACCAGCTGGAAATTAGGAACTTTTTTTTTACAGTAAGAGTTTTTTACAGTAACAGAGAAATTATTAATGCCCCGCCCCTGGAATGCCCGGCCACGCCCCCATCATGCCCCGCCCAGCCCATTGGCGCTACACCACTGTTTGAATCCCACCACCATGGGAACCTGTTACTAAAATTTTTGGATCCCACCACTGGGCAATGTATTTTAATTGTAGGAGGAAGCCATGGATCTGAAACAGCTACATTGGCTCAATGCATTTCCAGCAGCAATGCAAAACACTAGCTTTTATTTGAAAGCCCTAAGCAGCCTGGGTACAGGTTAGTTAGGGAAGGTCTACTTACTAACCAGCCTGAACACCAAAATCCTCAAATGATGCCCTATTCAAAGCTCCTTCTTTATATGAAGAGTGGAAAGAAGGAGAAAGGTTTTTCAGTAGTGGTGTCTCTTCACTGAAATTCTCTCCCCAAAGAATTTACCAGGGCACTTCTATCTTCACATTCTGGAAACCAATTAAAATGTTTTTTTTTTAATTTTATCATATATTCACAGAGTGAGGCAGACTACTGTACTACAAGTCTGATTTTTTTTAAAAAATACTGATTTAACCATGGAGTCTGCTTTATTGGGGAAAAATGTGCTACCACTTTAAAAATTGATTTTATTGATATTTTCTGCTCGACTATGGTTTTTGTAAGTCTATTGGGATCTGCAGGCAAAGTAGACGTACAATAAATAAGTATGTAAAACCACTTTGTTAAGTCACGTAATCATGATTCGAACACAAATAAAACCTGCTTAGTCAATTAAAACAACCCATTTTACACAGCAGCTGCCTGCTAAAATCAAAACTGGAGTCCTAAAAGCCTTTATCCACTTTCCAGGTCTTTGAAGGAACAGAATACAGGGGTGCTCGCTTATACTCAGGGCAAACATTATCAGTGGACAACTTGGCGTGGTCCAGGGTAAATAAACTCTCACTGCCCTTAGCAACTGCTCGCTTATACTTGAAAGAGTCTGTCACTCATTTTAAGAAGGAGCATAGAAAGTCGTTGAAATTCACAGTAACCTCACTATGCTGTGATCAGTGGTAGTACAGTAGTGCTACAACATGTTTAAAATTTGTCATTACCAAATTGAAGAATAATTGTTTGGTCAATGTTGGCCCATTTAGGAAAAAAATGTTTGGCCTTTGTATGGATACAGAAGAAGTGGTGTTTGGATTGACGCCTTGCTTTTCTCAACTGTAAGGAAACTCAAAAGCGGCTAACAAACTCCTTCTCTTGTTCTCTCCACAACAGGCACCTTGTGAGATAGATGGGGCTGAGAGAGTTCTGAAATAACTGTGACTGGCCCAAGGTTACCTAGAAGCTTCCTGTGGAGGAGCAGGCTATCATCAAATTAACCTACCTGTGGTTAATGTACCTACAGGATCTATCAAGGATGCTACTAAGAACATAAGAACATAAGAACTAGCCTGCTGGATCAGACCAAAGTCCATCTAGTCCAGCATTCTGCTACTCGCAGTGGCCCACAAGGTGCCTTTGGGAGCTCACATGCAGGATGTGAAAGCAATGGCCTTCTGCTGCTGCTGCTCCCGAGCACCTGGTCTGCTAAGGCATTTGCAATCTGAGATCAAGGAGGATCAAGATTGGTAGCCATAGATTGACTTCTCCTCCATAAATCTGTCCAAGCCCTTTTTAAAGCTATCCAGGTTAGTGGCCATCACCACCTCCTGTGGCAGCATATTCCAAACACCAATCACACGTTGCGTGAAGAAGTGTTTCCTTTTATTAGTCCTAATTCTTCCCCCCCAGCATTTTCAATGAATGCCCCCTGGTTCTAGTATTGTGAGAAAGAGAGAAAAATTTCTCTCTGTCAACATTTTCTACCCCATGCATAATTTTATAGACTTCAATCATATCCCCCCTCAGACGTCTCCTCTCCAAACTAAAGAGTCCCAAACGCTGCAGCCTCTCCTCATAAGGAAGGTGCTCCAATCCTTCAATCATCCTCGTTGCCCTTCTCTGCACTTTTTCTATCTCTTCGATATCCTTTTTGAGATGTGGCGACCAGAACTGAACACAGTACTCCAAGTGCGATCGCACCACTGCTTTATATAAGGGCATGACAATCCTTGCAGTTTTATTATCAACTAGTTCATTAAAGATGCTATTGCAAGAATGATCTGAATCATTACACAATATTTTTAAAAGTCATAGCATGCTCAGAATAAGTCAGTGCTTAGAGAACATGGGAAAGTAGGCAATTCCACCTAAGCTGGGTAGACTTCAGGAAATTTAACTGATCCAATACAGGCTTTCTTGGACTGGAAATAAATTATGCTCAATCCAAATATTACTAGATACATCCCCGGCAAAAAAATCCACAGACAGAAAGATTTATGCCTGCAGGGAGTGACTTTCTCATCTCCATGTTCCAGTTACAGGACAAATTGCCCTTCACAAATTCTACTCATAGGAGACAAGACACCCCAAGCCCCCAATATGGGTCCAATATGTGTTTCCATTTTCTTATAAGAAGGGCAAAGAACTTCTTAATGTAGTGATTTGACTATAGATAAGAGAGTGCTATCTGGGAATATTTAGTCAACCCCCCACCCCAATACACAACAAAGGATGGATTCGAAATGAGTGAGATGAGATTAGCAGATGTTGCAGAGATGTTTCAGAGAAAGGAGAATATAGATATAAAATGGTGATTAGTAATTTCAGGGTGGAAAGTAGAAAGACATTTCTGAGCACTGTTAACAGGAAGTTCATTCTCTACTGTTTGTAGAGGCAGAACCACAAATCCAAGTCATTTAAGAGGAAGTATGCTTGAAAACAGTCTTCTATAGGTCAGAATCCCGATATTTTTAAAAGCATAAACGCACCACTGAATAAGAAGAGGAGCAGACAGTAGGCAAGTGAATGTGCAAAGATGCATTTATAAACTGGAAAAAAATTAAAAGATCACCGAGCAGAGTAAACTATGTTTTTTAAAAAATTACTTTTTAAAAAACAGATAGTTCCTTAAAAATAAAAAGTCCTTACATTACGAAAGGCAAAACACTAATTCTACTCACAGGCACTTAAGAACTGCCTCAAAATTCTCTTCGCCGGTAATTTAAAAACCCCTAAATGTAAGAACAAAAAGGATAACCAAGGTCTTAACATGTGTCAGCACAATAGTTTAAAAAGGTAACTCTGATCTAAGCTCAGCATAATAAATGTTTCAAAGGAACCCAAATTAAAAGGAGCCCGATTAAAACTTTCCGTCACAGTCACAGCAGTTCATTCATCATTCATGTGAGACAGTTAATAAATATGCTATCTTGTATATAGTGTGATATAGTGGTTAGAGTATTACAATAATGACATGAAGATCTGGTTGAAATATTCTGAGATGCGGCTCACTGGGTTCACTCTCTCACTGGGTTCAATCTTTCTCTCTCAGCCTAGCCTACCTCACAGGATTGTTCTAAGGATCAACAGGGAGAACCGTGCATGCTGCTCTGAGCAAAAAGACAGGGAAAAAAATGTACTAGACAGACGTCAGAGCTAAATTTCAATGGCTTTTATCTTCAATTTAATGGAATTTAAATTAAACACATAGCCCACAACATTCTGCTTATACTGTCTGTTTTAGCCATTATAAATCAGACTACCTAATGGGCATACGTATACCCTTTTCAGGACAAAGATGACTCCAGATCTGAGAATCCATCCACCATTTCCTGGACCATCTTTGTTCTAGAATGCTCTGCTTGGGTCCTGGTGCCTACCTAGTTCTGTCCCCAAGAGGACCCAAGCGGAGCATTCTAGAATACAGACAGTCCAGGGAATGGTGGATGAATTCTCAAATCTGGTGTCATACTTATCCTGAAAAGGGTATAGCTGCCTCCATTCGTCTATCTACATCAGTACTGTCCACTCTGACTGGCAGTTTAAGCCACATTTCACATCATTTATTATCTCATACTTTTAACTGGAGATACTAGAGACTCGCCCTGACCTGGACACCCTAGGCCAGTGGTGGCGAACCTATGACACTCCAGATGTTACGGACTACAATTCCCATCAGCCCCTGCCAGCATGGCCAATTGGGGCTGATAGGAATTGTAGTCTATGAACATCTGGAGTGCCATAGGTTTGCCATCATGGCCGTAGGCCCGTGGTGGCGAACCTTTGCCACTCCAGATGTTCATGGACTACAATTCCCATCAGCCCCTGATGGGAATTGTAGTCCATGAACATCTGGAGTGCCATAGGTTCGCCACCATGGCCCTAGGCTAACCTGATCTAGTCAGATCTCAGAAGCTAAGCAATGCTGGGCCTGGTTAGTATTTGGATGAGAGACCACAAAGGAAGTCCAAGATCAGTATGCGGAGGAAGGCAATGGCAAACCACCTCTAGACATCTCTCACCTTGAAAACCCTACTGGGGTGCCATAAGTCAGCCAAGACCTGACAGCACTTTCCACCCCCACCCCCAGAGATTGAACCCTGAATCTTCTGCATCAACATCAGACCCTCTACCCCTGAGCCACGGTCCCTCCTAATTTTCTTTTCACACCAGTTCTGCATCTGATGTCCAAGCTGAGCCTTTCAATAACCACTCTAAACATCAAAAAATGAAGTCTTGTCTTGTATTTCAAGCTGAAGTTCCTAGTACAATTGAGGACGCTTCTGTTCAATTACCTAACATCATACTATTCAATATTCTCAGGCTGAGACGAAATAATTAGTGGAATGATATTCATTCGCTCATAATATATCATTTCAAATTTCAAGTTGCGTTATAAAAAGCATAACAAACAAACAAAAAACCTCTGGTAAGTCTGTCATTGCCTTGATTTAAAAAAAAATCACAACCCTGAAACATGCTACAATACCAGATTACATGAATGACATCTAGTGGGCACATTGCTTCATGACAATTAAGCACACGTTAAAAAGGAGGCAAATTGTTTCCAGATCAAAGTTAAAAACATTTTAAAAATTGGGGAGCAGATCTCTTAATAGTCCACCTGTCCAACCACTTGAAAAAGAAAGGCGGGTTTCTTCATGTTTAACGTTAACAAGACATGTTTAACGTTAACAAGAAAATGAAGGCAGTCGGCTGCCCATATAACTGTTCCTCTTATTCAGGCACTGGTATCACAGCTATCTACATTTGGATCTCAGATAAATGTTTATGTTGTACAACTCAGTTTGTTTCACTGTTAATTGGACTGATCCACAGCAATCCATCCTGTATCATCTCTGACAGCTAGGATGGGATTTCTTCATCAATAGTTATCCCAGTTTGAAAGATTGTTCCAGCACTTCAGTTACATAGAGACAAACTACAGCAGCAGAATAAATATAGATGCAGCAAGGCAATCCAACAAAAAGGGGGGAAATTTACAAAATATTTGCACTTAATTTATAATAAATGCCTGTTTTGAAAGGTATTGCTCTTCTCAGAGCAGTAGGCAGTGGTCTCCTGCCTTGACAGTGTTCTAACATGACCACCTGGTTTGGATTAAGAGACTTAATAAATGTCCACCCTTTTGATACGGGTGGAAAACAGTAGTTTAAGCGTAATCTGCAACCTGGTAAAGCCACATAAGTTTGGCAAGAAATCACACCCATCCACCTGGTCTTTATTTTTGGCCTCGTAATCCTTCTCCCCTGACATGAACCAGATTCTAAAAGCCCTAGGCTTAAAAGACGGTGAGGAAGAAGAGGAGACCATGCCAAAAATAAACACCCTAGCCATGCATATGCACTTAGCAGGGCCATCTTAACAGCATTATAGGCCCCCAGGCAAAGCAGTGCAGGAAATACATACACATGTGATTGCAGAGGTGACCATGATACTAAATCAGAGGCAAATGCCAATGTCCACTTGTTATCATAAAAATTAACATTAATATTGTTCATTATCTTTTGTAAAATACATGCTAAATATGCATTTTCCCATAACAAATATTTAAAGTTTAGTATTGCATGGTATTTATTTATATATCAACAGCAAGTCACAACACACATAGATTAGCATGGGGTTCCTATGCTCATGATCCCCCCTCCCCGGATAATTGCCCAGCATGCCCATGTGGTGAGACAGCCCTGGCATTTAGAATATACAAGACAGTAGCTTGAAGATTTGGTCTACTTACTCTAATGGCCTTACATAATACTGAGCTGACAGCCTAAGTTTGTTACAAAAACAAGGGGTGGGCAATTCCTCAGACAGTCATCTCTTTGCTGATCCCTGACACCCAACAAAACAGTGAAGGGTGAATCTGGAACTGACAGGAACCTCCAAAAGCAGTTTGCTGCTCAAAGTCTGCTGTTCAAAGAAAAGAAGAAAGCAAAGCCACTGATCAGGACGAAGCGTCAAGTCTAAGATTGGGGGCCCAGCAGAGGTGGGATCCAACCAGTTCTCACCACTTCTCTAGAAGTGGTTACTAATTTTTTCAGAGTCCCGAGAAGGGGTTACTAAAGCAACCTCCCTGCCCAATAGGGACTGGAGGTGCGTGTGTGCGGCGGCGCCACTGTTTGAATCCCACCACCATCGGAACCTGTTATTAAAAATTTTGGATCCCACCACTGGGTCCCAGCCTATGTCCAAACCCATAGCCTGACCCAATTCTAACTCTGCAGGATGAAAATGAAAGTGTGGAGTTTATTTCTAGAAGAAAACAAGACTTCTGCCCTCCTAGGAGAAAAAGCAACTTCCACACTGAGCGAGAAGACTTATCACTCTGTTTTTATTCTGTTCTTTGTTGAGTCTGGCTTGAGAAAGTACTAACAACCATTGTATCATATGTTAATAGCAATCCCCTGGGATCCACCTCAAGGCAGAATACAGAAACAGCCAAGCAGCTGCGATCTCTGGTGGTGCACGCAACACTACAGAGTGTAAAGTTTCTAAATGGCTGACAATACTTTGGACATTCTTTATTTAGCCAGGAAAGTCTTCCCTAGTACAAAAAGATAACCCAAAACAAATAAAATCCTGGGGAGCGGTATGAAATGGATCTAGAATTCAGGACACAGATGTTTTCCTCAGCTCAAAAGAGCTACCATGAGCAAACTAGCCAATGTGGAAGATTACTGCTACTTCACGGGAAATGGAAATAGAGAAGGTTGCCATAAATTCTGCAATGGAAAATGCTTCTGATTATTTAAAAAAATCGAGAATAACTACTGGTTGAGTAGCCAATGCGCTGTGTCTTCCACTGGTCATGCTGATCATAATGGGAACACAAAGTCCTATTCTTTTGGCAACACCTCTATACGTTGTATATTTCTTCCACACAGTAGTTATAGCAGCAGGTCTGAATGGCTTCAGACCCTTTCAAGTAGGTTGTGGAGCCACAGCTACTGGGCATGAGAGGACTACAGAACCCTGCTGCTGGTGTAAAGACAGCAAGGCGACAAGAACTCTTTCCTCTCCCTGAATCCTCTCTGACAGGAATAGCAGGAGAGTAATGGATAGGAGAGTGATGGATAGGATTCCTTCAAGGGTCCAACCCTTGGCTTGATCTTCACTACAATATATCTCCTGATGCTAAAAATATATTTCCTGTCCCCTTGATCTGCTGCTACGGTCCTAACAGTGACACAAACTCTGGATGCCATCACATGACTGTGATTTTCATGTATTGATGTCATGTGCTTGTAACTCAACAATCCCCTTCTGTAATTTGAGGGATAAAGGTGAGTTCCAGTTCTGGAAAGATGGTAAGCCATTGTCCCTTCTGCACCCAATATTCTTTTATAGGCGCTATTTACTTCCTACTGGAAATTGGACAGTGTGGACTTTAGATGCTCTGCAAACTAAACACCACCAACATTAACCAATGGTCTCCATTATCTTGAAAAAAGTGTTTTCACACCCTTTTAGTCTAATGAAGATTATTTGATGGGAAAGGCTAATGCCTTCTTCCTCTTCTCCAGAGTACACTGTTGGAACCAAAATGTTCCATCTGATGGACCTTTGGTCTCGCTGAACAAGCTGGTTTCTGAAAGGACAGCAAAAGATGGTTTCTGAAACAAACCCTCAAACTCTCCACCCAAAGGATGCTGAAGACTTTTTTTTTTAGAGGGGCAGTTATTTTATAAGTTGTTATAGAGCACATCTTTTCACTCAAAACGTCCCCAGTTAAAAGGATCTAAGATAGTGGTGGGTGTTTGTAAAGAGAGCTTTCACTGACTGAAGCTCTAGGAGTTACTGCCAGTCTAAAGTCAGTAATAATAAGCTGCACCAGCGGTCTTCAACCTTTCTAGATGTCACTTCTACTTTTAACAAGAAGAGGAGGAACTGAAGCCCGTCCATCACTGTCATTCTGCCACTCTTCTTAGCATGTGGAACCCAACAGAGATGGAGAGCACCTTTGTTTCTTGGAGATGCAGAATAGTGGTCAATCCTTCTCAAAATCAACAACAAAAAAAGGCAGTTCTATAAGGGCACACAGCCCTGCAAATGGGGCTCCGCAGCCCACCTGACGGTTCTGACCCATAGGTTGCAAACCACTGCACGAGATGGGTCAGCTTCATGAATCAGCAAAAGGCAGCCTCGTACATTCATAACTGATCACATCACACACGCTAAAACAGGATGAATCCATTTAGGACAGAGCTTTTAGCCTGGAAACAACAACCGTTATAAAAAAAATAATGATATCGAGCCAAGCAGGTCTGCAATATTATTGTGTGAGAAAGTTCCATTTTTATCCCAAGACCACTCGTGGCATTTTGAAGTGATGAGCAGGACTGGAAACACCTTGTAAATTGCTTTGCAAAGAGAATCATCTCGCTGCTAGCCTGACGAGGGAATATGGGATTGCAACTATCATTTTCCCCCCCACGAGAGGGACAAATCATATGGCAATAAAAGGAAACCAGAGGAAGCCTTGCTTGTGAAACGGGGGTCTCGCACAACAAGACTAATGCTCTGCTGGGTCTAAATGTAAAACAAAATTGGGGTGACCATTGAGCAACGGCTCAGGAGGACTGCGATTGTCAGAAAGATTGCAAACAGCTGCATGCCTCACAGCATCTGGCAGCTTAGATCCCCAGCTGATGCACTGTCATTTCAACCATCCTAAGCCCTTCTTCTTCCTGGCTGGGATACGTTATTACAGACCGAGATGGAAATAGGCTGCAGTCGTATATATCCATTTTATATTCCCCGAGTGATATTTGAAGAGCTAATTGAAAGAGCTTCACAAAACGATATTATGCACTGACAACCCCACTTCATCAAAAACAAGTGTTTAACTAAAAGCTTTCAACGGGCAGAAAGCTGCGGTTAACTGTGCAGTCTTAAGCAGAGTTACACCCTTGTAAGCCCACTAAAGTCAATGGACTTTGCACTATTAGCAAGCGGCAGATTTCTTACTGAAATGTTGCCGGTGGGAGGGAGACCCTACGCAAGGATAACAAACAGTTTGTGTACATTTTCCAGCTCTGGCCTGGGAAACTCCAGGAGATTTGGGGAGGTTGCAGAGGGAGTTCATCTAGAATTTATGATATACTTTGCAGACTGCCCTGTGAAGCTTTCCTTTTCTACAGGGGAACTCATCTCCACAGACAGGAGATAAAGTTGCACTTACCTGTAACTGTTCATTCAGTGTCTTCTGTGCAGGCATGCATGGGACAGTGCAGGTGCAGGCCAGCCACAGGGACCTTCAGGAAGCTTCAGCACCTCAGTAGTGCTCCCCCTCCCCCTCCCCTTCGTCCAAAGCCAAGGGATGGACTTTTTCCCGCCTAAATGATCGTGTAATGGTGGCAGGGAAAGCACTTCTTCCTTATTTCTCCAATTGCTGCTCTGGGAACATCAATGGTCAGATGCCCACAGGAGGGATGGGAGACAGGG
The DNA here is from genome assembly GCF_021028975.2 of Sphaerodactylus townsendi. Taxonomy (NCBI): domain Eukaryota; kingdom Metazoa; phylum Chordata; class Lepidosauria; order Squamata; family Sphaerodactylidae; genus Sphaerodactylus; species Sphaerodactylus townsendi. The sequence goes on from NC_059435.1 coordinate 19,433,650, forward strand.
ATGCATGCCTGCACAGAAGGCTCCAGATCAGTGTTTTCCAACCTTTTCGACATCATGGTACCCTTGACCTCACTCTTCATATCTCATGGTACCCCTGTCATCCCCCCACCACCTTCCCCTCCCAGTTCCCCTGCTTGCCACCCCCACCTTCCCCTCCCAGGGTGAAGGGAAGTATGGGGGTGGAGGGGTGGGAAGTGGCTGTTGACCTTGCAGCAGGCCCAACCCCCTGGGCCAGCTCCATATCCTTACTGGTGCCGGAGGGAGACACCGCAAAAGTGAGGGGGGCCAGTAGCATTGGCGCGGTACCCCTGGGACATGCTCACGGCACCCCAGGGTACCACGGAACCCTGGTTGAGAATCGCTGCTCCAGATGAACGATATGTATAGCTAAGTTCATCATTATGTCTTCAGGGAAGTCTCACATGGGGCAGTAGCAAGCAGACTTTCTTGGAGGTGGGTGTGGCACTGGTCAGCAAAAAATTAACTGTAAAACTGCTCTCCCAACAGCTGCTTCGTTCCTTGAATTGACATTTTTCAAGTAGCCCTTCATGAAAATTGAAGGAGTGGACTACGTTGCTGCTTTCTAGAGGTCTTGAAGGTCTATCCGGCCAGAAACGCTGCAGATTAAACCTGTGTTTAGATACAAAGGGAAAAGGGCACTCCTATGTCCTATGGATACCTTGTACTGTGCATCTCAGGAGCAGAAAAGTGAGCACTTGACATTTGTCTATGTTGCAAATGGAGCTATAATAGGAAACTCCCACTCTTGGAATATGGACTGAAGATATTTGCAGGTCAGAAAACACCCATGTTCTGTTACTGTGTCCCTGTTTAGAGCATCTGCTAGCACTTTGTCCAGTCCCAATATATGTACGGCTGATAGGGTGATAATGTGCTGAATGGCCCACAGCCACAGTCTTGTTGCACTGCTGCAAAGGGTTAGAGAACCTCTGTCGCCTTGCTTGTTGACACAGAACATTTCGGTCATACTGTCTGTGGCAACCAGCAGGTATTTTTCTGACAGCAAATCTGAAAAAGAAGTAAGGATATACCAAATCATTTACAATTTACATCGCCACAGGAGGTGGTGATGGCCACTAACCTGGATAGCTTTTAAAAGGGCTTGGACAGATTTATGGAGGAGAAGTCAATCTATGGCTACCAATCTTGATCCTCCTTGATCTCAGATTGCAAATGCCTTAGCAGACCAGGTGCTCAGGAGCAGCAGCAGCAGAAGGCCATTGCTTTCACCTCCTGCATGTGACTTCCCAAAGGCACCTAGTGGGCCACTGTGAGTAGCAGAGTGCTGGACTAGATGGACTCTGGTCTGATCAAGCAGGCTAGTTCTTATGTTCTTACAATTCCAATGGATTAATATGCATATTGGCTTCCCTGTTTGATCATAACCCTTAGGTCAAATAAGAGCTAATTTGTGCTCCCTATTTTGACAGTGAAGCACTCGTGTAAAATATTAGGTCATCTGGAATAGTACCCAAAGCCACAACTTTCAATAAATTTGAGTCTAGGGACCACCGATAAAAAGATCTAAGGATAGACCTTGGTACAGTTGTCTTCTGCCACTATGGATCCACAGTAATGGTGAAATTCCTAATGAACCAATTCTGCAATTTTCTCATATGTAATCATGCATATGGTACAACCGCAGTAGTGGGTGCCATAAGTCCTAATAGTTTCTGTATGCAAATGGATTTTTAGAACTTTTGTTTAGTAAAGAAACGTGTTCATTTTTGTGGCCATTGGTGAAGGAAGATATGGTGTGTTGAACCTGGCTTTCAGCATGGCTCCAATGAAGTTAATATTTCGACCCGGTTGCAACTGAGACTTCTCCTGATTTACTTACAGGCCTCAAGTCATTGTAAACTTTCATGGCCAGTCGTAACAGAAAAATCAACAAAGCCCAAGAGCTGCCTACAAACAGCCAATTATCTAGGTCTAGGTAGATGTATAATGTTGAAGCCTCAGGTGGGCCATCACGGCCAAGGGACGTTTTGTGAACACACAAGAGCCATGGCAAACCCAAAGGGCCATGTAGTGTACTTGTAAAGGCATCCATAATACTCAAACCTCAAAAACTTCCTATCCAGTTCATGAATACTGATATGGAAGTATGCATCCTTCAACTCTTAACACAACAAATCTGGAATTTGAAGGAAGTAGCAGTAAGACTTCTTGTAAGGATAACATCCTAAGGAATGTATTGTCGAAGGCTTTCACGGCCGGAATCACTGACGTTTCGCCTGAATCTGTGGCTGGCATCCTCTGAAGATGCCAGCCACAGATGCAGGCGAAACGTCAGGAGAGAATGCTGCTAGAACACGGCCATACAGCCCGGAAACCACACAGCACCCATCCTAAGGGATGCTTAGGAGTGTTGACTGATTTGTTAAGCTTTCTCTAGTCCACGATGGGCCTTTTGCCACCTAGGATAGAAACCTATCTCAATCTTTTTAACTGAAGGCTAAATAAACACAGACCTGCCCCAAATTCCTTCTGCTACATTTCTAATGTCTTTCATCACCAAATCAGGGAACTACATACACTCATTATCAGGTCCAATGCTTTTGGATACGGGGTGGACAGTCAAGGTTCAAGGCCCTTGGCTTTGAATGGAGAGGAGGGGGAGCTCTCCTGAGGCACAGAAGCTTCTAGAAGTTTGTCATCAGTGCCCTCAGGCTGGTCTATGCCTGCACAGTCCCATGTGCGACTGTACTGAAGACACAATGATGAATGATTGTAACTCCAGGAAAACTCCAAGCCCCACCTGAAAGTTGGCAACCCTAAGCCCAAGCCATCATTCATTCATTCATTCATTCATTCATTCATTCATTCATTCATTCATTCATTCATTCCATTCCATTCCATTCCATTCCATTCCATTCCATTCCATTCCATTTCTACCCCACCCTTTTCCACATTGGGACCCTGAAATTCTCTTCTCTCCTATTTTGCTCTTGTACGTTTTCTTCATATCAAAAAACATGACATCTAGGACTTGTTTCCAAGGTTAGATGGGAGAAAGAAGGAAAAGGAATAGCATCAGGGAGTAACTGACAGGATGGGGAAAGACTTGGTATGAATATAACGTTAGCATGGCCACAAATATGGAACTACTCAGTGAAGAAATTATATTTCAGCTGGAGTCAGTCCTGTCAGTTAAGAGATTTCAGACATGAACTGGCAATTACAGAGTCTGAAATAAGCTGCTCACACCCCTGCCTTGGTGTTACCTTGCTGCCCATACCCAGGAATCAGAGCAGATAACTCTCGTCATTCCATATGTACATTAAACACAACATGGCAAGAAGCACAGGTACAAAAGGGCCCCCAGTAATCTTGGGAGAATGTGATGAGCATTCAGGAAGCCCTAAAGGCAGTGGTGGGATCCAAAAATTTTAGTAACAGGTTCCCATGGTGGTGGGATTCAAACTGTGGTGTAGCGCCAATGAGGCTGGGCAGGGCACAACGGGGGTGTGGCCAGGCATTCCGGGGGCGGGGCATTCCTGGGCGGCGCTGTGGCAAGGACGCAGCCGCTGCACCGGTCCTTTGAGACAGGAAACGAATGCACGCAGGCGCAGGCTGCCACGCACGCTGGTGCACCTCCTGCTAGACTGCTTCAAGTTCTGCGCGCTACTGCTGAGAGGAGGGCATAACTAAGGCAAAAACCATGTGGCAAAATCACCAATTCATAACCCCCTCTCGGCACACACAAATAATTAGTAACCTACTCTCGGGAACCTGTGAGAACCTGCTGGATCCCACCTCTGCCTAAAGGGCTGTGATGTTTGCAACTGCTTGTGAATAGGATCCACCTCAAGGCAGAATGAAGATTAGCTCCTCAGAGGCTGACAGCAGTAGGGAGGAAGGGCTGGGGCAGAGGAGCCTCTGCCCCACACTTTGTTGAGCCTGCCCTGGTTCCATGCCACATTTTGCATCACCCAATTTCTATTACAGTTTTCACTAAGCTTTCCCCAGTTTAGGGAAACTGGAACCAAGACAGCATTTCATATGAAAAATGGAACGTATTCCATCATATCAAGGACTAATTAGAGCAAACACAGTTGCTAATTACTAGCACATTTCAAGAGTTAAACAGTGCTAGAATTGGATACTTTTCTCGTATGACACTATTCAGAGTTGTCATGTGCAGGGACACAGATGTTAAAAATATTGACTTTTTAAAACTCTCAACATCTGTTAAGAAGCCAGTTCCAAAGGTTTGCCTAATCCTCTATGATTTAACGACATTCTGACATTCTTAAAGTACCATAGCAAAGCTGACATCTTTTCACAATTCTAATTTAAAACTTTTCTGAATGCTGAGGTTCATACTCACACAATTTTAAATAGTCTCTAGAAAACAGACCAGTTCTCTTCTGAGTTTCTTACTGTGGAATCCTTTACAGAGTTTTTTCCGGTCTAGCCCCATTAAAGTAGAATGGAAGAATTGTGGATAGACTTGTACCGTTAAATTTTTAAAAAGACCTTTACTGCGACATGTTCTACATAATTTGATTAGTTCATTTGAATTTTTTTTTACCATCTCAAAACTGGAGGAAATAAATGTCTTCCTAGAAGATGACAATCTTCAAACACTATATCATGTTTCAGGAAGCAAAAGATAGTGTGCACTGAATCATATCTTTGGGGATTTTAACTACATTTCTTCTACAGTTCTTTTCCAAAAGGCGCAAGACTAACTCATTACTTTGTCTGGTCACAAACTCATTGAACCTCAGTATAGCCATCTGGTAAAAGAATGCAGAGACATTTTAATCTAGGTCAGAGGAAGCATCTATCTGAACCGCAGACAAGAAACCTGCACATTCTCCTGCAAATTACTGCACCATGCTCAGGCAGTACACACAGCGCAACTTTGGAAAATATGTTCTGCTTCCAAAGTAATTATGTCTTCTTCTCACCTTCAGAATCTATCGACATTCATTTTTATACCAATATGATCTGATAGGATGTTCTTCTCTATGGCCATTTATGTATGCAGCAGGTTGCTTTGTAATAGGGTTTTCCCTTTTTTTGTTTACACAGGGATTCTCCTCTTGCAAAGCATCACTAGGTGGAATTCCGAATCATCTTCAAGGTGTGGGTTTTGACCTTTAAGGCCTGACATTACGTCTGACCTGGGACCTCTCGCACCTGAGAGAGACCGTGACACCCCATATAAGAGCCTCCTACTCTCGGCTCCTAAGTCATGCTCAGCAGAGGCCAATGGCCCTGCTGGTGGTCTCCTTGGTCCTCTCCATGATGCGGTTGGTTTCTTCTCACACGGGCCAGGACCTTTACGGCCCTGGCCCCGGCCTGGTGGAACACTCTCCCTCCAGCTGTCCGGGCCCTGCGGGACCTTGGTGAGTTCTGCAGGGCCTGTAAGACTGAGTTGTTCCGCCGGGCCTTTGGAGTGTCCAGTCACTGAGTGGTGCCCCCCCTTATGCTTTATGCATTTATTTACCATCTTAATTTTGGTTCCATCTATGTTACCCTCCTAGAGAGGAGTCTGGCCTCTCCTTCTTTTTGGGGGAGATTTAATGGACTGGGTTATAGGACGCCTCATTGTTATGCTAACCACTGTTTTAATAGATTTTAATGGATTTTAGCTATTCTATTGGTTGTTGTGTGGTCACTATTGTAGACCCTTATTTATTTGTGTGCGTGTGTGTATATATATATACATATATACATACATATATATATATATTGATGTTGGGCACTGCCCAGAGCCCCTTGGGGATGGGGCGTTCTATAAATTGAATGAATGAATGAATGAATGAATGAATGAATGAATGAATGAATGAATGAATGAATGAATGAATGAATGAATGAATGAATGAATGAATAGGTGAACCGCCATTTTGTCTACCCTCCCACCACTTCCATTCGGGGAGCTTACCTATCACTTGTGCGTGTGTGTGTACCATCTCTGGTCCAGCATTACTTCACTAGACCATGTCAATTTCACAATTTCAGCATTTTTTTTAAAAAAAGAGCATTTCTGTTCATTTTGAAATGGTAGCCCAAAGAGTGGGAGAAACATCTGTTGTGGGGGTGGGGGAAAGTGAGGAGGAGAGAGAAAACTTGAAGAAACTTTAACACACCGTGATCTCCTTCAATTTCCCTGGAAAGAGAGAGAAGTTGTCCTTGAACAAGTTTCAGAAACTGCGGGGATCCTCTGATCTGAGAGTACAGTGAGTTTCGAAGAGGGGAAAATGCAAACGTAACCAAGAATCCAACCCGATGGGAATGTATACTCAATGCGAAGGAGACCCAAGTGCGTAAATGGCCTGTAGTTTCCCTGCAACTTTCTCACCTGCCCTTGAAATGGAAACAACCTCCACAGACAACATTCCAGGTGCACATACTTAATTTATTGAACAATTCTATGGCTGATTATGCTGTGCAATGGGGGTGAATGTCTGTTGCTGCAAGATTACTTGTATGGATGCATTTCCTCAAGTCCCATTTTTATTTTTCATTCTCTCTGCGGCAAGCAACACCACTTCTAGCATGACTTTTAATTTGCTTCACTGCCAATGAAGTGGGCAGATTTGCTAGTAAGCACAGCTTTGCCCCAAAGATTTTCCCTCCCCCTACAACCAACCTATCTAGTCCCACCCTTCCCATTCCCGCACATTGCTGTCCACACCTTCCCCCTCTTCCCCCCTTTTCATGTTGCAAGCTCTTTCCTGTTTCTCTAAATGCTCACATTGAGATATTGATGTCTCAATATAATACCGGTAACAGAAAGTTGGCTTTTCCAAGGAAAAGTACAAGTAGAGTCTTTTTTTTTTACTCCACCCCACCTCCTGTCTCTACATCCACCTTCCCTGAGGACCGGGAAGACTGTTTAAAAATTTATTTCAAACAAGCCTTTTTTAAAAAAACAAGCCTCTCTCTTTTCCTACGACAGCAACAGCAGCTGTGGGGGTGGGGGAAGAGAAGAGAGGAGGAGGAGAGAACTGGAATCTTTAGGCTATCACCTACTCACTGTTCCTCCAGCTGGATCTCTGGGCATTTATCAGAACCTCCAATCATAGCCCCACCCTCTGGAAAAGGCTCCCAGAGGAGGTGAGGGGGGCATTGCCTCTGGATACTGTAAGGAGCAAAACTGCAAGCAAAATTTCATTTACTGTGCTTTTTTAATGCATCAATCATTTGCAGAGAGGAGATTATTTGGTTTTTACTGTACCATGTATGTTTTAAATATAAGTTTGAAAACCATCTTGAGCCACAAAGAAAAGGCCCGGTATGAATATTTTAATGAATAGGTAGAAATATAGCTGTTCCTTGCTATTTGGCACTTCACATGCGTTACAAAACGCATTCCTCTATGCAGCAAAGTTGGTATATTGCACAGGTCTTTTACAGTTGGTGACAACTGAGAAACAATTTTAAACTCTCTACATTTAACCATCTCCTCCCAAGAGCATACCCAAAATATTGTTATGTGATCCAAATCTGCTGCCAGCGCAGTCTGTTTCACAGATGGTCCACCACATCAATCATACGGAAAAGTTCTCATTCTACCTAGAATGGTTTGGACATGGCATCACCTAAAAACTTTGCTGGCAATTACAGTGCCTGCAATGCTCATTAGGAATTGCACTCGAGTGATAACTCAGAGAATTTTCAATAATCTTTTAAAAGAACTAATTCAGTGGTTCTCAACCTGTGGGTCATGACCCCCTTTGGGGGTCGAATGACCCTTTCACAGGGGCCACCTAAGACTCTCTGCATCAGTGTTCTCCATCTGTAAAATGGATAAATGTTAGGGTTGGGGGTCACCACAACATGAGGAACTGTGTTAAAGGGTCGCGGTCAGTGGTGGGATTCAGCAGGTTCGCACCACTTCTGCAGAACCAGTTGTTAAAATGGTGCTTGTAAACAACCAGTTGTTAAATTATTTGAATCCCACCACCAGAACCAGTTGTTAAATTATTTGAATCTCACCACTGGTCATGGTATTAGGAAGGTTGAGAACCACTGAACTAATTGGACTCACCCTGAATAGATCATAGCTCCACTAGTGAACAGAGTCAGGAATCGAAGTCCTAAACACAGGGCTCCCCCGTTGATGATCAGAAAAGAACTCCTGAGAAAGCAATCAGGCTTAGCTATTTTGTGAGCATGGAAGATCCACATGGCTATTTTGCTTTGGTGTCCAAAGTATAGTAGTGTTTTTCAGAGGATTCACACCAGAGGCGTAGCTGGGACAGAGTGCGCCCGGTGCGCACTCTGGCTTTTTCACCCCCCACCCCGCGGCGGCGCCCCCCTCCACTCCCACTCCCACTCCCACTCCCACTTACTTTAGAAAACAGAGCAGGCTGGAGAACAGGCCTTCCTGTTCTGGTGGGAACTACATTTCCCAGGAGATCCTTGCGCCCCCCCATGTGACCCAAATTCGTGCTCCCGGTGCGTCGCGCACCCCCCCACCCCCTGGGAGCTTCATTGCTGATTCACACACAATTAATCATCTCCTGTCTGGGCTTTTTCTCCTGCTTTGCTATGACCTTTCCTGAAAGACTGCAGTTAAAGTGGGTTCCCATGCCACGTGGAGTGGGAAGTGTGCATTTTTTAACAACTCGCCTAGGTCTGCACCATTTTATCCATGCACACCTGTCATTCCCCGTGCCATTGGAGAGCTTTCTTTTAAAACAGTTGCCATATATAGTGGCTATTTTTTAAAAAAAACAAAATCTATGAAAAGCCCTCTGGTGCCATTTCCACCCAGTACCACCAGAGGGCTTTTTTGTTGACTCTTTAAAAAGATTAGCTTTTCAAAGCTATCCAGTGGGTCAGAGACAGGGATGCGCACAGGGATGAACAAGGAAAACTCAAAGAATATCCCCATATGGGCTCTCTGTTGCATCTGTGAATTCATGTTTGGCATTCAAAGGGAACCGCAGTTGTAGTGACAGTTTTTGTACAATGGAGAATCATCACCAAATTGATGCAGTTCTAGTTAGATACTGCCAGAGGATGAAGAATGTTGCACTTCTTTTACCTTCTTGGCTCACAGGAACACACAAAAACTGCTCAGGAATGTATTCATTTAGTTAAAAACTTATGCCCTCCTTTTTGATTAAATAAAATACTGAGGAACATATATCCTGTTTCCCCGAATATAAGACATCCCCTGAAAATAAGACGTAGTAGAGATATAAGGCACCCCCCAAAAGTAAGACGTAGCAAAGTTTTTGTTTGGAAGCATGCCCAACGAACAGAACACAGAAAAATAAGACATCCCCTGAAAATAAAACATAGCGCATCTTTGGGAGCAAAAATTAATATAAGACACTGTCTTATTTTCGAGGAAACATGGTAATAAGTTAAAATCATAGCACAGAACAAAATACAAAAGATCCTCTGAAGATGCCAGCCACAGATGAAGGCGAAACGTCAGGAGAGAATGCTGCTTAGAACACGGCCATACAGCCTGGAAACGGCACAGCACCCCAAAATACAAAAGAAACGGAACCAAAAAAGCAGTGACTGAAAGCAGGGGATAAACCAAAGAGCTATAACAAACCAAAATCCAAACTCACTGCAAACTAGTATTAACAGAATGTCAATGCCACAGTTACTCAAACCAGAATTCCAAAATCTCAGTTATTTGGCTAGCAAGACTCACTCATAAGCGACTGTGTGTCAAACCTCTGATGAGGATCGAACACAGAACAAGGCTTTCTTCAGCTGATGTGAAAGCTCAAGTGTGCCTTAATGTACCCTGCCACGGCTTAGCAGCTCCATCCACAGCTGTCAGGCGGACGGTATGGGATAGCTTTGGCGCTGCTCCGCCCACACCAAAGGGCTTTCCCATGGTGCAGGAAAACAACAACTCACCTTACACTTCCCCATAGTGCAGATTAGAGATATGCCACAAAAATCATGGGATATCTCAGCGAGTGGCTCCACTGACGGAAGGCCCGAACTGGGTCTGGAGGCCAACTATGGTCAGCCTTCCCCCCTGGTCTGCCCCCAATATGCCTCTTGCCAGGCTGGTGCAGCGTTTTGCACCAGCAGGCCTGGGCGACAGATGTTGTGCTGCACCCACCTGGGTAAGCACCTCCTCTGCATTTGCCCCCTGTGCTGGCGGAATGGGCATTTCCACCAGCACAGGGTGCGCTGGTTCCACAGGTGGATTAAGCCCCCTCCCCAGATGGAGCTGCCCAGCTTTAAACACCAAAATCAGCACTTCTAATTTGGACACAGAAACGAACTAGAAACCAGTGAAACTGAATCAATGGCAGGATAACAAAACCGAGGAAAGTTTTTCTCAGTCAGTCAGCAATCATATAACCATATCCTGAACCAATTACAATTTCTCAAAACTTTTGAAAGGATTGTACCACCCAGAGCACATTATAATTGCCCAGCATGGAAATCTCCAAGGCATATATAATCATGGCAAGATTCATAGTTTAGTGAGCGTACTTTCTGCAGAGTCCAAGGCCCCACGGTTGCAAACATTCATTATTAATTAATTCCTGGGGAAAGGCTGTGGTTCAAAAAATGTTGATGCAATTATCTTTGGCCTTTTTGCATACCTAATATGAACTAGAGCAATATTACCAAGACAAGACAGACAAAAATATTTGTGGGATCCAGTGTTATTATCAAAGCATGTTGCTTTTTTGATATTTGACCAAATAACTTTGATTACTGTACCACCAAACTTACCAAAATAACTAGAAAGGAAACAATCCTTTCAAGTGATGATCTTACATAGCAAAAAATAATGATGTATCAAAATCCTATCACCCGCCCACAGATGAATACTTGTCTCAGACAGCAGCCCTTGTATCCTGAGAAGCAGCCCTTCAAGCAATTGCAACTCCAGCAATAAAGCTGCTATCATAAGCTTTGGTAGGACAGTCTGGACCAGTGTTTCCCAACATTTTCAATGTCACAGTACCCTTGACCTCACTCTTCTTATCTCACGGTACCCCTGCCATCCCCCCCCCACCTTCCCTTCCCAGTGCCCCTGCTTGCCACCCCACCCCCACCTTCTCCTCCCAGGGTGAAGGGAAGCACTGTGGGGCGGGAAGCGGCTGCTGACCTTGCGGAGGGTCCTGCCCCCTGGGCCAGCTCCATGTCCTTGCTGGCACCAGCAGAAGACACTGCAAAAGTGACGGGAGCAGGTAGCGTTGCCGTGGTACCCCTGGGACATGCTCACGGCACCCCAGGGTACCATGGAACCCTGGTTGGGAATCACTGGTCTGGACCTTGTCTCTTATATTGTCCCCAATCCCCCCTCCCCCCAAGATATGAAGAAAAAGCAATGGGTGTAATTAAATGAGAAATGATGGATGTAGGAGTAATTCTCCATGTGGCTGTATAAGGACCATAAGAACTTCATGGACTCGTTAAAAGGCTAAGACTGCATCAGGCATATGGCTGCAAGTATTGGTTTGGATAAATGCACCCTGGCCTTGTACTTAGAACTCTTGGCTTCTTTTAGAACTTGGCTTGCATTAACAAGCAAGCAAGTTTATTGAGAAGAGAAGAAACTAGTGCTCCATCTAGTTCATCATCCCTCCCGCCCTCATACCATAGCCAACTATCTTCCCTGGTGGACCAAAAAGAGAACATCAAGGCATTCCATTGATGTTGCCTCCTAGCTCTGTCATCCAGAGATCAAACAGCTTCAGGATTTGGTGGTTCCCTTCAGTCATCATGGCCAGTAGCCATATATGGAGCCTATCCTCCATGAATCAGCCTAAGCCTCTTTCCAAGCCATCTGCATTCATGGCCATCACTACATCTATGAACTATGAATTCCATAATTTAATTATTCATTACTATCCTGCACAGTTATAGAAGAACTTTTTCAAAATCTTTGTGAACCCTCCCAAGATGATGCAGGACTTCATGTTTTTTCCCCCTGTAACCTCTAAGAAAATCAAAGAAGTTCATTCACTTGCAGTCTATGTGGCAAAAGGCCACACAGTCATTAGTACATTTAAAAACGCACATCAGCTAACTTCTTTGATCCATTCAAATGCTATTTCTTATCACTAGTCTGCAGTGTATAAATATATAGGCAAAGTTCAAAAACAAAGAAAGAGAACAGAATCTTTTTTCTAATAGGACAATAAAGGATTGTAGAATGGTGTAGGTCCTGGAAAGCAAGATATTTCTTCATGTAGACATTATTTTAAAATGCACAGCATTAGAAAAGAGAGACGCAGAAAGATTCCTATTTACTTACCTGGTAAGGAACGATACTGGCATGAGCCGTGCCCCATCGTTTTGGTTCTATTTGGCAATTTAGAAAATTGCTTGCTATGTAAGTAAGACAAGCGACCTGCAGGAATATGAAAATGCCCATTAAGACAAGCGTTAGTGTTCTACTGATTTCCAACACACACTCAATCAGCATTTTAAATTCAAAATCGCACCTATGCTCCAGATTCTGGTCAAAAAGCATTAATTGTTGTCTCAGGGAACATGCAAAAAGCAAAACCAGGATTCAGCAAATGCAGAGCTCAATAAATTGTGTCATAGAGAAAGAAAAGCACAAGCACTTCCAACAAGCCTCTATAAAAGAATTATTGTTAACATGCCTTTCACTGGAGTCACCATCAGATGTTGTGTTTGAAGGACAAGCTAGGGTTCGAACCTCTTGGGCAAGCCATGCAGAGAAGAGAAAACAGGAACGGTATTCTCCTCCCGGGCACGGCTCCATTCCATCCACGTGACATATTAGCCTGACTATAAATGCTTCCAGATCGAGCCTGGGTTTCTTCTTGGGCAACAGCTGGACTGATCTGTCTAGATCCCTAGGAGCTCACTAGAAGTCTCTGCTTGCTCATTCACTTGCCTTTCAGGCATTTTTAAAGTATCTCAGGGAATACTGAAGTCTTTCAGGGAACATGCCCAGTTTCACTTGGTTCATAACATTTTTTTTTAGTAACGTGCAGACTCATTCAAGGTTTTTTAGATTTGTGAAACTCTCACAGATCTTGCACTTCTGAGGATATGTTTTCTCCCAAGAAAAAAATTACAAAATATTTTGCCCCTAAAAGTACCTTACACTAACCTGGATAGTTTCAGGCTAGCTTGATCTCATGAAATCTCAGAAGCTAATCAGGTTTGGCCTTAGTTAGTATTTGCATGGGCAACCTTCAATGGATACCAGGGTCCTGATGCCAACGTAGACAATGGTAAACCACCTCTGAACGTCTCTTGCCTTGAAAACCCTACAGGGTAGCTATAGGTCAGATGTAACTTGATGACGCACAGACATAAGGGTGTGCGTGGAAAGGAATAAAGTCAATGGGCATCCTTCACCTTCTGTGTGTGTTACAGGGCTCAGGGGAAGTGCTTTCAACCAAACACTACCATTTTCTGAAACACCTCCCTGAATGAGAAAAGATGGGAAAAACTGACAGGACAAGTCAATGTGTTGTTCCCTGCCAGAAGAAGATAAGAAGGTTTGGGGGGTGGGGGGATGTTACAGTTGCATTTAGATAATTTTGTTAAATTGACCACAAAGAGCACAGTTGTAACATGTTTGATCTTCCATGGCTATTAACTTAAACATTGTGTACATTATTAATATTTTGTTTATTTAGCCGAAGACCTAAATAAAGTGCTGAAAACTCAGTTAAATGCTTAAATGTCAAGAGCTGAAATCCATCTCTTCAAACACTTAATTTGAACCAAAAATTCCGTATTAAGGAAGTAATCAGTCTAGGCTATAATAATAGTATTATTAATCTCCGTATCTGGCTACCTGGCCCTTATATTTAAGACTAAAAATTACTTTAAAAAATCCTTTTCAGCTAGTTCTGTGATGCACAGAATCATCCGCAAATACAAGTCTGTATTCCTTAATTGCTCTATTGTGTCTGCTGCTTGCCACCTACAATGCTGAGAAAACCCGACTGTACATATTATCATGCTCAACTACAGCTCAGTCTGAAGCATTCGCACCTGTTCCTAAGCTTAATGGGAACAGGTGTAGCGATATACATTTCTAGCAAGGTGGGACATGTTGCTTCCTTGAAAGTATAATGAAACATATGTTTATATTATTCTAAAACTGTGATTTTAAAACTGTGCCCTGCAAAATGCAATCAGGGACAAATAAGCTCCCCTAAAGACAGCCAACTCCAACATTATCAAACTCATAATGCAATCCTATGCCGAGTTATTCCAGTCTAAGTTAAACTGAAATCAATGGATTTAAACTGGGGTAACTATCAATAGGACTGTTACCACTGCCAAATGCAGCTACATTAAAATATTTCAGGGTACCCTTATCGCATGTCAGTCAACAGATAGCCCCCTGAAGCCCCCCCCCCCTCCATCCCCCCGGTAAATTCAGAATAAACTCTAATCTTGTTTTACTTTGAAATTTTGTCCTGTTTTGTATGCCAATAAAGGCTTGCTGTTATTATTAAAAACTCTAAATTGCACCAGAATTCTCTTTTAGCATCTGTCATTTCTTAGGCAAACAAGCACGAATTAACTGGAAAGTAGACTGATGGAGCAAAGCTTTCCTTGAAGATAAGACAAAGCAGTTTGAACTTCATTGCTGTGTGTGATAAATAAAAACTGACAAGTAGGGAAGTTATCTACTGATTTATTTACTTCATTTATGCCTCACCTTTCTTCTCAATGAAGACCCAAAAATGGCTTATCTCTCTCTCCTCCATTTTATCTTCACAATAACTTGTGAGGTAAGTCAGGCTGAGGAGGTGTGTGAATGGCTCAAGGTCATCCAGCCAGTTTCCAGGGCAGAGTGGATCCCCCAAGAATTTAGTCTGATGCTACTGAATCTAAGGCTGCTTCCGCACGGCCATGCTGGGGTGTGTGTCGGCGTATACCACGGCGACATCCCCCCGGGGCCCTTCGCACGAATGGTCCCAGTAAAAACAGGGAAGACGGCGCAGCACTGCGCCGTCGCCTGATTGACTTTCCTTCCCTGCGACCTTCCAGCGCATCGCTGAGGCCAGGGGACACACACCCCTGCCCTGCGCGACCGCTCTGGAGTCGCAGGGCGGGGGCGTGTGTCCCCAGGCCTCGGCGATGCGCTGGAAGGCTGCAGGGAAGGTAAGTCGATCGGAAAAGGGGGGGGATGGCGCCTTCCAGCTGCTGCTGTTCACACGGCAGCGGCTAGAAGCCGCTGTTTCCAGAAAACCTCGCTCGGGTAGCAAGGTTTGGAAACAGCGGCTTCGCGCCGCTGGGGGGGATTGAGGGCGGTGCGGCTGCAATGCAGCTGCGCCCCCCATGCGAACAGCTCCCTAGGGACGGCATTTTTGCCATCCCTAGGGTGCTGTAAAAGGCCCGTGCGGAAAGGACCTAAGCCTTTTATTTTCTATGCAAAAAACAGATGTGAAAATAAGTCTTCTTGCTCTTTAGCATATGTGTTCCTCGTGACTTGATTCAAGGCCACTCCTCTAGCTGCTAGCTGCCTCCTGCCATAGAGCCGAAAGACAGCACTGAAGCTCATCAGTATATCCAAATGCTTTCAAGAGAGAAGACAAAATAACACATCTCATTTCCAAACGTTATTTAGTCTGCAGGTAGTGCTGTTTTCTTTAAAGCCTACGAGGCATGTTTTATTTCTGTTTCAAGCAAAAACCCCACAAGGGTGGCCTTCAGACATCAAAACAGATGTTCCCCAAAGATACAATCTCAGCATTCATTCACTGGTGAAGACAGAGCTACCTCCTGTAAATATGTATTATCACATCTGTCTACATTTTCCTAACTTTCTCAATACAGTGAACAGAACACACACATTTGAATTCTTTTGTGTGTGATCACAAAAGATAACCAAGCAGCACACTCAGTTTTATATATCCGGTAATACTAGGGCAATATGAAAGTACAGCTTCACACAATATAAAACTCCTCTTGGCTGAAACCAAAAATCAGCCAAGGTAAGAGGATATGAATTGCCTAAGGGAAGACTGAACGGAAAAGAGGGATAGCTTTCCAAGAGGTTCTAAAAAGCAAAATTACAGTAACCAGATTGATCCCATCAACTTAATAGATATGTAAACCACACCAGTTCCAAAACAAAAGTGTGAAAAACAAGTTGTGAATAATATTACATAGGCTATTTTCTTGTTATTGACTCCATGACCAAAGACTGCCTCGTGCTCCTTCCTGTGCTCACTTGAAATAACAAGGGCTCATTCCGCACATGCAAAATAATGCACTTCCAAACTGCTTTCAGTGCTCTTTGAAGCTGTGCAGAATAGCAAAATCCACTTGCAAACAGTTGTGAAAGTGGTTTGAAAACGCATTATTTTGCGTGTGCGGAAGGGGCCAAGGATTAGATCCAGCCAGCTTTTCCACTCAGCTTCATCCAATTCCCCTCCATACTAAAGCTCCCATTCCACACTGTTTTGTACATGCAATTCTTAACATAGCTGTTAACAGACTGAGTAGTCTCAGATCTGGGGTCCTAGTCTGCAAACCAGGAATTCCCTCCCTAGTTCCTCACTAACTGCCCAGACAAATAGATACAGTCAATCAATATGGAACCTTTATTGGCATATAAGTTTAAACAAGGTTATTAAAAAAAAAAGACTTGAGCACAACAGGTATAAAACAGTCGACATTAAAATAACCATAGTGCTGATAATATAAAATTAAGACCGTTTAAGGATTCCAGAGCAAAGCAATTTCGCTGTCTGTTCGAGAACACCTGTGACTTCATTATTTCAAAGAAATACAGTCTTTTCTTGCTCAGTAAGTTCACTGCTACCCAGAACTAAAGGTTCAAGCAACCCAATCGTAGCCGTGCTGTACAGGGAGCAATGATGTAGGACGTGATCAACTGTTTCTTGACTTTTCATCTTGCAGATGCAGTCTTTCATGGTGAGGGATTTTCAGTTCCCTCCCCTGCATCCTTGTATATCCTCTAGATTTGTCTCAGATACAGCAATCTGGGGATCCCCTAGACCTCTGCGCTTTCCCAGAATTTACACGCACAGGCCTTCAGTAATTGCTTCCTTCTTCTCAAAGTCCCTGGAAAGTCTTTCAGTTTCTCTTGAGTCCTTGCCCCAAAGTCCAACGCCCTTTTCTAATCTAATACGCTTGCACAGTCCTCTTCCATCTGGCCCACGGTCCTTTCTCTTCCCTCCTTGATTTGCCCTCTCTGGAGCTTTCCATCCATTCACACACCTGCATGAGTCTCGGTGGCCCCTTTTAAAGGTCCTGGCCATCTATTGGACCCTACCCTCCCTCCAACAACAGCCACTCACCCCCAATATCTTCAGTTTCACCTGAACAATGGAGAGTGCCCACTGCTGCATGGTCTGTTACAACTGCCTTTGGAAGAAAACTCCCCCCACCCCAAATTTTTCACTAGCAGAAAAGCTGGTGGGCTCCAACCAACTTTTTTTTTTTGCTTCCAGCCTGACAACCACACTTGACAGCACAAAGACATATAAGCATCTATCTAATAGTCACATGTTGCTCCCTTCTGTGGATATCTAAATCTACAAACTGGGCCACACCAATGCTAATTTTTTTCCTCCTTGTAAACCCTCCAGGTTTGCAGAAAAATCTGATACCTTAAAAAAATTGAGGGGATTAAAATCCTCCCAAACATAAAAGATCATTCTCTGCACAAATGCAGAGAATGTTCCTATCTTCTGGGCAACTGTTGTTTCAGCAACTCAGAAACCACACAGGTGGTGGCTGTGGTAGAACTTGAGACCTGTGACACCTGTACTGGAACCTGAGAACCATGGATGGGTCAGGCAGCAGCTAAACTGGACCCCCAAAGGTAAAGTTGTACCAGAACCCAGGAGCCATGGCAGGCCCAGTGAGAAAGTGAGGGGTATTTGTGTGGAAGAGACAGGATTCCCCTCATTGAGTCTCACTGGCCCACATTTCTTGAATGTCACAGTTCTCTCAGAACTCTCTCAGCCTACCGACCTCACAAGGTGTCTGTTGTGAGGAGAGGAAGGGAATGAGTTTGTAAGCCACTTTGAGACTCCTTACAGTTAAGAAAAGTGGGGTATAAATCCAAACTATTCTTGTTCTTCTAGTTACTGACCAGAGTTCTACAATATTGTTTCAATTGCACAAAGAGGACATGAATCATTTTTATTGTATGATATTCTTGGATCATGTCAAAAACTCGGGGTGCCACTCTTAATAATGTGACACTGGGGTTAAATTTAGAATGTTTAACTTAGATCTTCTGTCTTGTGTGTTACATTCTCTTGCTGGTATGCAGCTAATTCAAACAACACTGCAAGATTGCTGCGAAAAACTGCTTACAGATGGTTAGAATTCTGGTCTAGTGGCTGCAGCAACATCTGTATTTGGCTATTGTCAGGATGCCATTGCTAGGAGGTGAGAATTGTTGGGGACTGCTTTCACATTTGCAGGTGCTGCTTTATCTGTTTCCCTGGTCTTGGAGCTCGGCGGCTGGGACGGGCCTTCAGGCTGGACTTTTCTAACTGTCTTGGGTCACATGTGAGGTTGGGGATTTGCTACAACATATTATCAACTGCTTTGGCGCCTTTTCACCAAAACTGTCTTCTTCTGTCTCTCTCATGTCTTCAATAAAATCCTTGAACCCTTCAAGTGAGTTATTGTCTGAATGGGGAAACTGACAGCTAAGAATAGGTGTTTATAAATCATATAGGAAGTACCTATACCAATATCGCCATCTCCCAGGGAATGGCTTATAACTACAGTCTAAAAGAAACTGAATAATATCTAGGTGGTACCAAAGAAGACTTTCAGATTAAAACCAAGATAAAGAAGCATGAAGGTTTTCATGCTCTAGATCAGTGATGAACTTAAGAAAAACTTGTGTCAGCATTTCCATAGCATGTGTCTTTATCAGCGCAGAAATTCAGATTGTTTCCATTAATCTGGCAACGTCTTCCAATAGTTACACATCACCAAAGACCAATGAACCTTCGCTTTAACCTAAACACCTTTTAAGAGAAATATTTCAGAAGACTTTCTAAAGACAAATCTGCTTTCAACTGTCTGCGCCACAGTATGGTGCTACAAAGTCTTGCTTCACACCATAGGCATACAGGAAGAGAGATCAAGGAAGTACAAGACATTCAAGGCAGTCCTACATTGTATTCGCTGAATGAACAAAAAGTAGTTTTATAGCTTAAAAGGCACTTGAAAGTAACCTATTATGGAGGAGTTTTTCTCCTGTTGAGCTGTGGGGTAACACAAAACTTATCTCTGGAGGCAAGTGAAATGTATGAAATGGAACATGCTTTTTTAAAAGTGAGAAATTCAGTTTTACATCTTTGCAGCATTGATGAACACCCACTGTTCAACTCCTATTTCATATTCCTTTGAGTACTTTGTGTTGTCTTCAGAACAAATACAGGGCTCAACCGTACAGATGTCAAAGATAGCACTGTTCAAAGAAAAGTGTCATCTAAGATTCAATTCGATTTGGGAGATAACTGAATAAATATTAACTGTCTGTGCATCTAAAGTCAAAATATATCCATGGCATTTTTCAGTGACATCTCTTTTGCCAAAGCCTCACATTATCAGCAACAAAAACAAAAATGGTTGTCATGCTCCTTTCAAGCCTTAATTTTTTTCCTTGCCAAGGCATTTTTCAGCTGAAAAGATATAATTGAATAATATTTCTTGGAATTCCCTGGATTTCTTTCGGCAAAATGCTCCAAACGCTGCAAAATATAAACTAATAACTTTACATTTGATCCTATTGGACTAATTTTGTTGTTGTTTCAAAGGATTGCCCGAATGAATCATGTAGCCAGAAGTCATGTCTTGCTGTTATTTTTTTAAGCATACTTTTGCATATGTGAATGGGAGAAAGAAGAGAGAACTGAGTTTTGAAGGGATTCAGGAGAGAATGGATTGTATTGTACAGCTGTTCCCCTAGCACAGGGGTAGGGAACCTTTAATACTCAAAGAGCCATTTGGACCCGTTTTCCACGGGAAAAGAAAACACTTGGAGCCGCAAATAATTTTTGACATTTAAAATAAAGATAACACTGTATATATTGGGTTTTTTTAACCTTTTACTCCGCTCATTCTGAGAAGCACATGGATGTGCCTGCCCTGCTGCCTGCAGGGCGGGCAAGGATGAAGCCGGTGGCTCGGCCTCGCCGGCCGCTGGGAAAGCGCCCACCCCGCTCCAATGGGGCGGGTGAGAGCAGAAGCCTCTCGCAGTTGGTGTGCCCGCCCTGCAGGACAAGGATAGGGCCGGCGGCTCGGCTCGTGGAGCCACAGTACAAGGGCAAAAGAGCCGCATGCGGCTCTCGAGCCGCAGGTTCCCTACCCCTGCCCTAGCACAAGAAGGAAAAGGGATTATCTCATTCAATTCTCCTCCTCATTGCAGCCCCCTGTTCTGCATGATGTTTGTTCACGTGTTTGTTCACAATATTTACTGTAGCCTGAAGCCTTTGAGTGGTGGGAGTGTCAACAGAAACTCTTCCTATCTGTTGCAACAGCAGAATAGGCGGTAAGATCCAACCCAAAGGTTCATCTGCAAAGACCCATATATCTGCATAAATATGCAGAAAGACAAGTAAAAGGACTAGAATGCACACACAGTTGTGCATGTTTGCACATATGCTGTATGTTCCCTTTGTGGACCACAGAGTTTTTCAATGTAAAAGAAGAAATGTTTAGTGGAAAAGAAAAAAGGCCAAAGGCTAAGGGGAGAAATGTTTAAGAAAAATATATTTGTTTATAACTTCGTGGTAAAACTGCAGAGAGTTTTGTTTGTTTTACTTTTTATTACAACAAGAAAAGCTATCACATTTGGGGGTTCTATACCATATACCATATATAAGTATATATACCCACACACAAACTGAAACACTGATTAATTGCTTGCAGGATAGATTTCTAATTGGATAAAATATCTTTTGCCAACTGACAGTTCTAATATATACCAATAAAATTCTTAGTAAGGGTAATAAATGTACTGTAAACTGCCAGAATTCCCCAGGGTTACTGTATAACCAAAAGAAGATATTACATATATTTTAATAATGTAAACTTGTTTAGATTCAATAATTAGAAGCAAAGAAGAGGCTTAGCAGCAATCATGTAACACAAACGATATTAACCACGGACTAAAATCTCAAGAGTTCCTTGTGTGTATCAAGGGCCTGTGCATGCCCAGTACTTTTTGATTTTTTTCTCTTGGAAATCCCATACTACACTACAAACGTCTTGCAACATTCACCTGAATTTTAAAAGGCAGCTTGCCTGTAGCATAAGGTGAATGGAGAAATCTGCTGCTTGAAAATTATAAAGTGAACCCACGTGCAAGGAGAGCCCTTACCATTGCGCGTTTTAACTTTATGCCCTCTGCCCTATTAAAGGGTAGGTTCAGCAATTTAGATAAATCCGCAAGGTTATGCAGTTGCAAACTTAATGTGGTTGAAACCCTGACTCACCAACTCTTGCACTGCACCAGATTTGATAACATCAGATCTAAATATACCAACCTACACTTTTTCTTTCAATCTGGGCTGCCTGATCTGATTAGGTTATCTCTACTGTTAAACAACTCGGACCCCGGTCTTTGTGAAGAGATCGCCAATTTCATTGCGGAGATAGTTGAGAGTTCCCAGTAGATCGTATTTGTTGTGCTCCCCGTGGGGCTTTTTATCTATCATGTACCCATGCAATTGTTCCTGATTTATGTAACTTTTTCTGTCTATGCCAATAAAGGCTTATGTAAAATTATAAAGTAAGCATTTACAGGGCATATAAAGTCAGAAGTGTGGATGAATGCCGGAACCTTCTATGTGTACAGTTGAGAAAATGCACAATACGATTACAATCTCATAGGGGTGGCCAGAATTTCAAAGAGTCCTGTGGCACCTTAAAGACAAAATTGCTGAGATCATAACAAGAGCCTTGTCTTACAATCTTATTTTCCATTGTGTTCAACTAGTTACCTCCAGAAGCCAGGCAAGAAGTAATTGCCCTCTAGCTACTGGTAGTCCAATATACGCTGCCTCAGAACATGAATTGTACTTTATGGAAACATAACGTTTCTTGCTTAATGTCAGACGAAGACAAACTAATTTGTTGCAGGAGTTTAGGATAGCGTGGACCTTTTTTTTTTTTTTTTTTTTTTAGTTCATTGGTTCCTCAACTGGTTATAATCAAACGCAGGACTGATGTAAAAACTTCCAAGAGATATTTTCAGGCCACAACAGAAGACATCGATCAGTTTATAATTGGAAACAAGTCCAGAAACCGCTTCCTTCTTATTTACCATCATCTAAAGATTATTGTTTAGATGCTGACGCTAAAAGGACTGGAACTGACTATCCTAAATCAAGTACAAGCAAAAGGTTTCAAAGGAACTTTAAGTCAAAGGGTAAAAGTTCATAGTCAAGAGACCATGAAATGTCGGTGCCCCTTGAAAACCCATAACTATTCATTTAGGATGGACCTTTTTCTAAAAAGGATCTTGATTTCATTCTTTTTTGTAGATAAGGTATTGACCCTTAGTAATTAGCTACCATTCAGCCATGTTTTGATTTACTAAATCCACATAAACCCAAAATCTCTTACAGACTAGTGGCTTGTACAGATATTTTTGAAAGCTGAAATAAGAATTTATTACCTCTGCAAAAGGCAGTTAAAATTAGCAAGCAGTTTACACCTTACTCTAGACAAATCTTCAAACAGCAAGATTGCCATTCACTTTTACATACTTATAGTTAGCTATTAATGTTAAGAAAATACACACACAAAAACCCCCGACATGAAATAAAGTGGCTGTAAGGATCTCACATGGAACTCTGGTAAATCTTAAAATACTAAAACTTTCAGACTTCAACCGAATATCTGATGAAGGGAGCTTTGACTCTCAAAAGCTTATACCCCAAAATTTTTCTTGGTCTCTAAGGTGCTTCTAGACGTGAACATGGCTGTTCTGATGCCAACTAACATGGTTACCCTCTGAAAGGATTGTTACTATATCCACTGAATACATTCAGAAGAACATTCCAGAGAAAGTGAGATTATTCTATTTGATTTGTTTTACCCTGTTCTATCTCTGTAGGCCAGTGGTGGCAAACCTATGGCATGGGTGCCAGAGGTGGCACTCAGAGGCTTCTCTGTGGGCACGCACAAACAAAGTGCCCCCCCCCCACACACACACACATCTAGGCTGGCCTGGGCTGCTGGGCTCGATTATTAGCATTAAACCTAAGACCTAGTTTTGGGGAAGCAGTGTAGGTAACCCTGTTAAGCGCTGTTAAACCCCTCTGATTTTCATGCGAAGAACTAAAGCATGATCCTTTACCTGGCAGTAAGCTCGGTTGCTAGCAATGGGGCTTGCTTCTTAGTAAACCCTCCTAGGGTCATGAGTCACCCATTGGAAGAGTTGCACGGTTGCTTCAAAGCAAATCCACCAACTACCACCTAGCTTTGAGTAACTCACGCCTCGGAGCCAACCGTTTTTTCTAAACTAAAACCTCAGTATTCAGGTTAAATTGCCATGTTGGCACTTTGTGATAAATAAGTGGGTTTTGGGTTGCAATTTGGGCACTCGGTCTTGAAAAGGTTCGCTATCACTGCTGTAGGCTCATAGTAGCTCAATTATTTTAACAGGCCATCATCTTGGGCTTCTCTTTTTCTCCCAACCACTTTGGTTCCCTTAAAATCTGTTTTTCACAAACCAACAGTGATAGGGCAGGACTACCTCCTCAGTCTCCTGAACAACTAGAGGCAATGGGGAAAGCCATGCGAGATACACACTCTACTTGACTCCTTAGTCTGAACAGACTGTTCATGCCATACCTTCCCCTTTCCAACAACAACAACAAAGGCCGGGCTGGCCAGAGAACATGGTCAGCACAAAGGCCAGGCTGGTCTTTTGTAGGCACTGGCCGGCCTCTCCCTGGTGACGCCGCACATGCCCTCAAGGGCCTGGCTGGGAGGACCCCCATCCGCCCTTACTAGGGCGGATGCCAGGGGCTTCCTCCTGCCCTTCCCGGGCAGCAACTCCCTTCCCTGCCCTTCCCGTAATGGCCAGGCAATAATGAAAATGATGCTGTGGATTGATCATACATAAGGTGACCAGATGGTCACCTTTGTGATGCGGGACGGGGAAGCGGCCGCGCGCACATGCGTGGCCGCAAAAGTGCACGGGCTTCTTGGGCTTGCCGTTTGCCACCCTGTGACAGGGCAGCAAACAGCAAGCCCCAGAAGCCTGTGCGCTCCTGCGGCCGGGCGCACGGGAGGCTGCCGCACTGCCTTGCGCCCCCAAGGCAGTGCAGCAGCCTCCCAAAAATCGGGACAATTTGTAGAACCCGCGGGACGCGGGACAAATTGTCCAAAGGCGTGATGGTCCCGCCAAAAGCGGGACGGCTGGTCAGCCTAATCGTACACACTGTCAGGGGAGAAAATGTGCTTGGGTGATTTTGTACCCTGTCAGGCACTCAGACAATCTGCCTGCTGGGTGACCTGCACAGAATGGCAGGTGGGCAGATTATCCCTGAAAGTGGACAGCATAGAACTTAAAGTGAAAGGGTGGAAGGGTGGAAGGGAGGGAAATAAAGCATCTCCTGTTTGTTGTGTTCACGCATTAGTGCCTCCAACGCAGGGCTGTGCAAAACGATTGCTGGTTTGAGATTTTTGAAAATCCCAGGTTGAGGGGAATAGAACAGGCCAAACTTGTTTTGGGAACGGGACCTGAGAGAAGGTTCCCATTTACGTAATGTCCCACCCATTTACATAATGTCCTATACCCGTGGTGGCGAACCTTTGGCACTCCAGATGTTATGGACTACAATTCCCACCAGGGCTGATGGGAATTGAAGTCCATAACATCTGGAGTGCCAAAGGTTCGCCACCACTGTCCTATACCCGTCATGTTTGGCCTGTGCAGAATCTATCAGAGTGTGGCAAGAGCAAATTAATGACTAAGCTCCTGAAAAGCATCCCAGTTTCTGAGGAGGAAACAAACTCCACTTTGCTCGTGCACTTGCATTTGAATGTCACAGATCAGAAAAGTTTAATCACTCTAGGCTCACAAGGAGAGGAGGGAGAGAACACATTGGTGGAACACCAAGCTTGGTGAGACTAAAAATCCCATCAGTTAGCATTCTGATAGAGCATGGGTTTCAAAACTTTCAAAATATATATATGAAATGCCTGCAATACTTTCACACAATGTAAATATGTGGTTGATTGATGCATAGGAGAGGCTAAAATGTTCTTATTTTTTTCTTTTTGTATCTTTTTAATTAACCCCCCCTGCAGACAAATGCAAACTCTTTATCTTGGGTGAATTTCACGGCATGTTCCAAAGTAGACAATTGCAATACTGTTGGGGCAATAGCAGTGGCAGAGCAGCATTTCTATATGTGGAGCAAGCAGGGCAGTTTCTGCTGATTTCCCTTCTCACTACAGGCTCCACTTTGCACTGCATACTGTTCCTTGGGATCTACTGACCCAAAGAAACACAATTTGAGGGGGATGCGGAAGCCTGTGGTGGGAGAAGGGGGGCAGGGGAATTGCCTTCACTGAGTTTGACTTTGCTTATGTTCAGAGGTGGGATCCAGCAGGTTCTCACAGGCTCCCGAGAGTAGGTTACTAATTATTTGTGTGTGCCGAGAGGGGGTTACTAATTGGTGATTTTGCCACGTGATTTTTGCCTTAGTTATGCCCCTCCTCTCAGCAGTAGCGCGCAGAACTTGAAGCAGTCTAGCAGGAGGTGCACCGGCGTGCATGGCAGCCTGCGCCTGCGTGCATTCGTTTCCCGCCCAAGGACCGGCGCAGTTGCTGTGTCCTTGCCACAGCCCCGCCCAGGAATGCCCCGCCCCCAGAATGCCCGGCCACGCCCCCGTCGTGCCCCGCCCAGCCCATTGGTGCTACGCTACTGTTTGAATCCCACCACCATGGGAACCTGCTACTAAAATTTTTGGATTCCACCACTGCTTATGTTATTTCAGTCCTCTGCATTAAGATCCAAACAGCTAAGTAAGCCCTTACCTGAGAGGACAGCAAATTGCAGTCCACATGCATCCCCTTCCCTGTTTTATGGCTCTGAAGAAGTGCAG
Source organism: Sphaerodactylus townsendi (assembly GCF_021028975.2). Lineage (NCBI taxonomy): Eukaryota > Metazoa > Chordata > Lepidosauria > Squamata > Sphaerodactylidae > Sphaerodactylus > Sphaerodactylus townsendi. Next base: position 19,459,701 of record NC_059435.1, read on the forward strand.
CCATTATTGCTCCATACACATAAAGGCCTGTAGCAAGATCAGTCATAGCTACTCCAGGTCTAACTGGCTCACCGCCCTAAAAGATGCAAACAAGAGAGGAAAGAAGAATCGACATTTCAATGCTGTCTATCGTTTCAGTACTCTTTACTGCTCACTGTAATAAAATCTTACTAATACCATGTCAGACACTGCCATGATATCAAGAATTGAAAAGGACTACATTGTACCTTGAATCATCTAGGAGTACAAACAGTGGCCTCAGTCATAACTGTAGTGATCAGAATTGCCAGAATAAGTTCTGAGGGAGGGTGAACAAATAAATAATTAAATCTCTCCACATGTTTATTATACATCTGGCACATTTTTTTTTGCATCTCCCACATCCAGTAAGTGTTCAAAGTCCAAATAGGAGGACAGCTTGCGCATCTCCTGAGCACAGGGTGGCCAACACTGGATTGGGAAATTCCTGGAGATATGGGGGTAGAGCATAGGAAAGATGGGGTTTGGGGACAGGAGGGGCTTCAGTGGGGTATAATGCTGTGAAGTCCATCTTCCAGAATAGTCATCTTCCCCAGGGAAACTGATCTCTATCATGTGGAGATCAGCTGTAATTTCTGGAGATCTCCAGACCCCACCTGATGGTTAACAACTCTATAAAACTGGTTGTTAGGTTATGGTGGCGACTTTGGTACTTGGACTGATACTATCAGTTCCCTGCCAGCATGTCCAATTGGCCATGCTGGCAGGGGCTGATGGGAATTGTAGTCCATAACATCTGGAGTGCCAAAGGTTCGCCACCACTGTTGTGGGCTTTTCGGGCTGTGTGACCGTGGTCTGGTAGATCTTGTTCCTAATGTTTCGCCTCCATCTGTGGCTGGCATCTTCAGAGGTGTATCACAGAGACAAGTGTGTTCACACTTCTGAAGATGCCAGTCACAGATGCAGGGGAAACATCAGGAACAAGATCTACCAGATTATGGTCACACAGCCTGGAAAGCCCACAACAACCAGTTGAGTCCGGCCGTGAAAGCCTGTGACAACCCTATACAACCCTATAGGTGACAACCCTATAGAACATTCAGATTTACTGCTCCCTCTGAAATTGCTCTCACTTTATTTTTTGTTCAATTGATACCACATTTTTCCTATTAATTATTTACTGAAATATCGTTTTTAAAATACCAAATTAGACAAGAACAATAGCCCCCTTTCCCAGCCCATTAGAAAATAACCACTTTGTTTTCAGTCATCAAACTCCATTTACAGCACCTACAAGCTCATCTCCAACTATATATATATATTTGTATAATGGCATAATAGGCATAATGGCATAATATATATATATATATATATATATATATATGTATAATGGCATAATAGGACTATAGATCCATATAATAGGGGGGAAAATGTCTATTTAATTTTTAAAAACCAAGGGACACACACTCACACCCTAGCAGAAAGCACGATTGGGATGTGCATAAGAGAATTTTGTTGTCTGAGCAGCTATTAATAATAGCCAAATTCCAAAAAGGGCACATATTAGATTAGATTGGATTAGTGCACATATACACACGTACACACTTGTTTATACAGCACTAAGGCACATTTAAGTCCATGTAATAAACAAGAGAGACCAGTCCATTCAGTTTCAATAGATGCCATGAAACTCAATCTAAATTTTAAAAATTGAAGTAGATAGAGGAGGTAAAAAGGGGGGGTAGAAAGAAGAGTAACAAAGACTGAAAGTAAGTCAATGCTTACACAATGCTTTACACATACTTAGGGTTTCATTCAGATAGTTGATAAGAAGCACGTTGAGCAAAATGATTTTGTGGATAAGGTAATCTGCACTTTGCTTCCCTGTCTTACACTCGAGTCATCATTCAGGAAGTCAGATTTAAAAGCCAGTTTCATCTCAATCCCAGCCCTGTTTGCTAGCCAACAACACACATGGAAAGGAAAACTAGTGCAACATGGGAAGTCATGATTGTTGAGACTGGAGGACTTATTACTACTTCAAGTATATGGTATCATTCAAGTCGTATTCCTGTGAGCTGTTCTTAAATGGCCAGGTACCAAACAGAGGCATCTGCAGCAGTAATGTGGTCATCTTCATTATTAAACAAGACTAATCATCTTAAAAAGAAATGATGAACGTTGCAACCTATTAGTTATTCATACTGTGATTACTATAGGGTAATACACTCCTAAGTTAATAACCTCCTAGTACCACTAACAATAAAAAGCGCAAGAAAGGTAACCTTAAAAGAAGAAGACTTGGAAACTGTTAGTAATTTTCTCTTCTGGATTCATTGCAGTCTCAGTGTGCCACCATTTTTCTTCTTCATGCATTTTAGACTTGGACTTTAATCTTTATCCAATTTTTTTTGGCCCAAGATCAAAGCTTTGCAGAGAAGCTTGATAACCAAATGGTAATTCCAGATGCAGCATCATCTGCACTTCACCTAGAAGTCTCATCCAATTCAATAGGGATCAGTTCTAGTTGTTTTGCATTCAGAGTTGCTCAAGATTTTTACCCTCTTAAAAAGTTCCCTGCGCTAGCAAGATTACGTGTGGCATACACACAGAAAATTGTATTACATTTTTTCAGTGGAAAACCTCTCAGCTTCAAGATGTACAAAAAGCACAAGATACATAATTTCATAGTAATGTTTTTACATTTTTTTTCTAAACGGCGTCAAAATTACGTATGATTAGATGGGTTTCCAGCATATAGAATGAACTATCTTCTCTATTCTTTTATAAACACTGTTTAGAATGCCACATGCCTTTGTTAAACGTAGATCATCAGTAATCATCTCCATATATGCATGAACTACATTTCTAAACAATGAGATGCAGGGAAAAAAGAAGGGCTAGTCACTGTACAAATACTTTCAAGTTGGGTTGCTGTCGAGGGTTGCCTACCTGCAGAGGCCCACAGCTGGACACAGAGTCAATGCCAATACTTGACACACAACCCAGAGCAAGAAACACAGCTGGTGATGCAGAGGAAGCAGAACTGGGTTCAGTGGCATCCTCCAGGTGCTGAGAATTGAAAAATGGCTCCAGAAGTCCCTGCATCATTACCGGGAGGATAGGAGGAACAGCACACAGAGGATAGTATGACTCCTCTTATACACATTTTAGTTCTGTTGAAATCAGCAGAACTAAAGCAAGCATAAAACGCTTGCTGCTCCACTGCCATTCAGGGCTCCTCCTACCAGAAAATGGGGGATTCTAATAGGGTTTCTGTGCTGGCTTTCCCACTCTTTGAGGATTTCCTCTATGTCACAGGCCAAGGGCTGCCTCTGGCGCTGGGCATGGGCAATTCCTTCTTAGCACGTGGGCCTCTGGAGCAGTCCCATCGAATTCCCCACTTCGCGCTGCGCCAAGGTCACCAAAAGGCACATGCTTCTCCTTAGCTGGCTCAGCGGCAATGCTCAAGGCGCTGCTGGAGGGGGGCTGGGGCAGAGAGCGGCATGCCGGGCGTGCCACGCTTGTCACGCCTCTGTCATGGGGGAGTGTTAGGGACCCCGCGCTACTTGAGGAGAGTAGCACGGGGATTAAGGTAAGTGGGGGAAGGCCCCAAGATAATCTCCCATTTACTTATGAAAAGGGAAGCTGGAGGAATCAGAATACAACTTCTTTAACTCCTTTTTGACTAGTCAATGGTCTTTTCCACATGGTGGGGTTTTTTTTCCAGCTTCTACTACTTTGGTTTATCTGCTGATTTCCACATACATTTCGGAATCTTTAGTTTTCATTGAGGGTTTCTGCTGTCACACTGGCTGGTCCTTTTGGGATCACTTTTACCTCAACCTTTTTCTGGAAGAAGAAAAAGAGTTTGGTTTTCGCTACTGTAGGAGATTCAAGGCAGCTTACAAACGCTTTTCCTTTCCTCTCCCCATAACAGACATCTTGTGAGGTAGGTGGGGCTGAAAGAATTCTGAAGAACTGTGACTAGTCCAAAATCACCCGGCAGGAATGTAGGAGTGGAGAAACAAATCTAGTTCACCAGATAATAGTCCACCGCTTATGGGGAGGAGTGAGGAATCAAACCCAGTTCTCTAGATTAGAGTCCACTTGCTCTTAACCAGTACACACAGCTTTCCCCGTAATGTGTAATGTTTCTGTTGATTTTCTTTGTCTCACCCACTTCCACTCAACTCCAGCTCATTATTCAGTGATTGGACTACTGTCATTTCAACCATGCCCTCTCCTCTCCCGTACCCTGACGACAAGTGATTTCAAATGTTTATATTGCAGTCCTATGCAGAATTACTCCAGTCTAAACCCACTGAAATCACTTTGCACAGAACTGCACTGTGTCATGACAGCATGCCAAAATTATCCTTGCCAAATGCTGTTATTTTAGCTCATCCTTCTCTATCTCCAAACCATCATATAGGCTGCCTCCTGCCCTGCACTGTGTAATCATGCGCCACAGCAAGGTTTTAAATGAGAAAGGGTGGACCCCACAAAATTTGCAGTAGTATACCTCAGGCCCTGTGATATGCAAGAGTCCGGAAACAGCAGCTGCAACAGAGTCATAGCCTGCTCGTTGAAACTTTGGACCAGTTTGACCGTAGCCTAAAATAAAAACAAGGACACTATTAAGGTGGAATATACAGAAAAAGAAGAAGAGTCGGTTTCTTTGCCCCATTTTTCTCTACCGTAAGAAGTTGCGAAGAGAATTGCAATCGCCTCCCCCTTCACACACACAACAGACACCTTGTGAGGTAGGTGGGGCTGAGAGAGTTCTAAGAGAACTGTGACTGGTCCAAGGTCACTTATCAGGCTTCACGTGAAGCAGTGTGGGATCAAACACAGTTCTCCAGATTAGAATCCTTCACTCTTAACCACTATACTATGCTGGCTCTCAGAGTAGCGATAACTAGACTTTTCAGTAAACATGTCTCAAGTCAACTAGAGTGGATGGATTTAAATCACCAGGGGAAGGGGGAAGGTAGATTTAGTTTCCCACAAAATAGCTTTCCACAGTGAAATTCATTAATTTCCTGAACCAACATGGAAAATTTGTAACTATGTTTTAATCATTAATTTAACTGAAAGAGGAGACAAAATTTGCTTTGATCAACACTGTATGCATTCAGGGAGACTGAGGGAAGTCACTGATTTGTACACTAAGACTGCAATCCAACGCACACTTATTTGGAAGCAAATCTAAGTTAATGGGGGAAAATGAGATTTATTTCTGAGCAGCACTCAACGCAGCAATCCGAAAACATTGAACATTACTGAGCCATCTAGGAAAGTTCTCCCCTGCTGGGCAGCCACTTATCTGCACAGCAGTAATACAGTGGCCATGCAGCTCCACACACACGCAGCTTACATGAAATGTTGCTCCTGAGTTATCATGGCTAAGAGAAAAAGAAGAAGAAGAGAAGAAGAGTTTGGATTTATATCCCCCCTTTCTCTCCTGCAGGAGACTCAAAGGGGTTTACAATCTCCTTGCCCTTCCCCACTCACAACAAACACCCTGTGAGGTGGGTGGGGCTGAGAGAGCTCCGCAGAGCTGTGACTAGACCAAGGTGACCCAGCTGGCGTGTGTGGGAGTGTACAGGCTAATCTGAATTCCCCAGATAAGCCTCCAAAACTCAAGCAGCAGAGCGGGGAATCAGACCCGGTTCCTCCAGATCAGAGCGCACCTGCTCTTAGCCACTGCTCCTAGCCAGAAGCAAGAACTGAGCAAAACAGTGTTTCAAATGGGAAGTTTTTATGCTCCCTGCTTAGCAGGGTCATAAATATTCACAATGTGATGTTGAGTGCTACTCTAGATATTGTGTATGTGAAACCCCTGCATGCTGAAATGCCTCTGCCTCTGGCTTTCTGAACAAAAGGGGCAGACAGCAGCCCACTGTGAGAAAGAAAGACCTAATGCTGCCCGCACTGCCTGCAGCGAACACTGAGAGGTTTTGAGGGCATTATTTCAGAAGGATGGAGTTTGGGCTGAAGATAACTTGAGTGATGTTCTAGAGATTTCCACAAATAGCTGTATTGTTCCCCATGGAGGATGGGGAAATTCCTACAGTGTCACTGTGGAGGACTTTTCCAGACATTTTTCTCCTGTTCCTCTGTTTCTCAAGGGTGGAGGATTGGGGCCAAAGATTGGGGTTTACCCACCATATGCAAGTAAATACCAAACTTGGCACACAGGAGTGAAAATCTGATTCTGTATCCAACCTTTGTTTCTCCTGGCTAGAAGGAACAAGAGCAGGCTACAGAATCACTTTACATTTCTACCACTTGTGGTCCTCCTGTCACAAACAACATCCACAATTTTTCAAAAAGTCCTTCTGAGCAAACCCCATAAGAATGAGCAATGACCTCACAAATGTGCACAAATGTGACCAAATTGCTTCCTACGTACAATTTTGCCTACGTAGCAAGAGAGACTGGAGAGATGAAGATGGGTTTGGATTTATGCCCTACCTTTCTCTCCTGAAAGGAGACTTATGGTGGCTTACAAACTCCTTTCCCCACAACCAGGTGCATAATGGCAATTGGGACATCTGAGATGGCTTGTCCAGGGTGGCGCCATTGCAGTCACGTGGGGAGGGGAGGGGTGTCGGGGGTGGGGAGGGTGCACATGGGCAGGGTGCAGTTCCCGCTCCCTTCGTCACTGCCCACAACAGACACCTTGAGAGGTAGGCGGGGCTGAGAGAGTTCTGAATGAACTGTGACTAGCCCAAGGATGAGTGGCAGGAATGTAGGAATACGGAAACAAATCTGTTCACTAGATAGGAGCCCACCACTCGTGTGGAGGAGTGGGGAATCAAACCCAGTTCTCCAGATTAAAGCCCACCTGCTTTTAACCACAACACCATGCTGGCTCTACCCAAGGGCAGAACACATCATTTGTAAAGAAGCAAACGCATGCATAGTTTGCAACTGTTAACAAAATGGCTGGCCTAGCCCCTTTTTATTCACAGCATCCGTGTATTTTTAAGAGAGGTGACCGGACATTAATTAATACATGGACACTACAGTTGATGCAACACAAATCTATTTTATATTGTGGGATCATTACACAAGTAGTTACACAAGAAGATATTGGACATCTAAAGGATATTTTTCAGGGCAAACAAATTTGATGCAGATATTTCTGCAAACAGGCATGTGTGTATCATCCCAGCTTTAATCCACATAGCTAAATAATCCTGTTTAATACTAAATTAATACAAAACACCTTTAAGACCTGCTCTGCAGAATATCATCCTTATCCTTTATGAGCAGACTACATCTTTCTTCAATAAAGATTAATAAAATAAGGAAAAACTCAAGCAATGGATCCCTGATGAGGGAAACCATATTCTAAGTAAAGCATCACATGCATCTTTATAATTACAGAGCTGCCAAATACGTTGAAATGAAAAATTGCTTTTTAAAAAATGCGGGTCACATCTTGATCTCTACAAAGAACACGCAGAATGTTCTAGAAAGGCAGGACTTAAATATCACCAAACAGACACAAGCACAATGAACCAGAGATGAAGTAATGAATAAAGTGTAACCTATGGAAAAATTAATCTGGGTTTAATTTGAACTAGGGCAAAATCAATGATATGCTTTAAAAGCCAGGCCTCAGCCTTGTGATACCACAGCTGGCGTGGTGCATATGAGCTGTGACGGGTTGGTAGAAAGTCACTCTGAAGGAGTAAACAGGTTCCAAGCAATTTAAAGGAGTTTTCCTTTCCTATCCTGCTCTTTAAAGGTACTGCGACATCTTTTCTCCTCTTTTTCATTGGGCCTTTCCCCACTTACCTAAATTACGGGGCTACTTGAGGAGAGTAGCTGGGTCCCCCCGCACTCCCCACAACAGCGGGCGACAATGCAGTCAGCTTCACGCTGCCACTGTCGTGTCTCCCCTCAGTGTGGCATCCCCAGGTGCTCTTCTTAAGGCGCTTTTGATGACCCCGCGCAGAGCGCAGAGTCGTGGGGACGCCCGGGCACGTGCCTGGGATGACGCGCGCTGAGAGCAGCGCGCGGCATAGGGGAGATGGAAGAGAGTGGGGAAAGGCCCATTAATGCAAAGAGGGCATATGCACAAATCTTTGCTTCGGGAAAACAACAGCATCTCTTCTTTATGTGAGCACACGTACAATCTTGCTCTGGAAAGGAACTGAATGTACTACTGACACCCCTACCCTCCCATCAAAGATGCTATATGCTTCTTCCAGGGAAAACAAGAGCCCTGGTGACAGGTCACAATGAATACACATACACGCCATACATAGTACAACTTGCGTACAGTGTACACTTGACTGTTCTTTATTAGGATTTCTACTCTACAGGTGGTGGCTAGAGATCTCCACTATTACAACTCATCTCCAAGAGACAGAGACCAGTTCACCTGGAAAAACTGGTCATTTTGAAAGGTGGACTCTATGGCATTACATCTCCTACTTCAGGTGGTGGGAGCACGAGACACTCAGATAATGGATTGCTGGCCTTTATCAGCCCCTGCCAGCATGGCCATGCTGGCAGGGGCTGATGGGAATTGTAGTCCATAACATCTGGAGTGCCAAAGGTTCGCCACCATGGCCCTACCCCATTACACTCCCCTCTCCAAACCCCATTCTCCTCAGCTCCACCACCCAAACGTCCAGGTATTTCTCAACATAGAGCTGGCAATCCTATGTTTTATACATGCACTGAGTAATTCTAACGTTAGTCAATGCATTATACAGCTAAAAAAACAAACACATTTATCCATGTACTGGTCCCTGGTTTCATTTGAAAAGTGGAACAACTTTGCCGCTTTCAAATACATTTTGTAAATTAAAATAAAGTACACACGCACAGGCAGGCTGTACGCTCGCTGTGTAACATCCTCAGAGGGCAAGTTACAATTTGGTGTATGAGCAGTTTGCTCAAAGGAAAGTTTTTTTTTTCTATTCTGAAATGCTGTAATTCTGGGACAAAGCGCCATTTTGTGACTAACTCCACCCACTGCGCCCCCATTTTGTGACTGGTAGCTCCTGAGCCTCTTTGGGGGAAAATTAAGTAGCTCCCAGAAAGATAAAATGTTCCCTTTCCTGGGCTACAAATGCGGCAGAATGAGGTGACAGAATTCTGAGATAGCAGAATGGAATATACCACTTCAGTTGGGGGGGGGGGTCACATTACAAATCTGTTGCTCCCCATGTAATTACACCCTGCAAATTAAAAGACTTGCTGGCTCTAGCCCTTTATAGTGCTGCAGTAGAGAATTACTAACATGGAAGAGCTCTAAAACATTTAATCCCACCCCTGAATTCTAAAATAGTAGCGTCCATTCTATCACCTCAGCACTCTCTGGGGCAGACCTGAGGAAAAACTACCATTTGTGACTTGATTTCTAGTCAGTGCAATAAAGAAGAGCTAGCTTTATTACCTTATAAATTGTATTCCCTCACGCATACACAAAATAATATAAAAGAAAGACAGACACTCCCCTCCCCCCACAAAGAAATCTAATTATAGACCTTGGCACGTGAAAGAAACGCTGGAAGGGTGGCCAGAATGAAATTCTTCATTTTGCAATCTATGTATTTACTGAACGTTTGGCTGCTGTGAAAAAATGTTGCTTTTCAATTAAAGAGAGCCCCCTGGGCAACCCAGGGGCAGAGTCTGAAACAACCGGCCGTGCACATCACACGCACTGCAGAATTATTTCTACTTAGCAAGCCCTGTGGCACAGAGCTGTAAACTGCAGTACTGTAGTCAAAAACTCTGTAATTCCAACTGTAATTCCAGGAGATCTCCAGGCTCCACCTGGAGTTTGGCAACCCTAGCCTTTCCCATCCCATTCCGGGAGCAACCATGGGCTGCTTCCACATAGAAGTTATTATCTGTGTAACTCTTGTTGTAAATGTAGAGGTGTTTGCAGTGGCATGGGGGTATCGAGAATGGACATAGCAGATTCTCTCCCATTTTCCTTGTTTCAGCCTCTCGCACCCCAACACCCTTTCTTCCCTTTTTTAAAAGTGCCTTTTTAAAAGAAGGACTTTTTAAAAAGCGGGAATTGGTTGCTACATCATAACTACTATATGGTGGCAATAGATCATTGGGCGTTTCCCCACTTACCTTTTCTGCCCTTTGCTGCGCACTACTCTCAGCATGCGCCATCTCTGGTGCGTGCCCGGGCATCCCCACAACCCCACACTCTGCATCAAAAGGCGCTGTTTCGAGAAGCGCCAGGGATGCCACGCGCTGAGTGGGCACAAGATCGGCAGCGTTGGGGCGGCTGCATTGTCACCGCCCCTGTAGTGGGGAGTGCCGGGGACCCCGCGCTACTTGAGGAGAGTAGCACGCGACTTAAGGTAAGTGGGGAAAGGGCCATTATTATAGTGCTACAGTGATCTTTTCAAAAATATTATGCCATACTAGGGTTGGGAAAGACTGCAACAAAGCAGGAGGGAAACACAGAAAGAGGACAGAGAACCATTAATGTCGTATAGATCCTCCCACAAACAGCACTGTTGCAAGAAAGCCAACCTTGATGCAGGAATAGCCCAGTACTATTCTCTTTCCCTTTACTCACCAATGAAGAGGAAGGAGGAGAGTTTGGATTTATACAATTCGTTTCTCTCCTTTAAGGAGACTCAAGGCGGCTTACATCTTGAGAGGTAGGTAGAACTGACAGCAATGGAGTAACTAGGGGGGGCAAGAGGGGGCAGACGACCCAAGCATCACTCGCCTGGGTCCAAATCAGTGCTGGGATACAACTGGTTGTTTACAAGCCCCATTTTAACAACCGGTTCTGCCGAAGTAGTGTGAACCTGCTGAATCCCACCACTGGTCCAAATAGGGACATTTCACTTTTTTTGGCATTTGCATATAGCTTCAGTACATATGAACCAGAACCCTGAAAAATCCAGTGGTCAGTTTGCTTATGCCGAAGTGCACTGTCCTGGTTCAGGCAATATGACAACCAAAGACGGATGTCAGCATCCTGGTGGGACTTTGGGATCCCCCAGGATTACAATTAATCTCCAGACTCCAGAAATCAGTTCGCCTGGAGAAACAGATGCTTTGGAGGGTAGACCAGTGGTGGGATCCAAAAATTTTAGTAACAGGTTCCCATGGTGGTGGGATTCAAACTGTGGCGTAGCGCCAATGGGGCTGGGCGGGGCATGACGGGGGCGTGGCCGGGCATTCCGGGGGCAGGGCATTCCTGGGCGGGGCTGTGGCAAGGACGCAGCCGCTGCGCCGGTCCTTGGGTGGGAAACGAATGCACGCAGGCGCAGGCTGCCACGCACGCCGGTGCACCTCCTGCTAGACTGCTTCAAGTTCTGCGCGCTACTGCTGAGACTAAGGCAAAAATCACGTGGCAAAATCACCAATTAGTAACCCCCTCTCGGCACACACAAATAATTAGTAACCTACTCTCGGGAACCTGTGAGAACCTGCTGGATCCCACCTCTGGGGTAGACTCTATATTACTACATTGTACCCCACTAAGATTCCTGTCCTCTCCTGGTTCCATCCCCATACCTCCATCAGTTTCCCAATCTGAGGGGACCTAACCACCCTACAACCACACATATTGGAAGGTTCTACACACAGCTGGGAAGTTCCTGGTATGCACTTATGTAAATTCTGAAAAGGTCACATAACATGACCGACTATTAACTTTCCCCCTAGGTCCTATATGAAAGTGAACCTCAACATTTGGTCAGCAAGTTAAAGTTTTATCTGTGGAACTCTTGAAAAGCACAAGCTGTAAAAAAATGCCTCTCAGCAGCTTTGCGAGCCATTCCTTATATTCCTCTGGAAACTGATGCTGCTTATCATCAAAAATATCAAAGCACATTTGGTTTCTAGTAACCCTGAGAAGCATCATCTATATTAAAATCTACTGCTGCGTGCCAAACAAGTTAGCTCCTTAGCAGAACAGGAACGTTGTTTATCTTTCTCTGCCAATATGCATTACCAGATGTAGGGTTTCATTTAACAATGAGAAGGAGCAAATCAATACAAGGAACGAAAGCAGCAGGGTATGATTCAGAGTTCATTCAGCTTATAGTTCCCATAATCATCCTTTACTAGTCTCTCATAAAAACAAAATGCACAACGTTTATCTGAAGTGTAGACAAACAAAGCTGTATAAACGCTTCAAGATAAAGACACTTTTCTGCATCATCTTGTACGCCAATCGTTAATTGCTACGCACTGCACTACTTTACTGCAAGCTGGATCCAAAGACTCTTTTTCCCTCTAAGCATGAGCTTTCTTCTGTCTAAACATGACTCTTCTTCCTCTCACTTAAAGTGAAAAGAAGAGCTCAGTCTGTGCACACATCTGGAATTCTGACACAGCATGGTGGCCGCACAACAAAATGGCTGCCATAAAATGGTTGCCACTGGTGATGGGCCCAGCCACAACATGGTTGCCACGGTTTAGCTTCAGTAACGCACTGCAGATCCTTGCTCTATGGTGGCAGATACTGTCAAAGCAACAGTTTTAAAAAATCTGCACAGCCAATAAAATCTTCAGTAGTCAGTCAGAAGACATGCTGCACAAAAGCCCACTCACTTCCTAAAAACACTTGGCAGGCACTAAAGAAAATATTTGGATTTAACCTATAACAATCTCTTTTCCATTGTTTGATAATCCCATTCACGCCTAAAGTTCCTTATGTCTCAAAAGAGAGACTTTAAACAGTGGTCAGGTCGTCTCTTCCAAGCAAGATTCATTTTGTTCCTCGCAAATCTGGTATTTCCCACATTGTTCGTGGTATTATAGATATTAGGAAACCATCCTGGGACACGGTGTTACAAGCCCACTAGCCCTTGTTTTTAGAGAGCTTCAGACATGAAATATGAGAGTGGCAGTTCTGCCTGCAGACACTCAGGATGGCAGGGCTTATCACCACCCTCAAAATGGCAATAATAGTTGCCAGCATCTCCCCCTACCCCCCAATCCCCTCAACGGGGCTGTTTTCTGGCTGTTGTGGGTTTCCTGGGCTGTGTGACTGTAGCCTGGTCGGGGGGTTTTTCCTCGTGTTTCACCTGCATTGGTGGCTGGCATCTTCAGAGGCATACCATGGTCAGGTGTGTTTCTCTCCATGGCATTGGGGCAAGCCTTTGACAATACAGGGCCTTTTTTCTTTAACAACTGAGCCATGGTTGAGTTGTGATTTATGGGTTAACAGTTGGGTGAGGGCGGGATTGCTGGGCTACCAGGAGGCCTAGGGGGCCTGTTCTCTAGTCAGTGCTTTTTCACTCAACAAACAGGTAGGGGTTGGGGAGAAGGTTGAGGATGGGGCACGTGGAATCCATCTCTGCATGCCCCTATCCCACTCACTGCTATTTCCACAGCAGGGGAGACTTCTCTCACCCTTGCATGGATGCAGCTGTAGATATAGTTCCTCCAACCAAATCCTGTTGCAAGTTCTCACATACCTACTTATTTATTTACAGTTGGACAGAATGGTAGACTTGTATGGTGGAGTCTTGCCAAACCATTAGGCCCTGGCTAGAGAGGGGATGTCCTAACCTAATGGCCCCGGCTAGTCCAATCTTGACATCTTGGAGGCTAAGCAGAATTGGCTCTGGTTAATACTTGGAGACAACCACAGAAGTCCATGGTATCTGTGCGGAGGCAAGCAATGGGAAAACACTTTTGTTTGTTTCTAGCTTTGAAACCCACCAAAGATGTGACAGGTCAAGAATGAGTTTGAACGGCACTGGTGACCACACACTGTCATCAAATGGTATTTTGCACAGAGCTACTACGGTTCCGAAGATCTTACAGGGATCTCACAAAACCAGCTGTCCTGTGCTTATTATTCCTATGGATAAGGGGAGTGGTTTTGTCTTCTTTTCTTCAAACAGGTATTACATCCCGCTTTTTTATGGCTACAGTGAGAACTTTCCAATGTATTAATGCTGATAAAGTCAAGAGGACGCTTGGTAATGTCTGTCCTTTATGTGAAATATTTCGTATTGTCTGTTTTTAAAACCTAATAAAAGTTTTAAAGAAAGAAGAAGAAGCATATGACCCACGGCATGCTCACAATCCCCAAAACATGAATCAGAGACAAAGGATTAACACTGCCAATGACTAAGAGAAGTGTGGGACACAGAAACAGGTTATACATGTGAAAAAGCAGTACTGTTCTCATCTAGTACGTATAGTTTAGGACAACCACAGCCATGTGAAACCTTCCCCATTATAATATTAAAGCGATAGATATTTGGGCAGGTCAAATCTTCCTGGTGCTGTATTCATCTTTGAAGGCTTGAAGCCATCACCAATGCTTTATGCACATGAAACGCTCACAGCCCATCCACAAAGGAGACAAAAGAGTCCCTCCTGCGTCTCTTAAGTTTTCAGCTGAGCTCCATGCCAAGGGCAGCAGGAAAAGATGAAGAGAAGTCTTCTTTTGGGGGAGAAAGGAAAGTCAGGTTCTTATCTGCGCTCAAAAAACAGCTTCCCCCAAAAGAATTGTGAGATACTTTCATAGAAATAAAAAAAGACATGACTTCCAAACTATATATAATTCTAATTTTTTTCCCAAAAGATAAAGTCAAGATGATGTGTATTGAATCTACAGGACAACATGTAATGTGAATGTTGACCATAGTGTACAGGGAAGGTTGTACAGGAAGGTTGGACTTCAGATGCCTCCTATCAAAGCACTCCACAAAAGGGAGATGAGTATCTGCAATATTTCTTGATCCACAAAGAGACGAACAGAAGGAGAAATGGCTTAAAACAACTGCAGTAAGAACAGCAACTAAAAGATCTGGTACAGCAGACCAAACCTTGTTCTGGAACTATGCCACATGATCTTAGGGTAGTCCTCAAAACTACCAGTTCACTTACACTGTCATCTATCAGGAAACATCTCTAAAGTATAAGCCACATGGTTACAGTATTACCATTATATATCACAGGTGGGGGATGATGTAGACCTGAGAGCATAGTTGTTTTCCCAAGCATTCCTAGTGAGATCGTAACACAGGTGAGACTTAATCTAGAGAATTCCAGGCTCACAGAATCTAAGTCCTGGACATGAGATACTAATTATTAGCTCTGGAGTAACACTTGACTCCAATTCGGTTTGTGATCCACTTTACAACTTTCTTGTCTGTCCTGAAGTCTAACCAGTTGAGACTTCCACATTCCTCCAACCATGCGCTAGTTTTTTTATGTATTTATATTATGATTTACCTAATTTTATGAATATAAACACACATACCTTTTAGAGATCCTGAATTGGATAGAAAAGAGGCAACAATTGTTTTCTATAAACAAATAATCTATACAACTTCACTTGTTTTAGTTGGGAGCATCATTATTTGAAGCTGTCCCTCTACACTTTATAACTAAAGATTATCCCCTATTTTTAGTACACAGATTTACTTTCCTTCCTTAGTTTCTAATTAAACCAGATCTTACCAACTAATTCCTTGGCGACCATCTGTGGGTTATTGTATCTGGACAAACAAAGCAAACTCAAAACCAACTTCAGCAACTGTCATATGATATTAAACTAACACTACTTCTAAGATTACTCCTAACTGAGCCAACCGGTGAGTAAAAATAGGCAGAAAGAGCCCTGAGAACATTCACAAAGCTGGAAGACTGCCGGGAAAAATCACAGAAATTCTAGCATTGGAGCAATCATCAGTGCAAGGGAATATGGAGATTCAATCAGGCTTATTTAGATAAAGCATTTAAGAGTTTACTAATCAAAATTTCCAAAATTCCAAAAGGAGTTCATATTTGGGTTACCAAAACAAACTATTTTCCCACACATGATTTCCCTACGTATCTTTTAGGTGGTCAACAATTACCACCTTAACTCTTACAGAGCAAATAAAGTAGAAGTGAACCTACCCTAAAACTTCGTTAATCTTGTTCAGTTGTTACTTGCACAAGCAATCCTTCCAAATGTATGCTCACTGTTTCTCCCAAAAGGTGCAATATGCATATATTTCAGATTCAGAGCACATGTATCAGATCCCAGTTTAGGAATCTACTATGCATGTGCCAAGGCAAAAATGCACACATTGCCCCTTTCAGAAGAAAATGTGATCCTGCCTATTGGAAAGATCATGTGTGACATACCTATTCTGAAGTACTGGGAATATAACAACTAAGAAGGGCTATTGGTCCATTCTGCACAGGACAAATAAGACATCCTGAGGATGCAAAAACAAGACCTCTTGAGAAGGAACTCTGCACAGCTGTTTCCCCAAGACGTCCTCAAGATGCCTTATTTCAGCTGGAGTCATCCTGTTTTGAAGATGCAAAACTATTGGTACTGCAACTACATTTTTTTTGGCCATCAACAGCTGACTTCTGGCAACCCCATAGGCAGGAGTGGCCAACCTATGGCACTCCAGATGTTCATGGACTACAATTCCCATCAGCCCCTGCCGGCATGGCCAATTGACCATGCTGGCAGGGGCTGATGGGAATTGCAGTCCATGAACATCTGGAGTGCCATAGGTTGGCCACCCCGCCATAGGGTTTTCAAAACAAGAGATGTTCAGAGGTGGTTTCCCATTGCCTGCCTCTGTGTCACCACCCTGATAGTCCTGGGAGTCGCCCATCCGAATACTTGCCAGGGTTGAGGCTGAAAGTGTGTGAAGGGCCCAAGGTCAACCAGCAAGTTTCCAGCGTGTGAGTGGGGATATGAACCTGTGTTTCCCAGGTCCTAGTCCAGTGGTGGCGAACCTTTGGCACTCCAGATGTTATGGACTACGATTCCCATCAGCCCCATCAGATCCATGCAATGGTCACCTCCAGGTTGGACTATTGTAACTCACTCTACGCGGGCCTTCCCTTTGTGGCTGATCCGGAAACGGAAGCTGGTCCAGAATGCGACAGCGCGACTGTTGGTGGGTGGTTCTTTTTGAGAACATATCACCCACATGTTGCGTCCCCTACACTGGTTACCAGTGGAATTCCGGCCATGCTGGCAGGGGCTGGTGGGAATCGTAATCCATAACATCTGGAGTGCCAATGGTTCACCACCACGGTCCTAGTCTAACCCCTTAACAACTACATGCTGAATCTCATGCAACTGCATTAGAAGTCAGAAAAATTGCCATTAACTGGGTCTTAAAAAGACAGAAAGTCAGCAGGGATAATATTGAGATGCAACGATTTGGCAGCAGTACTCTCTGAAGTCTTTGTAACAACTGAGTGAGTGTTGTCAACAAAAGAAGACAACTGAAGGGAGATTAGAGCTCATACAAACCTAGCTTAATACTTAATGAGAGGGATTCCCTGGGTCCCTTTAAAATTCAGACACACAGGGGATTTTGCTCTAGCATTAAAGATAATAAGTTCTTGCCTCCACCAGATCACTATCTTGTTTTTTCACAACCATATTACAAACAAGAACTGAGGCATTTTTTGAAAAGTTGAAAATGGGGTTTTAAAGGCGGATTTGCATGCCTAAAAGCTGCACAAGTTCTTTTGCTATGACATGAGGAATCCTGTTCTAGTAATCAGAAGAATTCTTTGGGCTGGCACAGCCTCTACGGGATAACCACACCCTTTGAAGCATCAAAGCAGTAACTGGACCAGACTCCTCGGCACCAGTTCTTCTCCCTACATACATCTGCCAGAGTCATGCTGACTGCCCAAGATGAGAAACCTCCAAAGTTGAAGCAATAAACAACAGACATGCACCAACAACTGTACACATGAACGGGAAGACGTCCAGCCCAGAAGAGTTGTCAAAGAAGATAGATGAACGCTAAGACACATTTTCCTGCTTTCATACATGGCACTAACTTTGGAAAGGAGGGCAAGCAGCTCCGGGCTGGAATAGAAAAGAAAGAACCAGGCCAGGCATTCAGCGTGATATAATACACAGAAACCAAAATTAAAGGGGACAGACAAAAGCAATGTGCCTAAATCTTGGCTTTGTTCATCTTCTGATGGCTCCAACATCATGATTAAACAACAATAATGGGCTGATACAAAAAGATCTGCATTGCGCCTCTACTAACTGGAAAGGGAAATGGGGGGAACATCAGTTGAACAGACTTGTATGCATTATGAAGTATGTTTACAGAGCACTGGTACACAAGATTCCATGATTCCATAAAACACTTGTGTGTATTGTTTCCTTTGATTTAATACAGCAAAAATGAAGACAAACAGGGCTCAGGCACTTGAAAGCACTATGGACTCTCAGGCCAAAAGCACCAGAGGGCAGAGAAGCAGTAAATGCTTCCACAAGTGCCTTGGAGAGAAACACATCTTGCTGTGACATGCCTCTGAAGTAAGGTGACCAGATGGTCACCTTTGTGAACCGGGATGGGTGGGTTGGCAGGCGGGCGGCCGCGCCCCAGAAGGCTGCCTGTCACAGGGCGGGAAACGGGAGCGCCCCAGAAGGCCGTGCACTCCTGCGTCCGTGCACAGGAGGCTGCCGCACTGCCTTGCGCCCCAGAAGGCAGTACAGCAGCCTTCCAAAAATCGGGGCACTTGAAAAAACACGCGGGACTAATTGTTTTAAGACGGGACTGTCCTGCCAAAAGCGGGACGTCTGGTCAGCCTACTCTGAAGTCACCAGTCTTAGAGGCGGGTGAAACATTCAGAGCAAAAACTACCTGCCCACAGCTACACAGCCAGAGAAATCCATCACAACCATCTTCCACAAGTACTTTGCCGTTAGCGATCTCACACTTTCCATGGATCAACTGGGATATAGCAAGATCAACACAACGAATCTGAAGATTGCAAAGGACTGAGGGCAGGCTAATGCGAGAAACACTGCCTTGTGGATACCCCACCGCCGATGTGAACGCCTCTGCATTTGCAGCAGCAGTGAGAGCTACAAAAAGAATAATCTCTCTGTGGAAGAGTCCTCAGATTCTCCTCCTTTCCCCAAGTCTAGGAAAAAGAATTCTATTCCATTCCAAAGCCTATAACTGAAGCCAGAATCTATCCCCAAAGTGCACTCATTCTCTGTTCTGCTGCCACGTGCCCCAATTTCAGCTCCCTTGTTATGATCAGTCCTGCCTTGTATGACAAACTCCAGTTCCTTCCTACTCTCCATTATCTTTGAATCTATTCTTGATTTTTTTTTTCTTGTATCTCAGTTAGTGCTGAATTAAGATGAAGAAAGACCATATCACAGGTGTCAAACTCACAGCCCTCCAGATGTTATGGACTACAGTTCCCATAATCCCCTGCCAGCATCATGCTGAACTGTAGTCCATAACATCTGGAGGCCGCAAGTTTGACACCTATGCGCCCCTCCCAATCCCCCACTCTCACAACTAGGGGAAGATGGAAGAGAGTTTTAACAAAATTGAGCAAATCCAAGGATGAGAAAAGGTGTTTAAATTCTGCAATTCACAATTTCTCTTCTAAAGGACATGAGGAATATTGTGGACGCCTGGAATATTGTGTTCTGAGCATTGCAATTCAAGAAGGATATTGACAAGCTGGAACGGGTCCAGAGGAGAGCAACCAAAATGGTAAAAGGTCTGGAATCCATGCCCATGAGGAGAGACTCAGGGAGCAGGGTATGTTTAGTTTCGTGAAGAGAAGGTTAAAAGGTGACATGCTAGCCATGTTTAGATATCTGAAGGGATGTCATGTTGGTGAGGGAGCAAGCTTGTTTTCTGCTGCTCCAGAGACTAGGACCAGGAGTAATGGGTTCAAGGTGAAGGAAAAGAGAGTCCACCTAAACATCAGGAAAAACTTCCAAACAGTAAGGGGTATTCAACAGTGGAACACACTACCTTGGAGCGTGGTGTAGTTTCCTCCTGTAGAGGTTTTTAAAGAGACGCTGGATGGCCATCTGTCAGGAGTGCTTTGATTGTGTGTTTCTGCACTGCAGGGGGTTGGGCTGGAGGGCCCTTGGGGTCTCTTCCAACTCTATGATTCTAGTGTTATTGTTAAATACCATAGTATTATTATGAAATGGAGTGCAAGGAAAATTGCTAAAGGGTTGTTTAGAATTCACAGTGCACTATGACAGCATGTGTAAAAAAGGCCTATGACGGCGTCAAAAATATTACGCTTTTTGAGGCCCTACGCTTCAGTCTGCCACACCTATAGGTAAATCTGGCACTGATCTCAGACTGCCTCTTTCTCCCCTGACTACACCCAATAACAACATTGAAGAGTGTTCCAGTTGATACTTAAGGCTTGCATTAAGGTTCTAATTACAATTTATTACAGTGTAATAAAAATATAGCCAAACTCCATCTTTAAGCTCATGTCAGAACAAAAGCTTCCCCGCTAATTGACTGTAAGCTTTCCTGACACTGGTTTTCTGTGCAGGTAAACAGAAAATGAGTAAATACTTTATCATTGAGCCATTACACAAGTTAAAATACCTGTAATTGAACAGTAAACAATATGAGGGGCAATCTTGTCAACGTCTTCGTACCCCAAGCCCATTTCAGCCAGTTTCCCAGGGACGTAGTTTTCCACAAAAACATCACTGACAGCTGCGAGCTAAAATAAAAGGTGAAGATGAGTCAGACTCTTAATGAACTTCAAAAGTTCAACAAGTTCCACACATAACTTAATTTAAAAATTTCAGTAAACAAGATTGTTCCAGCATAGTTGTGGTGTGCAAGTCAAATATGTCTGACATAATTAAAATTTACAGTCTTGAATAACTGTGTGTGCATGTGTTTTCACAACCTAGACAATTACACAGCAGACACAGTGTCTGCCTTTGAGGGGGGATCCTACAGTTAAAATGTGGACATTGTCAAACACACACTGTCTCAGTGGGACAACTGTGGCAGCATGCCATGGGGCTGTCTCCAGCTAACAAGGCTAGTGCTGACATAATTGTCAATCACTGTACCAGGAGCAGGTGGAAAGAAAACAAAGCATCTATTAATGCGCCTTGCTGATTAATGAAAAGGCTATTATTAGCAATAGCTTTTTAAATAGCACAGCTAGCATTTTCAAAGAAGATAATTTTACCGTTGTGTAAACTTGGAGATAAGCTGCTCTGAGTGCAAAACTGAGTAGCTGAACGCTTAAACAAGCCACAGACACAAGATTGATGTTTGAGACGTCAACAGTCAGATCCAACCAGTTTTTTTCCCCTCTATCTACCTCAAATCTCTTGCTTTTTACAGCCTCAATTACACAGGCTCTTTGTTCAGGCAGCGTCCACATGCTCCAAAACTGGCTCCCTTTTTCACCAGCATAAAAGCTGGTTGGATCCAACCCGAGGCCGTCTGAATCCAGGCAACTTCACTGGCAAACAATCAAGCCACATCGTAGTGCTAGCATCAGTAAGGTTAACAGGTTCCAAAACCTCACGGAAAAGCACAGGTGGGTCTAGTTCAGATTAACACAATGCAGATGGTGTTCATTGCTAGTAGGTAGACATGGCAGGGGAGATACCACAACTCTAGGGCATGCTGGGACAGAATCACCATAAGCCTCTGACGACTTATACTGAAACCATCTTCCAGGTTGCTTCAGAGGGACTGGTCTCCTTTGAAGCCAAAGAAGAAGGTGCTGAGAAGCAACCCTGTTCATCTCACTTTTCCATCTGGTTTCAGGCCTGGGGCTGTGACTATGACGGCAGTTTGAGGAACTTGTGGATAATTTCCATCATCATATCCAAGCACATAGGTAAGGGGGGGGGGTTCTCGGGTTTGAACCCCCCCATTCATGTCCAAAGCTCTGCCCACCCGTTTGTGAGTTTTTAAAACATTTTTAGTGTTTTTTGGTTTTTGGCCTTCATGGGGCGCATTGTTTGGGCTAGCAGCACCAAACTTTCAGGGATTGTTTGGTGGACTCTCCTGATGATACTACCCAGGTTTGGTGAGGTTTGGTTCAGGGGGTCCAAAGTTATGGACTCCCAAAGCGGGTGCCCCCATCCTCCATTGTTTCCAATGGGAGCTAATAGAAGATGGGGGTTAAGAACATAAGAACATAAGAACAAGCCAGCTGGATCAGACCAAAGTCCATCTAGTCCAGCTCTCTGCTACTCGCAGTGGCCCACCAGGTGCCTTTGGGAGCTCACATGTAGGATGTGAACGCAATGGCCTTCTGCGGCTGTTGCTCCCGATCACCTGGTCTGCTAAGGCATTTGCAATCTCAGATCAAGGAGGATCAAGATTGGTAGCCATAGATCGACTTCTCCTCCATAAATCTGTCCAAGCCCCTTTTAAAGCTATCCAGGTTAGTGGCCATCACCACCTCCTGTGGCAGCATATTCCAAACACCAATCACACGCTATGGAAGAAGTGTTTCCTTTTATTAGTCCTAATTCTTCCCCCCAGCATTTTCAATGAATGCCCCCTGGTTCTAGTATTGTGAGAAAGAGAGAAAAATTTCTCTCTGTCAACATTTTCTACCCCATGCATAATTTTATAGACTTCAATCATATCCCCCCTCAGCCGCCTCCTCTCCAAACTAAAGAGTCCCAAACGCTGCAGCCTCTCCTCATAGGGAAGGTGCTCCAGTCCCTCAATCATCCTTGTTGCCCTTCTCTGCACTTTTTCTATCTCCTCAATATCCTTTTTGAGATGCGGCGACCAGAACTGGACACAGTACTCCAGTGCGGTCGCACCACTGCTTTATATAAGGGCATGACAATCTTTGCAGTTTTATTATCAATTCCTTTTCTAATGATCCCCAGCATAGAGTTTGCCTTTTTTACAGCTGCCATGCATTGAGTTGACATTCCCATGGAACTATCAACTAAGACGCCTAAATCCCTTTCCTGGTCTGTGACTGATAGCACTGAGAAAGGGTTACTCCTTTGAGGGTCCATAACTTTGGACACCCTGAACTAAATTTCACCAAACCTGGGTGGTATCATCAGGAGAGTCTCTTACTGATACCACCTAGGGATTGTTTGGTGGACTCTCCTGATGATACTACCCAGGTTTGGTGAAGTTTGGTCCAGGGGGTCCAAACCTATGGACTCCCAGTGACCCATCCTCCATTGTTTCCAATGGGAGGTAATAGGAGATGGGGCTACACCTTTGAGGGTCCACAACTTTGGACCCCCTGAACCAAACTTCACCAAAACTGGGTGGTATCATTAGGAGAGTCTCCTAAAGATACCCTAAAAGTTTGGTGCTGGTAGCTTAACAATTGCACCCCTGACAGCAGGCACCCCCCCAAATTTCCTTTTAAATCCACCCCCTTCGGCATGGATTTAAAGGGAGACTCTGAGGTCCTCAGTTCAGAAGAAGAAGAAGAAGAAGAAGAAGAAGAAGAAGAAGAAGAAGAAGAAGAAGAAGAAGAAGAAGAAGAAGAAGAAGAAGAAGAAGAAGAAGAAGAAGAAGAAGAAGAAGAAGAAGAAGAAGAAGAAGAAGAAGAAGAAGAAGAAGAAGAAGAAGAAGAAGAGTTTGGATTTATATCCCTCTTTCTCTCCTGTAGGAGACTCAAAGGGGTTTACAATCTCCTTGCCCTTCCCCCCTCACAACAAACACCCTGTGAGGTGGGTGGGGCTGAGAGAGCTCTGAAAAGCTGTGACTAGCTCAAGGTCACCCAACTGGCATGTGTGGGAGTGTACAGGCTAATCTGAATTCCCCAGAGAAGCCTCGACAGCTCAAGCGGCAGAGCAGGGAATCAAACCCGGTTCCTCCAGATTAGAAAGCACCTGCTCTTAACCACTACGCCACATTGAAAGTTATGCTATTTCACGGTGGGGGATAATCCACCCCCAAACAACATCACTTTCAATGTTATTTAACCGGGGACCCCAGATTCTCCCTTTAAAGTGGATTTAAAAGGAGAATTTGGGCTCTCCAGTTTAAACACCATTGAAAGTGATGCTGTTTGGGGGTGGATTCTAGCATCACAGCAGCTGCCCGGGGGGCAGGGTGGGCGGGGACTCAGATTTTGCACCGGGCTCCATTTTCCCTCTACGTTTCCTCCCAGAGGGGAGGGCAGAAGGAACTGCCAGCTGCCGGCTGGGAGCCCAGCTGGTGGGGGGCAGGGGAGGCAGGGCGGGGGAGTCTGCTGTCCCTGGCCTTGGAGAGCTGCTTTTATAAGCGCTAGGCCGTGGGCGGGGCTTGGGGAGGCATGGCCACGCCCTAGGGGCGGGTGGGGGTGTGGCCCTACCCTGAACCCCCCCTAAAAAATTTATACCTACGTCCCTGATCATATCAAGAAAGAGAACAAATCCCTAATGTTGTTAGATTTGTCAGCAGCCTTTGATGGGGCAGACTCTGGTATACTTCTGAGACACCTGGAAAAATTAGGTACATTGAGTGGAGCCATCTTGAGACAGTTATGGTCTTTTCTATCAGGCTGTTCAGAATACATTTGCAATTCTGATTCCGAATCATCTTGTTGGGAGCTGCGTAGGTGCCACAAGGATCGATTTTCATGTTGATCAACCCATGTTGATCAATATCTATATAGAGTTCCTTAATGACATCATCCAAAAATCATCCAAAAATCTGGAGCAGGTTGACATCACCACTTGCTGCTGAACGCATTACCAACTTTCCTGGCCCAGTGTCTCAATATGGCAGCCAACTGGCTGAGGAAGAACAAACTGAAGCTGAATCCAGATAAGATGGAGGAGATGTTGCTGGCTGGAAAGCCCACTGCTTTAAATGGAATTGCACTTTCTTGCATCTATTTGACTTTTGCGAAAAGATTCTATGAAGGGCTTGGTCTCCTGTCAGAGAAACTGGTGTCCAGGGGAGTGACAAAATGTTTCTTTCCACCTACATCTAGTTAGGAAGACGGTTCTCTATTTTTAGGCATCTAAGGTGGTCATGCTTCTTCATATTTCTGCAACCTTGAGGCTAGATTACTGTAACATGTTCTACATAGGTCCACTCCGCACGGGCCAAAAACAGCGCCACTGGAACGGTAAAAACACCGTTTCAGGGGCGCTGTTTGCACAGCTGCTGCCTCTGCATTGAGGCAGTGCCGTGCTTTCCCCCTCCAACCGGCAAAAATGCCCATGTGTTTGAGCCTTTTCTTTGGCTACCCCATGCCTCTGGAACAGCCCCCTGAACGAGGTTAGCAGGGCTCCTACTTTCCTCACCTTCAGGTGAGGTTGCAAAACAGAGCTGTTGCAGACAGCTTATGAGGCAGTGTGAGCCCAGGCAGAGAGGAGAGACCCACTGGTGAGGGTCCTGAGATGCTCAGGTTAAAGACAGGTATACTAATCTTTTAAATAAATAAAATAATATCAGAAAAGAGGGGACTTATAGCTGAGTAAAAAATTCCTTCTCTTCCTCTTATGCTGCTTCAAAGCTCTGATCTTTCTGGGGTTCTTCCCTGGCTGTGTTCCCTTTGGTATCTGACATAGTAGCCCCAGGCACACATGCTCTTCTGGGTTTTGCAAAAGCTCCATCCCTTATTACTCTGAAAACATCAATGCTTTTCTTCCCAAAACAGTGATCTGTTATTCTAACATTTCAAGGCAATCCTTCCCACTTCTCAAATACCTTTTCTATTCAATGTATGTGCACGAACACACACACACACACACACACACACACACTCTAAAGGTCAGACTTTGTTCAGTAGTTACATGTTTTAGATTATTTTAAATTGGCCAAGGAATCATACTTTTTGAAAATATCATATATCTGGCTGATTAGTATGAATGAATTGGAACTGGTCCCCATAAATTCATGTCATCGTATCAGCAATCACAACTCTTATTATTCTAGCTAGTGGACTGCATTGCTGCCCTTAAGACTAAAGAACATGTTTGGTTATCAATATTCAGAGGGGCAGAAACAAGTCAAAAGCAGGGTATAAATTAAACATATTATTATCATTGTTTAGTATCATAGCTGCCAGTTCTTTAGCTGGTTGTTGCTGGCCTTTCATTACACCTCAAGCCTCGCCCAGAGGCCTAGGACGTTGTAATGTATTGGCGTAGTATTTCTGTGGATCCCAGCAGGGCTGCCTTCTGAATCTTACAGATGTTAATGATGATGATGATGATCAATATGTTTAATTTATACCCTGCTGTTCCCACTGCAGCAGGCTCAGAGCAGTTTACAACATAAAATACATCATAAAACATTAAATATACAATAATAATATAGAAGAAGAAGAAGAAGAGGAGGAGGAGGAGGAGGAGGAGGAGGAGTTTGGATTTATATCCCCCCTTTCTCTCCTGTAGGAGACTCAAAGGGGGTTACAATCTCCTTTCCCTTCCCCCCTCACAACAAACACCCTGTGAGGTAGGTGGGGCTGAGAGAGCTCCGAGAAGCTGTGACTAGCCCAAGGTCACCCAGCTGGCGTGTGTGGGAGTGTACAGGCTAATCTGAATTCCCCAGAGAAGCCTCCACAGCTCAGGCGGCTGAGCTGGGAATCAAACCCGGTTCCTCCAGCTCTTAACCTCCTACGCCACTGCTGCTCATAATACATAATAAACATAATACATAATACATAATAAAATATTATATGCTCTAAAATCTGCATATATGGCACATAATTAAATCCTGATGGAACTTCTGGATGTCCCAATTCTACCTCAAAACCCACAAAACAACAGAAAGGAGGGGCAAAAAGGAAGGACAATAATAACCACGTCTTTATTGGCATTATAGGACAATACAGATAGGATACAAAAAAAAAATTTAAAACAATCCCCAGAGAAAATAATGATAGAGAATTTCTTAATAACAGAGTGACACAACAAAATTAAGAAGAACAGAGCTATCCTTTAGGGTGTATACTTTCTAGTAAAAACTTGGCCACCAATTCACAAACCACAAGAACAGAATTATTGAGGAAGTATAAGATCTTTTGAGTATCTGATATCCTATCACAGGAAAGGGAAAAAGGAGGCTAGCTACGATGGAACCGTAACCCGTTGCTGTCCTCGACTATAGGCCTGGTGGGACAGCTCTTGCTTACAGGATCTGCAGAACTGAGACAAGTCATGTGGGGCGCTGGTTTCATCTGACAGACCATTCCACCAGGCCTATAGCTGATTTAAGACTAGCTTAGCTGCCTCAAGGAAAACAGTACTATCCATGAAGAAGATTTATATCCCCCCTTTCTCTCCTGTAAGGAGACTCAAAGGGACTTACAAGCTCCTTTCCCTCACCCCCTCCCTCCAACAAACACCCTGTGCAGTAGGTGGGGCTGAGAGAGCTCAGAAGAAGTGTGACTAGCCCAAGGCCCCCAGCTGGCGTGTGTGGGAGTGTACAGGCTAATCTGAATTCCCCAGATAAGCCTCCACAGCTCAAGTGGCAGAGTGGGGAATCAAACCCGGTTCCTCCAGATTAGAGTACACCTGCTCTTAACCACTATGCCACTGCTGCTCCTTGGATGAATACATAATTCCAGTATTCAGATGTCATGGCCAAACAAAAGGTATGGTCATAATGGACACAAACAGAGGTTGTTTCTGTGTTTTAGATACACAAGTTGGTCCTCTCAGTTCCTTCTTCCCAGTGCACAAGGAGTACAACTGAAATCTTCCTAATCTGCGGAGGCTCAAATCAAACTCGTTTGCATGGCTGTCCAGATAGAAGAACCAGCGTAAACTAGTATCTGAGTTCCCACTCCTCCACTAACCAGAATTACACAACCTTCAGAACACTGATACATTGGTGCAGCTCAGCTATATCAACATCTCAGATGGAAATTCTGAATGTTAACACAGTTTGCAAATGAAAGTGTTGTTTTCTGCTGTAGAGGTCAACAAATGCCTGTGGTTAATATTTGAGCTAAGCCTTGGTTCTGGGTTTCATAATTGGAACATCTGAACACAGCTTGGGAAGAAAAGTTCCAAAAGCACACATTAACCATCCTCAGACCGCCAAATTGAACAAGTAGAAGAGTGACTAATAATTCAGGAGAAGGCAATCTTCCATAGCATATTAACTAGATGCTGCTTGGGTCATGAGCAACCATTTCGTAACTGAAAAGGAACTTCAGCTACAACAGGATAAATATAGGAATTTTTTAAAAAACATCCAAATCCAAATCCAAAACCTTTATTAGGCATAAAACCGGAGTGTGTCATGAATTCCAAATACAATAAAAAGATCATTATTGCACAACTTGCAGTACACAGAGTAAAAATGTAGCAACAGCTTCAGAGATTTCAGCATTAGAGTTATTTAGAAGCTTAGCCATTTTTATCTTATCAGAAAAGAGCATAAATCCTGTTGGTAATACAGTTCTCAAATCAGTTCTGATGTTGTTGTATTTTGAACAGTGAAGCAGAATATGAGAAAGTGAATCAGTTGTATTAGGACAGGAACGACAGCAACGCTCATTTTGTGGGATATTAGAGAAGCGACCTTGCAGATGTACTGACGGAAAAGAGTTACCCCTTGCTCTAGTCATGACCCATCTGCAATTGTAATTAACAAGATGTTCCAGGTATATAGCAGGGCTAGATTTCTGAGGGATAATCCCAAAGAATATTGGAGAGCAAGAGCTTTGCGCTTTGCTCAGGAGAAATTGATATTCTTGATCGAATAATCTAGACTTTAAGCGATGGTAAATCTCAGGAGCGGTGAGCATTTGTAGGGCCTCCCAAGAGAAGCCCAAGGAAAAGATCTTTTTTTTCAATATGTAGCCACCATTTCGAAAGCTGAAGCTCTCTCATTTCTAACTGGGACAAACTGTTAGGGTCAGTGCAGAAACAAAGACGCAGCCAAAACTTAAAAGTAACAACCCATGACCTTGTTTCTAATAAACGTTGCCCTGATTCCAAACAAAGAACACCATAGGGGACACAATACGGGGTTCCAAAGATCTTATATAGGAAATTGGATTGAATGCGTTCCAATTTCTGGTACAACAGGATAAATATAGGAATTTTTTAAAAAACATACCTCTTTAATTATCTTTGCTCCTTTGGGGTTCTTCATGTTAACAGCTATGCTCTAATAATGAAAAAGAAATCCCATGTTTTTGTTATGATAACAAGTTCCGCCACCAGTTATCATTACAACAAGAAATCAGTCCTGGCACATGTTTAAGATGCAGCCAACCATTAATATCTGTTCTTATTAATGCTTGTTTGTAATTCTATAACAAGGGCTGCACAAACAAAGTTTTGAAATGCTTCACACTATCAGAAAACCATTTTTTACCTTTTTATTTCTGTTCACGCTGAGAAAATAAACACTTTCCGTTCCAACGAAAGGTGGCCCCCAAGATCTTGTGTCATCCCCAGACCCTGGAAATGATAAAGGCACATTTTCAGTAGGGTCCTGAATAGAGTTCTGAGGCACAGAGTGGGAAGCTGCCGTACTGCAGTCAAAGCTCTTCTCACAGCCTGAATTCGATCCTGATGGAAGTCAATTTCAGGTAGCCGTCTCAAGGTAGACTCAGCCTTCCATCCTTCCGAGGTCGGTAAAATGAGTACCCAGCTTGCTGGGGGGATTGTAGACAACTGGGGAAGGCAATGGCAAACCACCTCATAAACACAGTCTGCCCAGCAAATGTGGTGATGGGACATCACCCTATTTATTTATTTATTGGTTGGATTTATAGGCCGCCTTATCCCCGAAGGGCTCGAGGCGGCTCACAACATACTGTGCACCAACAATCCATAAAATGCATAATAACAATCTCATTAAAACAATTCATTAAAATAGTCAATTAATTTAGGAATAGCAGCAAATTACTTTAAAACTATGGGTCAATAGTGGGTCAAAGGAGACAACCTTCACCTTTTACCTCAACTGCAGTTCAAACTTGTGAAAACCGCAGATGCCATGTTCTTATTCCAACCTTATATTTAAACATTTTGATTATCCATCTATATTCTTCCCTAAGCAGAATTGTGCCCTTTGAAGACCACTGGATTGGATCCAGCCAATGTTTGCAAATGATCTTCTCACCCAATTGCCTTCCATAACACAACCCCCATTCTACATAGCTTTTGTACATGCAGGTCAGATGACTGTCACCTTCTGGTTGTCAACAACCTATAGAAAAAGCACCTAGCCCCCTTAATAGAGACTTCATGTGTAAAAATGGGCAGCTTAAGCTATTCTCAGAACAGAGGAAATAATATTGCCTGGTAAATTATCCCCCTTAAGGGCTCTGTTAAAGGGGCAAGACATTTTTTTCATCAGGTTGCTGGCAACCCTACATCACCATAGTCTTTTGGGGTATGGATCTCTCCTTTCCCACCAGCAGAAAAGGTGGCTGGATTCAACCCAGTAATTCCCATCCCTCCACCCACCCCCCAGCTGAGCCCCTTGTTACAGTGGTTGTTGACTTCCATTCAAGACATGGTGCTCCAACATTCAAAGGCCCAAACATGTTCCAATAATAGAAGTGAGTGTTGTTTGATGCATTATTCTGATAGACTAGCACCAAGAGCTAAAAACAAGGATGTTCGAAGCTACTATTTCTTCTTACCTTGACCTCACAAAGAGACATTTATATTTATTTAATAAAATGGCAGCCATTTTTCAGGAGGTTTATAGACACACACCTAGCCCCACACCTCTCAGTTTTACAGGGTTTCTTGTATCCTACAGTTTGGAGTTTTCCTCTGGCCAGAGTTACTTCGATTGAAAAAAGAACAGAAAGGGATTTTGAAGCTGGTAAGGGAGCATACAAGAAAGGATTTTATATAGCTAAACTGCTTTTCTACTTTAAAAAACTTGAAACTGCTTTTCGACCTTAAAAACTGCTTTTCTACTTTAAAAGCATTCTAAACAGTCATGAGTATTAATGACACAATAATATGTAAAAAACAAACAAACTTGTAACCAGAATACTGAAGAAGCAATTTAGTACCATGGGTTTCGTACAAAATATTTGCATATTTCTGGCTGCTTGTATTACATTTTAAAAGTACAGCAAGCTCACAAACAGTTTGTTTGCAAGGAATCTGCTCTACAGTATACAGGAAAGATAATCTCTGACCCTACTCATGCATGAACACTTCTGCTTATAGGGTTATTTTCCTAATATATCATCGAGGGGAAACACCTGCTTCCCCCTAAATCATAGTAATGTGTCTTACAGCGTATGGGCATATATTTTATCAAACTGAAATACATGTTCAGATTTATATTCTTTTATTAACAAAGCCAGGAAGAAATCAGACACAGGTGGTTGCGGGAGTATGGCATTATCTGTACTTCCTCGGATTTGTCAGGAAGGGGAGGGGGTGGGTGGATATGGCTGATTTTTACATCTTTCAGGTAATGCCTATATATTATTTTATTAATGCTTCCAAAAATATACAATTGCCAGAACTTTAAAAAGAAGGGTAAGGAAGAAAAAGAAACAAACGTAGCATATCAGTCCATTTATTAAGAAAAACATTAAAGGCACAGTTACGTGACAGTGAAAGTCACATTGGAGCCAGGAAATAGGCACTGGTAATGCTTGGTTTAAAAATCATGATTAATTGGATACCAAACACAGAAGGAAATTGAAATACATAATAACAATAAGCAAATGGTTTAAGCAGTGGTGGGATCCAAAAATTTTAGTAAGGCTTTTCTGCGCATGTCCGACAAGGATTAGACGCTTTTCGACACCCTCCCGGCAAACAACAAAGATTTAATGGCATAAAAGAGAAGATAAAGACTAATAATCAACTTAAAACAGAGAACTCAAAAGAGAGAACACCGGACAGCTTTGAAGAGACGAAAAACAAACCGGTGAGTCCAATTAAAATACTAAAAAGATAAAGGGCGAAGCAAAAACATGGCGCCCAAGGAAACTTATGTAACTAAAACAGATTTGTCAGAGCTAACAAATCAGATAAAGGCTTCCTTTGATGACTTTACTAAGACAACACAGATCAACCTGATTGCAATTGATAAAGACATACAAGACATGTCAAAGAAACTTTCTAACACTGCGGAGAGAGTGATTAAAAACGAGAAACAAATAAAGAAAAACACTGACGATATTGACTTCTTGAAATCAAAAATAGCCTCTCTCTCAGATAGACAAAGACGCGCAAACCTTCGTTTAATTGGAGTCCCGAGAATGGAGGACGAAACAGATATAAAACCAATTAATCACAGTGGCTCAATTCTATAAACATTCCAATGACACCGGAATCGATAGATAGAGCCCACAGAGGATTTTCTCAGGGAAACAGAATCCCAGACATTATTTTCAAATGTACCACAGAAGAGATCAAAGAAACACTATACAAGAAGCTGAGAAATGCTCAGCCTTTGATGTATAAAGGCAAGAAAATTTTTGTGAGACAAGATCTCTCACCAGAAACGCTGCAAATCAAGAAAACACTAATGCCATATGCAAACGCTCTATTTAAAGCAAATAGAAGATTTTCATGGATATTACCAATGGCGATCCTACTTTTTGAAAACAATCAGAAATATATAGCAAGAACCCCAAGAGAGGCACAACAACTTCTGGATAAACTGGGTCTCTCCTTGGAAGCTGCAGAACCTCAGACAGACAGTGATTCAGAAGAAGACGACATGCAGGACCAGGCTGCGACTTCACAAGATACCAGACGTTCAAAGCGCCAAAGAAAAATAACATAAGCCAAGACTTCTTCAAAAATTCTTTTAAATGGCTATATAACATTTCACTCTAAGTACTAATAGAATCTAACTGAATAACAATCACTAACTAAAATAACTCTTGTATGTAGTTTTTGGAAGATATTAAAACAGTAATCTGCTCTAACATTGTTTACTTTAACAATCTGGGAAAGGTTCCCAGACATTTGTTTTGAATAGTATTATCTAGCTTTAACACTGTTTCAGTAAACATCAAAATGGGCGGAATGCCCAGACAGAAAACTCTCTTCTGAGGGAAAAATAGGTTGTAAGATGCAATTTAGTTGATATGTATGTATTTAGAAGTATCTTTTATTGGAATGTTATAAGAATTTTTAAACTGATTGATTGCCATTAACAGAGAGAATTGACTAAGAATATATGCTGGAGAGAAGACCGCAGAGGCCGAAAATCCAAGATGTGGGAGGGAGGAATCTCTCCTCAGAACATCTGGGAAGGGGAGAAGGGGGGAAAATGAGGGGAAAAAAGAATGAATATGAAACAGCAGCAGGCCCGAAAATAGTAGACAAAAATCATTACTTATGGCAGGAGATTTAAAACTTGTATCTGTAAATATTAACGGATTAAATTCCAATTTCAAAAGATTTAAACTAGCCAAACTAGTTAAGAAAGAAAACTGGGATTTGGTTTGCATCCAAGAAACACATAAAAGAAAGAGAGATATTGCTCCTTTAATAAAGCTACCGGGCTGGAGAACCTTATGTGAATCAAGGGCAGAGGGAAGGAAGAATGGTGTTGCTATTTTAGTGAAAAATAATATAAACATACAAGTGCAAAAAATATTGAAGGATCAAAATGGGAGATGGATTTTGTTACAAGGTTTTCTTAATGAGATACAAATAACACTAATGAACTTATATGCACCTAACACAAGCAAAAAAGAGTTTCCTACAAAAAAACAATTTAACAGAGTACAAAGGGAATATAAAGGAGAAACATTAATAGTGGGAGACTGTAATATGGATTTGAGAACTTATAAGGGCTTTTAAACAATGGAATATAACTAATATGTATGAGGAGACGGGAAAACCACAACAACCAACTTTCTATTCTAACAGACATAAAAAATTTACATACATAGACTATAATTCTGACAAAGAACATGGAGTCTATACAATGTGTAGAGATCCAGACACACAAAGAGTGGGTTTCAGACCATGCTCCGTGGTAGCTACACTCAGACTGGCAAAAGAGGACAAACAGTATAGATGGAGATGTGACAATATTATGATGAAGAGTGGAAGAAGTAAGGAGATGTTACAGGGAGGGCTGAAAAACTATTTTAGAAAATAGAAACACCGCCTCTGACGGGATGTTGTGGGATGCCTCGAAGGCAATAATGAGAGGGTATTGTATAGAAATACAAAAAAGACAGAAAAGGCATTAAATAAGGAAAAATATCAATTAGTGGAAAAAATCAAAGACTGCAGAGACAAACTACAGAACAAAAATAATATAACTGACTATAATGAATTAAAACTACTAAATAAACAACTGGAGGAATTGGATCAATTAGAGTTATGGAAAAAAGACACATGGGTCAAAAATCAATTTCAAAGAACCAATATAAAGTCAATGAAACAACTAGCCAATTATTTAAAGAAAAGAAAGAAAAACAAAGAGTTAAATCAATAATAAGTGAAAACAAAGAAAGAATAACAGGAAACATAAGAATTAGACAAAGGTTTGCACAATTTTATCAAAAAATTATTTAAAAGGATAGACACAGAAAGGATAGAGGAAATACATAAAAAAGATCTAACACAGGAGGAGAAACAAAGTATGGAGAAAGATATAACACAAGAAGAAATAGGCTTAGTAATAAAAGAATTAAAGACCAACAAGTCTCCTGGTTTAGATGGATTTACAGCAGAGTATTACAAAGAAATGGCAGAAATATTAATACCTGAATTACAAAGGTTATATAATAAGATATTAAAGGGACAGAAAATACCAGAAACATGGAGAGAAACAGAAATAATCACTATATTAAAACCAGGGCTAATCCAGAACCGGCTGACTCATACAGACCCATAAGCTTATTAAACAAGGATTATAAAATATTTACTAAAATATTGTCGAACAGAATAAAGGCAATATTACCAAAAATAATTGGTCAAGATCAATACGGATTCGTGAAGGATAGAGATATTAGCTATCCCATAAGAAATGTATTGAATGTGATGGAACATGGTAAGGATAAAAAATATGCCATGATAAAATTAGATGTCTATAAAGCATTTGACACAGTTAGCCACGCATATTTATTCCAAATAATGGAACAGACGGGATTTGGAAAGGGATTAATAATGATATTAAAAGAATTATATAAAACAATAAAGCAAAGATTATGATAAATAATGGATGGTCGGAAGAAATTAGGATAGAAAGAGGGGTGAAACAAGGATGTCCACTTTCTCCATCATTATTTGTAGTAGCAATGGAATACTTAGCGGATAGAATTAGAAATAATGGTAGGATCAAAGGCTATAAAATCAATAAAGAAGAAATAAGATTAAACTTATTTGCAGATGATTTATTACTTCAATAACAACTAACCCTGTAGAAACTTTAAAAGAATTAAAATAATATTAGAAGACTTTCAAAAGCATTCTGGTTTGGTGGTTAATATGGAGAAATCTGAAATCCTGGGAATAAATATAGAAAAAAAACTACTAGGAAAAGAAATGGTGAAGAAGAAGATTAAATATTTAGGTATAACATTAACAAATAAGAAGGAAAAGATGTTTAAATATAATTACGAAGTAATATGGAAAAAAATAACGAAGCAATTAAAGGAGTGGCAAGGGAAGAATCTATCTATTTCTAAGAGAATAGTAGCATTAAAAATGTGTATAATGCCAAAACTCTTCTATCTATTTCGTACTTTGCCGTTGGAGATTAAGAAAAAACAATTTGAAGAATGGGATAAGAAAATTAAACTATGGGCATTTAATCAAAAGAAACCAAGAGTGATGAATAAAATAGTCTATATGTCTAAAAAACTAATGGGCTGGGGGCTCCCAAAATTACAGGAATATTACGAGGCATTTCAAATAAAAAAGTTTGATGGGAATTCAAATAGATAAAAGAGACAGATGGATGAAGTTCGAAAATGAAATAAACTTGAACACGGGTAGCTTTGGAATATATTCAAGTTGTTCAAAATAGAAAGACAAAAATTAAAAGGCCCTAGAAAGGTGTTAATGGAAATCTGGGAGAAATGGAAGGGAAAATGGATGCCAGGGCTATTGGTGCACCACTCGCGAAAGCATGGTTGGACAGGAAGGAGCACAAACAATAAGATCCCTACACAGACAAGGAATATACAAAGTAGCACAATTGTACAATGAAAGAGAAGTATTAATACCGCTTCCAATTTTTATAGAGAAAGGAGGTAAAGAAAACTGGTTACTATTAAGAGGAATCTGGGAAAAGATAAAAGCCTCCAGGAGGGAGGAAGAGTGTATAATGAAAAGTTGTATAAAAATATATGAGGAAAAGAAAGGACAAATATTAGGAGTTATATACAAAAAACATGATAGAAGATCAAGAATTCATGATAAGAATCATAATGGAAAAATGGCAACAAGATGGAGTGAAAGACATAGACCTTATTAAAAGGATTATAGATAATATGAATAAAATAAAAATAGATAAATATGCAGAACTAGAGAAGAAATTAATATTAAAATGGTATAGAACACCTAAAACAGTTGGCATATATGATAAGTGGGCTCAGTCCGAAATGTTGGCATTGTGGAGAAAAAAATGCAATATATACCCATATGTGGCTAGAATGTATAGAAGTAAAAAATATGTGGGAAAATGTGATAAAATACATAGAAAAATATGTAAAGGTAAAAATAAAGATAAATATAGATTTACTATTTATAGGTATAGTGGATTATACTATAATAGAACAAAGAAAAAGAAAACTTTTCAAATTCATGATTAGAGCGGTCCATGCAGTAATAGCATTGGGGTGGAAGGACAAAACACCTGGACCATGCAGAAATGGTTGGAATATCTATGGGAGCAAATACAATTAGAAATTTTCATTAACACAATGTCAAGAAATCAAATACATGGCAAGAAAAGCAAAAAAGGATATGAAGGAGATTTGGATGGAATTCAAAGCACTGAGCTAAACGTAAATTGGAATTACAGAAGAAAAATGGACAAGAGAGATTAGAAAAGAATGGACCTGTTAAGCCAAGATCTAAAAGAGAGAGAAGAAGAAGAGAGGGTGGGGGGAGAAAGGGGGAAAAATGATATGGAGGATGTATATAAAGTATACAATATAAATCTGTAATAATTCCGAAATATCAATAAAAATATTTAAAAAAAAAAAAAAAAAAAAAAAACAAAAATTTTAGTAACAGGTTCCCATAGCGGTGGGATTCAAACAGTGGCGTAGCGCCAATGGGGCTGGGCGGGGCACGACGGGGGTGTGGCCAGGCATTCCGGGGGCGGGGCATTAATAATTTCTCTGTTACTATAAAAAAACTCTTACTGTAAAAAAAAAGTTCCTAATTTCCAGCTGGTATCTTTCTGTCCATAATTTAAACTCTTCATTATAGCTTAAAGTCCTATCGTCTACTGCCAACAGAAACAACTACTTCTCCTCTAATTGACTGCCTATCAAATACTTAATACTTTCAAATACTTAATTTTGTTTCTAGAAATCAAAATAAATATACTTTCCTTAAACAAGGAACTTTACCATATTTCTAAAACATGTTTTTAAAACAGCCCAACAGGGAGAATTATCCCGTTTTCTACCTTCGCCAACCAGCCACATAGGAAACAACAGGACTTTATGATTTTTGGACCTAATGGAACTTCTAATGGAAAAGCAGACCCAATTAGTAACCCCCTCTCGGCACACACAAATAATTAGTAACCCACTCTCGGGAACTGGTGAGAACCTGCTGGATCCCACCTCTGGGTATAAATAAATGCAACCCTTCCTCTTCTACTATGTACTACAGATGGGAAAAATCACGATGGAAACTTTTAATGGCTAGTTGTTCAAACAGAAACAAGCCCATTCTGAGATGAAAAATATACTCTGAAGCTTTAAAAATCTTCATATCTATATTTAAGATTCCATATTTAAGATTCCATCATATTTAATATTCCATCAAGACTGAGAATCTCTTCTACTTTTCTTCAACTGTACAGCATTTTTTAATTCTCCCTTAAGCCATCTGAGACCATTCAGCCTCAGTAAATCACATGGCGTTGCACTATGTCACAGCCTATAAGATGGACTATGACGAATATATTTTACTTCAGTAACTTGGTGTACATAAGTTCATCAGAATCAACACGTTTATCTCGTAGTCAAAGCACAGGATCAGTCATGGGTGGTGTATAGAAAAGTTAAGAGCTCGTGAATGTTTTCAGAGTATCAAGTGGTACAATCCAGATTTAGTGTTCAAGGGCACCTGTGCATGTTCTGCGTCATTGTCACACACACACACCCAAAAAAACTTCTGTACTTTCTGGATGAATGAAACCATGGTGTTATGAGATATTCCAAGTGAGAGATGAAAGGCAGATATATATATATTTTTTTACAGAACATTTCCCAGAGCTTTATTTTTCTACGGAATTTTTCCTATTTCTAAAGATTAATTGTTTCATATAATGAAGAAAAGGAAGAATTATTTTTATACCACACTCTTCTCTGCCTTTAAGGAGTCTCAAAGCGGCTTACAATTATATTTTCTTACAACAGACACCCTGTATGGTAAGTAGGGCTAAGAAAGTTTTGAAAGAACTGGGACTAAAGGTCCCAGCAGGGTTCATGTGGAGAAGTGAGGAAACAAACCCAGGGCCTTTCCCCACTCACCGTTTGCTGCGCGCTACTCTTGCCAAGTAGCGCGGGGTCCAGCGGCACTCCCTACTACAGGGGCGGCGACAACGCAGCCACCCCGACTCTGCCGCTCTCGCGCTCCCTCAGCGCGCGTCATTTCTGGTGCTGCTGAAAACGGCGCCTTTTTATGACCCCACGCTCTGCGCGGGGCAGTAGGGAAGCCGGGAAACACAATCCCCGCACTAAAAAGGTCCACGCCGGATGAAACCGATGTCATTTTTAAAAGTGGGGAAACGGCCCCAGTTCTCCAAATTAGAGTCCACCAGTCTTAAGCACTATACCACACTGAATAGATGTCATAGCCAAAACAATATTTGGCAAGTGTGGCTATAACAAAGTATAATTCATGATGTTTCAGTTAATTATTCTCAGGAACTGTGTGATAAAAGTTGTGTATGTTTCACTGATTGGTAAAAGAGAGGAGTAGAAGCCCCATAGTCCAGAAAGACAAGCTGTAACGTTGAAATCAATGCTCTGCTCACAACCTGAGTTCGACCCTGACAGAATTCAGTTTCAGGTGGTCAGCTCAAGGTTTACTCAGCCTTCTGTCCTTCCAAGGTTGGTAAAAGGAGTTCCCAGGTTGCTGAGGGTAAAATATAGAGGACTGGGGAAGGCAATGGCAAACCACCATGTAAACACAAGTCTGCCTATTAAATGTCATGATGTGACAAGTCTCATGGATCAGTAATGACCCAGTGCTTGCAAAGGGGACTATTATTTCCTTTAAAAGGGAGGGGGAATTAAACCACAAAAATATTTAAAGTATCCCCCCCCCCCCCCCAGACAAGTTACAAATTCACTTGACTGAGTATGCTGGTCAAATCAAAGCTAAATTCTTATTCGTTTATTTTTTCTCCAAGAAGAATATTATGTATTTCTCTCCTGTATTGTAATCATCAAGCTAATATTGCATTAACATGTAAATGATGAGGTGCTCCAGTGATCTCCGTGGATGAGATTTAAATTCCTTCACATTAAATTCCTTCAATATTAAGAACATCTTAATATTAATATGGAGATCTGCTTTTTTCCTTCTCAACAAATTTCTCCCCATCTTTATCCTATTCCCCTGAAAAGTTTAATGAAATTCTAATGTTTTATGGTTGATCTCTGAAAACCCTCTAGTATGATAAACTCTGAGATCAAACACAGGAGGGAAAAAGAGGAGATCATCTCAGTTCCTTAAGTCGATTCAGTTGTACCTTTACTTTCATGAAGTACGAAGTAAGACAATTGAATAAAAAAACCCAGAAGATTTTATATATAGTAAGGTTAACCCACAAGAAGATAAGAACAACCAAATTTCAGAAGAATAAGGGAACATTCCTTCCTATGGGTACAGGGGAAGCAGATGATACCCCAGCGTGACAGATGTTTCAGAAAGTGTTCTGATTTTAATATATCCAGAGAAGCCACATCTCTGATGTTGTCTGGCCCCCATAAAGTTCTCCTTCTTGAAAATGACATTCAAATCATGGTTTGCAATTTGGAGGGGAGCCACAAAATACAATTTGCCAAATGTTGATTCAGATGAAAGCAACCAGAGGTACCACAGGATGAGGAAGGGAGCAGAAAGCATGTGAGCTTGAGGCTTACGCAACCCTTTTACAGATGCAGAAAAAAAATACTTTCAGTGCACTTTAGCAAGTCTTTACAATCGGTGCCCTTTACAAGAGGCTCGCAAACAGATTTCATCATTTCACACAGTAACCCCTCGTTGCAAAGTGCGTCGAAGGTGGTTTGAAAGTGCATTAAATAGTGAATGTAAAAGTGGGTGTAGTGGTTAAGAGCAGGTAA
Organism: Sphaerodactylus townsendi; assembly: GCF_021028975.2. Classification (NCBI taxonomy): domain Eukaryota; kingdom Metazoa; phylum Chordata; class Lepidosauria; order Squamata; family Sphaerodactylidae; genus Sphaerodactylus; species Sphaerodactylus townsendi. The sequence continues at coordinate 19,499,841 of NC_059435.1, forward strand.
ACTCTAATTTGGAGGACTCGGTTTGATTCCCTACTCCTCCACATAAGCGGCAGGCTCTTATCTGGTGAACTGGATTTGTTTCCCCCCTCTAACACATAAAGCCTGCTGGGTGACCATGGGTTAGTCTCAATTCTTCAGAACTATCTCAGTCTCACCTACCTGACACGGTGTCTGTTGTAGGGAGAGGAAGGGAAAAGGAGTTTGTAAACCACCTTGAGACTCCTTATAGGAGACAAAGGTGGGGTATAAACAGTGGTGGGATCCAAAAATTTTAGTAACAGGTTCCCATGGTGGTGGGATTCAAACTGTGGCGTAGAGCCAATGGGGCTGGGCGGGGCACAACGGGGGCATAGCCGGGCATTCCGTGGGCGGGGCATTCCTGGGCGGGGCTGTGGCAAGGATGCAGCTGCTGCGCCGGTCCTTGGGCAGGAAATTAATGTATGCAGGAACAGGCTGCCAAGCACGCCAGTGCACCTCCTGCTAGACTGCTTCAAGTTCTGCGCGCTACTGCTAAGAGGAGGGGCATAACTAAGGCAAAAATCACATGACAAAATCACCAATTAGTAATCCCCTCTCGGCACACACAAATACTTAGTAACCTACTCTCGGGAACCTGTGAGAACCTGCTGGATCCCACCTCTGGTAAATAAATGCAACCCTTCCTCTTCTACTATGTACTACAGATGGGAAAAATCACGATGGAAACTTTTAATGCAAAGAATCCCTCAAACATGCGATCTTCGCTCTGCAGTGATATAATCCCAAGAGGCCTCCCCAGGAGGATCTTTTTGGAACACACAGATCAGCCCTTCAGATGGTAACTGGAAGACCAGGATTCAGTAAAAAATATATAATGAGCCAGAGACAATATCTAATTTACAGAAGGGAGAAGAACCTGTCTGGCTCTAGTGCGAACGTTAAAACTCTATTTTTAATTAAAATAATTAAAACATTTATACAACAGACCAGGATATTTATATAACAGACCCTGCTGTGTCTTTGAACTTTGCTGAATAAAGGATAAATAAATAACAGTTTATATTCTAATACTGTTCAAAAGACTTCTCCTGTAGTAAGTGGAGTTACGTATTGATGTACATGATATGAGATGTGCCCGCAGTGACCAGTTAGACATCTGGAGAACCAATAGGTAACATATGTGCAATTAACATGCCGGAGCAAGAACTTCATTCAAGGCAGATGTAAGCACAGGTGGTGCATTTGGTTTCCAGAGGTCACAAGAGTGTTTCTGCTGTATTTTCTGGCCAAGGAAGGAGTACTGGAAATACAGCAAGGATTTCTGGGACAATAAAGCACAAATGAGAGGATATCGGCTCATATAACCTAACAAGGTAAAAACAGCAACAATAATTTATTACTAGCATGATTAGTTTTGCCTTTATATTTGTAAGCCAACCAACCTAACATTTGTAACCAATTTTTTGGATTTGTAGTTAGATTTGTCAGATTCCAGGGCAAAACCAATAGCAACCATCTGAATTATGTCACTGACATAATGTGTCAAAAGACGGCTGGATTTCTTTCTCCTCCCATGTTAGTTTTGTTATAGATGTTATAAAACCAGTAAAAAGACTTGGCTGAATGACAGCTGAGGCAGCCCCACAATTATGGAAAACCCTCCCTAGGGAGGTACGCCTGGCCCCCTCACTTTCAGAGGCAGCTAGCAGTCATACATCTGTTCTGCCCAGCACAGAAAAGATGTCTCCATTTCTCCGGAACCAAACAGTCATTCCATAAACCATGCAGCACTGAAGAAGAGTAAACGACATAACCTTACCGGGTTTTTCCACTTTAATAACTTCAGCTCCGAGATCTCCCAGATTCATGGTAGCAAAAGGTCCCGCGAGGACTCTGCATAAAAGAACAATCACTTTAATGTCATCACCACATCAAGATACTTTAGTAATCGTGCTCGTCACACAAATCAGAAGACAAATGCACCTACCTGGTTAGATCGAGAATCCTCACACCATCAAGTGGCTTCACAGTATTCACACCTGGTTATCAAACAGAGAAAAGGTAAATCAATCAGTTCTAAGGCTGAACTTTCAGCGTGACAGTCTTCCCAATTTCCTTAACAGAGGAAGAACAGAAAGGACAAAAACGAAGTGCACGAATACAAGAACATACGTCAGAAACAAGGGGTATATCATAAACTGCAAATTGAGAATACCACCTGAACCCACAATGCAAACTAATCAGCAGGGGTTACTTTTACTTATCAATTTTTTTTGTTAAAACATTTATAGCCCAACTCTCCTTGTGGCTCAATGTGACTTTGTTTTCTTTTTCTTCTGCATCACATATAGCATGTGCAAGAGACCTTTCTTGGATTCTTGTTTTGAACTGGAGGCTGTTATGAAACCGAATTAGTGGGATAACTGAGTTTTTTTTTTTATGAAGATGCAATCGAAACAGAGTTTGGCTGGCAATCTGTAATTTGTCATGTGTGCTAACTCCTTTTCGATGCAATAAGCATTCATGGTGTTTGTTTTTCTGTGTGTTTACACACTTGTTATTGGTACAATTAATATTGTTTAAAACTGTATACTTATCACATGTGTTCATACTGTGGCTCAGGTCATGTTTTCAATGTGCAGCTTATAATGCACCCCAATTTTTGAAATACTTTCTTTTATATTTTTAAGTAATATTTTTTGCTGTCAACTCACAACCAACTTAGGGGATCCCAGTGGGGTTCCAAGGCAACAGATGTTCAGAGGTGGTTGGCTGTAGGCCTGCTTCGGCTTGACTTTCTTAATGGTCTCCCATGCAAATACAGAAGAATAGGAAGAAAAGTTTGGATTTATACCCCCTTTCTCTCCTGTAAGGAAACTCAAGGTGGTTTACAAACTCCTTTCCTTTCCTCTCCCCACAACAGACACCTTGTGAGGTAGGTGGGGCTGAGAGAATTCCGAAGAACTGTCACTAACCCAAGGTCATCAAGCAGGCTTCATGAGTAGGAGCAGGAGAAGAAATCCAATTCCTCAGACAAGAGTCCACTGCTCATGTGGAATCAAACCCAGTTCTCCAGATTAGAGTCCACTGCTCTTATATATAAAATCATAGGTGTCAAACTCGTGGTCCTCCAGAGGTTATGAACTACAGTTCCCATCATCCCAGCATCATGCTGGCAGGGGATGATGGAAACTGTAGTCTGTAACCTCTGGAGGGCCACGAGTTTGACACTTGTGAAGTAGTTCTTAAAACTAGAATGTTGAATCTATCCTGTCAAGAAAGATTTCTTTAAAAACATTTGTCATGTTTTTGTTACACTCCCTCATGTAACTCCTTCACCTGACAGACACTGCTGTATATATCCATTCCATTTCACTTATACCCCACTTTTCTCTCCAATGGAGACCCAAAGCAGCTGACATTGTTCTCCTTGCCTCCATTTTATCTGTGAGACAACTCTGTGAGGTAGGATAGGTGGAGTGTGCCTGACTGGCCAAAGGTCACCCATTAAGCTCCCATGGAAGAGTTTGGATTCAATTCTGGGCCTTCTAGATCCTAGTGTGACACTCAACCAGGCATGCCAACCTCCAGGAGGGACCTGGGGATCTCCCAGAATTACAGTTCATCTCCAGACAGTTCTCTGGAAAAAAATGAATGGAGGGAAGACTCCATGGCATTATACCCCAGTGAGATCCTGGTCCTCCCCAGGGTTAATCACCAAATCTCCAGAAGTATCCTAATCCAATCCAAAAACCTTTATTAGGCATAAACCAGAAGTACCATACATTCCAAGTACAAAAACAGGATCATTGTTATATATCATGTAGAACATGGATTAAAAATGTAGCAACTGCTTCAGAAATTTCTACATTAGGGCTGTTCAATAGCTTAGACATTTTTAGTTTGTCTGAGAGAAACATAAATTCTAGAGGTAGTAAAGCTCCCAGATCAGTTCTAATATCACTGTACCTCGAACAGTAAAGAAGGATATGAGGGATTGAGTCCATAGCGTTGGGACAGTACCGACAACAACGCTCACTTTGTGGGATGTTAAGGAAATGACCTTGAAGATAGACAGAGGGGAATGAGTTGCACCTTGCTCTTGTCATGACCCATCTGCACTTATAATTAACAAGCTGTTCTAAATATACAGCAGGGCTAGATTTCGGGGGTGTGATCCCAAAGTATAGAGGGGAACAGTAGCTTTGTGCAGCACTCAGGAGAGACTGGTAATATCCTAATCTAGATATAGCATCCCTACCCCTCCATTCCCTTTCAGTGACCAGGGGGAACTGGCAACCCTACTCTTACCATACTAGTTCTCATAAATGATAGTCACTAAGGAGGAGTAAAACTGTTTTCCTGTCAGTGCTACCAGAGCATGCAGTATTCAACTGCTTCACAAAAGAATGGGAATGGAATCAGGATAAGCCTCCGGAAAGGCAGCACAGCAATCAACAACCCAAACCTTAAATGACGTAAAAACCACAGAGGATCAAATATAGCCATTGCTTTAAAAAACAACAACACAGCACCACAAAAGAGAAGTAGAGAATAATTATGCTAACATTTTCACATTATTACATATAACAACAGGTACAATTCACAACACAGCATCTTCTCTCAGCCCACAAGTATTTCTTCAGAAGGCTATACTGTTTTATTGCAGATAATCCAGTCCAGAACAGAAAAGGTTCTGAATCAGACCAGTGGTCCATTTAGAACAGAGGCTAACTAGATCCCTCAAACAACTCAGAAACAGAAATTGACCTCACTAGACAGTGCCCCCAGTAATCACCACTTACATCTATATTACTATATTTCTGACAGCCAGCATGGTGTAGTTCAGTGGTGGCGAACCTATGGCATGGGTGCCAGAGCTGGCACTCAAAGCCCTCTTTGTGGGCACGCGAGCTGTCGCCCCAGTTTGGCACTTGGCAGTGGCATAGCGCCAAGGGGGTGAGGGGTGCACAACGTACGGGGCGCATGCCCCTACAGGGGCGTCGAGAGGGTGTTTTGGGGGCAGGTGGGGGTGTTTCGGAACATTCCGGGGGCATTCCAGGGCAGGGTGGGGGCATGAAGGGGGCACAGGGCACACACGTGCCCCAGGTGCAGTTTCCCCTCGCTCCGCTCCTGGCACTCGGTCTCTAAAAGGTTCGCCATCACTGGTGTAGTTGTTAAGAGCAGGTGGACTCTAAACTGGAGAACCAGATTTGTTTCCCCACTCCCACCCTGGGCTAGTCACAGTTCGTTCAGAACTCTCTCAGCCTCATTTACCTCACAAGGTGTCTGTTGTGGGGAGAGAAAGGGAAATGAGTTTATAAGCTGCTTTGAGTCTTGTTATAGGAGAAGAGGGCCGGGTGTAAATTCAAATTTTATTTCTTTTAGACATGGAGGTTCCATAACAGCAACCACATCCAATAGCTGTTGACTGACCTACCCTCTGTGAATCTGGCAACACTCCCCCATTTTTAAAGTCACTATTATAGGAGCCATCAGTGTCAGGTGGCAGTGTGTTCCACAAGCTAATTATGCAGCAGGTGAAGAAGTGTCTGAACAATTACCACCATTTACTTCTTTGCTCACAACCATGAATGTGTTAAAGAATCCCCTTTCCACATTGCACAGAAAGAGAGCAAATCCCTAGGGGCCTTAGACCCAAAGCAAGATTTCATCTCTGTATATGAATAGGGGCACTGAAAGGTTTTGGAAAGAAATAGTCTCCCTGTGTAATTTACGGCTTTAGATGTATATTTCACATGCAATTTACGAGCTAGGCTCCAAGTGTTTATTTGGAAGTGATTCACACAGAGTAATTTTCTTCTAAGTAAGTCTACTCAGAAGAAAATATCACTGCATTCAAAAGGACTTACTCTCAGGTAAGTGTGTTGCAGCCTATGCACAACATAAAGGAGAGGATTTTATTTTTTACTTTGGACTTTTTCCAGCAAGTAGTAAACAGGGCTACAATCCTATGCACACTTACTGAGGAGCAAACAGCGTTACTTTTGAGCAGACATGCACAAGGCAGTGCTGCAACTGCTCAGCAATCCTAAACCGAGCCGCCCCCATCTAAACCCACTCGAGTCAATGTCCTCAGCAGGTTCTCACTCCTGGGTTGCAAGTGTGGCTAAAACTTGAGCGAAGCGTTGACTTTCCCCCGCTGACCCAAGAGCACACTGGGCACGTGTGAATGTGTTTGGTACCCTCCCTACAAGCATCTGACGGTCTGGGTGAATGGAAGAATGGTAAAAGCGGCTACCTGCACGGGGGCTGCTTTCCTGCTGCAGTCCCCTGAAGCTGCCCAGGAAGGAGGGAAGTCTCGGGGACTGGGGGCACCAAAGGGGAAGGAAGAGGGAGTGGAAGCTCCTGAGTAGAGCCGGACACAGACTCTTTCCGAGACCCACGTAGCGGCTCCTCCTTCCCAGCACAGCAGTCAGCATTTCTGCAGCTGACAGGAGCCCACCAGCGAACGAGACCCTCCAGGCAGCCACTGGCATCAGCGCGACTCTTGGACTCCTGGACTCAACAACTTGAGGCGCGCACGCGCGCTAAGTTAGTCTAATTTATCTCTCAACTCGGCGCGGGGGGGGGGGGGGCTATTAAAAAAACAGTGCGCAAGCGCAAATGTCGATGCTGTTGCTTTTGGAAGGTGGTGTCAATATGTCGATCCGGCTTTTCCCCTTCCCCCCCTTCTGTTGGATCGTATGGTTGTCGGGAGTGTGTGCTCTAGCTAGCTGAATAGATGCAAATGTGGTCCTTGAACTACAGGAAGGAGCAACAAAGAGGTACATCCTCCCTGCATACAGTCCAATCCTATACTCTTACTGCTCTGCAGCAATTCTTAGGATTCTGTTAATAGAAATTTTCCTCTGTGTACCCACAATTCAGAATATGATACGTGCCTTACAGATCTCTGCCTTTGCTTTTTAGATCTGTCTTTGTATACATACGTCTCCCTTATAAAACACTGATTCTGAAATTACTATTTGATTTTTGTTCAGGTTGCCATCATTTGCAGGAAAAGAGGTCCCAGGGCTTTAATCAACTGTATGGCAAACTGAAACCAAGAGGATTCCTATATCTAGAAAAGCTTCAGGTTAAGAGTTTCCAGATGTTAAAAGGTGGGGCTGTTTTCACACTTGTCACCATATCTAAGCAAGAATGGTCTGCAAAAGACAGGCATGAGTAATTTTTTTAATTGATGGAAATGAGATGCCAAAATATGCCAGTCTTATGCACTCCACATGTATTTGGAAATGAATCCTAACAAGTTCAATAGGATTTACTCCGCTTAATATTTATTTAGCTCACTTATAATGCTGTGTTGTCACAGAGACTTAAGTATCCCAGACTGAGATGTGCAAAGGAGGAAGAAGTTCATGCTGGACAGACAGACCCTTTCTGAAGTAATTCTAACAGCAGGTGTCCCCATCCTGTTTAATTTGTAACAGTACAGCATGATTTGCATGCTCTCTTCAGCTTCTGTATGTGTGGTGAGCAATTCACAGTACAACTGTACTGGCAAGAGTAAAAGGAGTTTCACTTTTCCCACTGAAACAAATAGAGTACAAATTAGCTGCCAGTGTTTAATACAGTCAACCAAGTATCTGGCAGCCCAGCTCCAATCCTACACAATGGGACTAATCCGTAGAATCAAACAAACTTCACAGAGGAACACTTGCAAGTGTGGCAAAACAAAGTCGCAAACATGCAAATGTTTATTTATTGACAGCCACATTGGTGGACAAATTATGTGTGTTGGTGATGTACAAGATGGACTTTTTAGTATGCTGTTTCCAAAGCAAACTTCTCTCATCTTCGTTGTTTTATTCTACTGATGTTGCATTTTTGAAGATTTTATTGCTGGGTGGATGTGTGGTATGTAAGCCATGCTGTAAATATTTGTAGAAACAAAAAAAAACCTGAACTCAGTGTGAATACTGAATGAACCTTTAGGGATGCAGCTGCTAACTGAAAACACCATGTTTGTGAAAGCCCCATCAATCAAACCTATCAACCCAGCCAAGTCAGAAACAAACAAACAAAAAAGTCCTGTTGCTCTGTAGCTTCTAGTCCAGTAGCATATCAGAGACCAACAAGATTTTGGTCTTGTTGGTATAAGCTTCCCAGCTATCAGCTTCTCAGTCAATCTCATCGTTTGAAGGTAGCCCTTCTGCACCTCATAACAACTCCAAAGGGCATCAAACACTTTAAAAAATTAGATGCGGCCCAAATATCTCATAATTATTTGGCAGGGTCAGTTTTTAAAAGGGGGGGGAGGAAACTGAGGCTTTTGCTCCCCCATTTGCCGGTTCTTCACCAGCCCGTCGCCAAAACAGCCTCTGACTTGAGATTCCGCGCAGCAGATTTATAACGAAGTGCGACCGTTCTACGTGGACTCGTGTTCCCTTTTCATAAATGGAAAAAAGGAACTCATTTTTAACCCCTGCAATTCGTTATGCCTACGCTGCGCAGGACCCACTTGCGTGTTCCCGTTTTTCTTTCCGCCCGACTTCACGCGATGTTCGGAAACGTTCCGCGCGCGTTTGTGACGTCAGGTGCGCGGGGCGGAGGGGCTTTCCGAGAGTTCCGACACCCACAATCCTTTGCGCCCTCGCAGTGGAAGCGCGACGGTCGTCGAGAGTGCCGCCGCCGCCGCCATGTCTCGCCCCGGCTTCCGGCCCCCGACGCCTCAGTCCTTGGCCGGCGGTGGGTTCCGGAGCCCTCCATCCGGAGGCGGAGGCCCTTCGCCGACCTCTCCGCAGGCCTACGGGAGCCCCCGCCACACTCCCCCCTACGGACACCGCCCGCGGCCATATGATAGTCCCGCCAACTTCCAGCCATGCGGCGAGCGGCGCAGGCCCCACAGTGCCAGCCCCAGGTACTCGGCTCCCTACAGCGGCGGCTGGTCGCCCGGAGGAGCCGCCCACCAGTCGCGGCCCTACAGGCAGCCCCACTCGGGCGGGTACCAGAGATACAGCCAGGTATGGGCAGGCGGGGTGGAAATAGACGATAAAAGATCTGCTTACTCGCAAGTAAAGCCAGTAGGGGCAGATTCAGCAGAGTCGCTACTGTGGTTTAGTAACAAATCCTTTTGAACCTACCGTAGGATTCTGTAGAGCAGGGGTCGCCGACCTATGGCCCTCCAGATATCAATGGACTACGATTCCCATCAACTGGCAGGGGCTGATGGGAATCGTAGTCCATGAGTATCTGGAGAGCCATAGGTAGGAGACCCCTGCTGTAGAGGCTCCTGCTGCTGCGTCCAAATACACGTGGTGCGCATGCCTACATGCTACATGAGTAGATAACTTTGTGTTGTCTTCCTAGGAGTAAGTTCTTGCCGAATTCAGTGGGCCTTCCTGGGAATCGTGTGTAGGAATTGAAGGCTGAATTGGGAATGAGTTCGGTTATTATTAAGTTCCTATTACTGACCCTTCTTTTTTGGGCTCAGGGAGGTTTACATCAATAAATAAAACAACAACAAAATAACTACAGAACAATCTGAAAACCAGAAAGAAAAAGCAGGGAAGACACTTTAGGATGAAGAAGCTTTGGTGAAAGCAGGCAAGCACTCTAGAGATTAGAGTGCACATTGCACTGAAATTCTAGCAACTAAATGCTTTTTGGGTGTTTGGCACAAGGTTCTGCGTCTGATTTTACTGTGGGTGCACAGAACCATGCCCTATGAATATCAGTTACAGAATTCTGCTCTGTGCTCTGTAAAGCCTGCCCCAAAGGGATTTTCTATATGTGATTTAGGCTCCTGTGCATGTTACAGTGGGTGTATGTCAGTGATGGCGAACCTTTTCAAGACCGAGTGCCCAAACTGCAACCCAAAACCCACTTATTTATCGCAAAGTGCAAACACGGCAATTTAACCTGAATACTGAGGTTTTCGTTAAAACGGTTGGCTCAGAGGCGTGCGTTACTCGGGAGTAAGCTTGCTGGTAGAAGGTGGCTTTGCTTTGAAGCAACCATGCCACCTTTTTGAGCAGGTGAATCATGACCCTAAGAGGGTTTACTCAGAAGCAAGCCCCATTGCCAGTAATTGAGCTTACTCCCAGGTAAAGGATCGCGCTTTAGTTCTTTACATGAAAATCAGTGGGGTTTAACAGCGCTTAACAGGGTTACCTATACTGCTTCCCCAAAACTAGGTCTTAGGTTTAATGCTAATAATCGAGCCCAGCGGCCCAGGCCAGCCTAGATGCGTGTGCGGGGGAGGCGCGATTTCCCCCCACATGATGAACTCTGTGTGTGCCCACAGAGAGGGCTCTGAGTGCCACCTCTGGCACCCGTGCCATAGGTTCGCCATCACTGATGTATGTTAAAGCCTGAAAAGGACTATGGTGTAAACCTGTTGCCTTGTAGAAGTGGAGGGGATAACCCATTTAAAAATACACTACAAGTTTGGATGTTGGTTCACCTAATTTTTGAAGTGAAAGGCAGAGAAATCCCTGTTTTGGTAATGAAATCTAGCCACAAGGCAGCAGAATCCATTGTTTTAAAGTACAAAAAAAGTGAATGGCAGGCTGTTTGGCCTAGATCATGCCATGCTACATGTTTTTGTCATTCAGAAGTGTAATTTCAAACTGATTGTATTTTTTCAGGTTTGCTTTGGCTCTTACTACACACACTATATTGCTGCTGCCAATTAAAAACGAGCTAGATTGCCTGCCACTGTAGTCATTTAAACAAGTCCAGTAGCCCTTTAAAGATCAACGGGAATTTCAGGATATCTTTTATTGGTTCTGGTGGGTTTTCCAGGCTGTGTGGCCGTGGTCTGGCCACACAGCCCGGAAAACCCACCAGAACCAGTTGAATCCAGCTGTGAAAGCCTTCGACAATACATATCTTTTATTCGTTTTAGTAAATTTATATTCTGCCCTCCCCAACCAGAGCCATACTGGACCTTTAGTAAGACAATTCAAGGCTACTGAGATTACATGCTGTTTTTCTCAACTGGAAAAGATAACTCAAACACAGCAGGTAACTTGCAGGGCTGCTAGCTCAGTAGTACCTCGTTCTCAGTATGCAGTCTTGTTAAACATAAGATGGTTTTTGGGGAGGAGGGTTCAGGCCTCTGCATTTCCCTTCTTCCAAGAAGTGAAAAATCTGATAGACTTAGGAAGAAGTATGGTAAGTGGATAGAAAGTGCATTATCCTGCATGTGCAGAAGGGACCCCAGTTGGTCAATCGGGGACGCCAGGGTTACCCAAAGCATGTGCTTTAAGGTTCAGTGGGTTAGCACTGTTAAGGCTTCCATACATATTCCAATGTTTCCAATACTTTATTCTGGAGTCCCTTGCATCTCCAAAAATGGAAGTACTACTGTAAGCAACTTCAGAGTAGAAGCTGTAAAATTTTACATGCATGCTACAAACAAGCATTTGGATTTTTAGAAACCAGTCATTTGGTTCTGGAAGGCTGAAAGATGCAACTATATATACCGGTAACCCAGACTTGCTTTAGCATAGGCCTGCTTTGAACATATTTGTTCTAGTACAGGGGTCACCTACCTTTTGAACCAGTGGGCACCTTTGGTATTCTGACACAGGGCAGTGGGCACAATTACAAAATGGCTGCTGCAGGAGGCAAAGCCAACCATAAAATAACTCTAATATTACCTCTGCAACATATTAGGCGGAAGATGTTTAACTGGAAGCCTTTTAATCTGCTTAGCCAGTCAGAAGCCCGGCTGGGTAAAAGCCCAAATTAGCCCTGCCTGCTTTCTAAAAGGACATGGTTGGAACCAGAAAAGGTATTGGTGGACCCCATGGTACCCAGAGGCACAATGCTAGGGACCCTAGTATTTTTATTTATTAGATAAATAAAAAGCAGAATACTTGTACAACTGACATGGCTTTGCAGAGAAAGCTTGTGATGAGCCTATAGACCACTGGTGGCAATCCTATGGCACGGGTGCCAGAGGTGGCACTCAGAGCCCTCTCTGTGGGCACATGCGCACAGAGTTCATTGTGGGGGGGCAGAAAATCCCCCCTCCACACACACACACACACATCTACACTGGCCTGGGCCACTGGGCACGCCGTGTGTGCACCGCAGTGAGCAGGGAGGACTTTGTTGGTGGGCACGGTGCCTGTGTTCTGGGTGGCTGCTGCCTGAGTGGGGGGGGGGGGCAGAGGCAGAGGAGGCAGATATGCTAGAGAGGTGCAGTGTGTCTGGAGGCTAGAGCAGGCTGGCCCCTGCTCGAGGGGGTGGGGTGGAAGCACTGGAGCAGCGCAGGGCAGAGCTGCAGGGGGAGTTCAGACATGCAGGGGGGCGTCTGTACATGCAGGGTGTGTACAGACACGGAGGCGGGCCGTCTAGATACACAAGGAGGCCGTCCGGACACGCAGGGGTTCCTGGGCCATCTGGACATGCAGGGGGGCATCCGAACATGCAGGGGGTGTCCGGAGGCCCCCCTGCATGTCCAGACACCTCCCTCAGTGTCTGGACTCCCCCCGGGTGTCCAGACGCCTCCTTGAGTGTCCGGACAGCCTTGCTGTGTATCTGGACTATTTCACACAGGGGGGCCATCCCTGCATGTCTGGATGCCTCCCTAAGTGTCCGGACACCCCCTGCGTGTCCAGATGCCCCACTGCATTTCCAGACGGCCTCCCGTGTCTCCACCCCCCGCGTGTCTGGACAGCCCCCTGATGTTTCCAGATGCCCCTCTGCGTGACCGGATTCTTCCCTGCGTTTCTGGATGCCCCCCCTGCATGTGCGGTGCCCCAATACGTGTCCAGATGTCCCTCCGTGTCCGGACCGCCACATGCGTGTCCAGATGGCCCCCCTGTGTGACCAGACGCCTCCTTGAGTGTCCGGACTCCCCCCTTGGGTGTCCGGATAGCCTCCCTGAGTGTCTGGACGTCACTCCTGCATTTCCAGATGGGCCCCCTGCATGTCCGGACACCCACTTGCATATCCGAACGCCCCCCTGCATGTCCAGACATCCCCTGTGCATGTTCGGATGGCCTCTCTGCGTGTCCGGACACCTCCCTCAGCATCCAGACTTTCCCCCTGAGTGTCCGGACAGCCCCCTGCCTGTCCAGACGGCCCCTCTGCATGTCCCCAGTGGGGGAGTGCAGACACTGAGGGAGGCGTCCAGACACACAGGGGCCATCGGAGCACATGCAAGGGGGCATCTGGACATGCAGGGGGGCAGTCCGGACACGCATGTGGGGGTCCAGACACGGAGGAACATCTGGACACGCATTGGGACACCGCACATGCAGGGGGGCCGTCCGGACCTGCAGGGGGGCCTTCCGGACCTGCAGGGGGGCATCCGGACACTCAGGGAGGTGTCCAGACACCCAAGGGGGAGTCCGGACACTCAGGGGCCATCCGGACATGCAGGGAAGCATCCAGACACGCAGGGGGGAGTCTGGACACTCAGGGGGGCGTCTGGAAATGCAAGGGGGGTGTTCGGATACAGAGGGAGGGGTCTGAATACCCAGGGGGAAGTCCGGACACTGAAGTAGGCATCTGGACATGCAGGGGGGCTGGAGCAGGTTAGCGGCTGCTGCTCTAGGGGTTGAACAAACAAAACATGTGCCTTTCCAAACACTGGGGAAACGCTCAGACTTAAGTTTTTTGCAGATCGCCTGGGCAGATCAACCCTAGGGAGGAGAAACCGAGATGTATTTAGGATTTTTTAAAAAGCACACCAAGGTCTTTGCTAGAACTGCTTTTATTTTTCTGATCCTGTTGCATTTTTGTGGGACGTCAAGTGCTGTGATGAAATGTGAAGGACCCCTCCCCCTTCCCCCGCCAGGCCCCCAGTGTTATAATAGTGTAATTATTTCAGGGAGATTATTAGCATTAAACCTAAGACCAAGTTTTGGGGAAGCAGTGTAGATAACCCTGTTAAGCACTGTTAAAACCCACTGATTTTCATGGGAAGAACTAAAGTGTGACCCTTTACCTCAGGGGTGGGCAATTATTTTTTCCATGGGGCCGCATAAGAAACAGAAAATATTGTGGAGGGCCAGGCCAAAAGGCAGGGCGGCGAGGCGCTTTTAAAAGCCCTGCAGAAGCCGGCAGCCAAGGCAACCAGCAAGGCAGGGGGGCGAGGCACTTTTGAAAGCCCCGCAGAAGCCGGCAGCCAAGGCAACTGGCTTCTGCGGGGCTTTCAAAGGCGCCTTGCTCCCCAGCAAGGCAGGGGGGCCAGTCAGGGTCAGCCAGCGGGCCGGATGTTGCCCACGGGCCGTATAATGCCCAGGTCTGCTTTACCTGGTAGTAAGCTTGGTTGCTGGCAATGGGGCTTGCTTCTGAGTTAACCCTCCTACAGTCGTGATTCACCCGTTGGAAGAGTTGCACGGTTGCTTCAAAGCAAAGCCACCGATTACCACCAAGCTTACTCCTAAGTAACATGCACCTCAGAGCTAACCATTTTTTCTAAACTAAAACTTCAGTATTCAGGTTAAATTGCCATGTGGCACTTGTGATAAATAAGTGGGTTTGGATTTGCAGTTTGGGCACTCGGTCTTGAAAAGGTTTGCCATCACTGCTATAGACATTAAGCCTTTCAAAAGAGAAAAAAAGTACATGATTTTACATGATCTAGAAGATCTTGAACACGGGGGGGGGGGGGGGGAAAATTGACATTTTAATTATGTATTTTCTTTTGCCTCATGACTTCCTTTCCCCCAAAGGAATCACCCAGGACATCGACTCCATTTGGCACACCACGTGGCAGAGACATAAGAGTATCTAATGGTGTGGAAAACTATTTCAAACCTTCAATGCTTGAGGACCCATGGGCTGGCCTAGTGCCAGTATCTGTTACTGATGTTAATCAGCAGTTTGGCAAGGAGCAAACCATATACACTGGTAGAAAGGGGAGGTATTTCAGCTAGCATGTCCAGAAGTGAAATAACACCAGCTGTGAGAGACTAGGTCAGAAATCTTCATACTTCAGGACCAGTGATCAAGGACAGAAGCGATGCTTTTATAAGACCTCTTCATTCTTTTATCTTACAATTTTTTACCACATTGTGTATTTTTATGAGTGCAAAGAAAGGCGTAAAGAGATATCTTTATACTCCTGGCCGTGTGGAAGGGGCCTTCCAGCTGTGAAGAACAAAATATTCTTTAGTCACCAGCAAATTAATTTGCAACTGTGTTTAATATCTACCTTTTCTGTTCCGGATTGTACAATACATTTGTTATTGTTAACTCCTTTAGAAAGTAGCATTCTTTTATGTTTCAACATTTTTTAGGGAAAAAAGGCATATTTGAAATAAAACAAATGTTTTATAGTATGTTCAAATATTTTACTATTTTTGTTAAGTCATGTTTCAAATAATAGAACTGAAATTGTGTTTTCTGTAAACTCTTGTAGGCTATGGTAAACGTTTTTATACAGCTTTGAACATTCTAGTGTTAAATAATTTTAACAGTCTTGGCAAATGTATTCTCTTAAAGGTTTGTAATTGTATATATTTGTATTTCAAAGTTGTATTTAGAAACTACATGTTCACTTACAGCAGGATTCTGAATTGTACGAACAGTTAAATTCAACCTGTATCCAATTATCCACGGATAAAAAATTGTTAAGTTTTAACATTAATTAAACCTCCTGGTAAATCAGTATACATTTTACCTGGCTGAATTAAATAACTGCAGGTTTATTAAATAGTAGTTTTGTGGGCATTTTTTGGACAAAGCTATTAAGAACGAAGTGTCTACAGACCTCTCCATCTCTGTATTGTCGAAGGCTTTCACGGCCGGAATCACTTGGGTGCTGTGTGGTTTCCGGGCTGTATGGCCGTGTTCTAGCAGCATTCTCTCCTGACGTTTCGCCTGCATCTGTGGCTGGCATCTTCAGAGGATCCTCTGAGATCCTCTGAAGATGCCAGCCACAGATGCAGGCGAAACGTCAGGAGAGAATGCTGCTAGAACACGGCCATACAGCCCGGAAACCACACAGCACCCAACTCTCCATCTCTGTCAGGCAAAAATATCAGCTGAGATAATTGCTCAAAAGGGTAAGCCTATGGTGAGCATATAATTTTTGTATAAGCTTCATTTGAAAAGGTGTTTTCTAAGGAAAAATTAGTTAATTGGAAAATAATGGGAATTATGTCATTTACTTAAAAATTTAATTTACAGTAATAACAAGCTTTGTATTGGCTCGTTGGCCCTCAAAAAAGTAGACTTTGCTGTGGTGAAATATTGGCAGTATACACACCAGAAATCACAGTTGGTTCATGATTCCGGTAGCAACCAGCCTTTAGGTTTTCAGGCTCACACAGCAAACTGAAGGTTTCTTCGACCAGAACCAGCCACAGGTGCCATCCAAACATGCCAGCTCAACAGTTAGCGGTTTGTTGATTGCCTGGGTATATTCCTTGTTCAGAATCCCAATTTGTAGGCAAGGAACAAATAGCAACTTGTTGACTGGCACAAAAGTTTGTGGTTCTAACCAAGACAGTTCTCGATTTTGACACGGCTTGCAAGAGAAGGAGGAAGAGGGCACTCAAACCCTGAGAATTGGAATAGGGGTTCCGAATGAAATCCAAAGTCTTTCATACGTCTGTGTTAGTTAAGTCTCGTTCTTTGCAGTTATTCCAGCCTAAACCCACTGAAATAGTTCTACTGAGGATTGTACTTTGCGTGTGTGTTTATATATATATATAGAATTTGGGGGGGTTTTACACATACCGAAACCTTCCATTCTGTGATGCACATTTTCCACTAAAATGTGCCATGGCACATTGCCTTTTTTGATTATGTGCACTTGCAACACAGGTCACAGTCCTCAGTATAAAACATGCAGACTTTACTTAAAACATTACCTTCTTATGGAGTATCTACCATGAAAGGAAAACTGCTTAAAGTTTTAACTTCTTAAGCATTTTATTTACTAGTGAACTCATTACATCTATCAGACAACTTCAAAGTCCGTTTTGGCATTCTAAACTGATCCTTAAGAGTAGAAACTACATTTAACACTTAAAGGACTCACTATTTTAAAGATATTGTAGCATTCATTGTACTTCATTCTTCCTTTCTACTTCTGCATATTCTAATTCTTGCATAGTCTCCATTTAAACATTAGCCAAACATGCGCATTTACATTATTCCACCAGTTTATATTTGGACAATGGACCAAAATTCAATGTATTTTCCAACATAGTTCTCAGTGTTGCAAAAAATGAGCCATGTTAATTAAGCAAAATAATGGTCTTATTAAGCAAAAATAGTTTTGCAATTAAGCAAAAAACTGCCTAAGTTAGTTTCTAAATGCCACCTACCTGCATCTAGTGTTTGCAACAAAAAAGCTAGTCTTTGCATTGAAGCAACAAAAAATTCCCAATGCAGCCTTTTAAGTCTGTTGAAAGAAGGGAATATATGAAACTTGCATACATAAGATCTACTTTAAGTGTAAAGTATTGGCATATAATTTTTTTAAAAATATTTTGTTCCATTTCCCCCATGTTAGTTTTAATTTTCTATGGCCGTTTCCGCACGGCCCAAAAACGACGGCCTGGGGGCGGTAAAAACGCCGCCCCCAGGCTGCCGTACGCACAGGCGGCGCTGCTGCAACGCAGCAGTGCCAACCTGACTGCGCTCCCCCCCCTAGGGCGGCGTCAGGCCGCCCTAAACAACAACCCTTTAAAGGGTTGTTGTTGGGGGGGAAGCGTCTTCCCGGCGGCGCAGTGCGAACAGCGCCGCCGGGAAGACGCTGTCTCCCTTCTCCACCCCACTCACGATGTCTCCGTCGTCGCCTGCTGGCCGTGGAAGCCCCGGCCACACTGTCCTCCGACCTCCAGGGGTTGGAGGGCAGCGTGGGCGGGGCTCCCACGGCCAGCAGGCGACGATGGAGACATCGTGAGTGGGGCGGAGAAGGGGGAAGTCTGCTTGGCCTGCTCGCACGCTTGCGTGCGAACGGGCTTGCGCCCCCACGCCGGCAGAACTCTTGGCGGCGTGGGGGCGCATGGCGGCCGTGCGGAAACGGCCTATGGTTGATGCTACATAGCAGTGCAGCTTGTTACCTTGTTTCCCCGAATATAAGACAGTGTCTTATATTAATTTTTGCTCCCAAAGATGTGCTATGCCTTATTTTCAGGGGATGTCTTATTTTTCTGTGTTCTGTTCGTCAGGCATGCTTCCAAAAAACTTTGCTATGTCTTACTTTCAGGGGTTGCCTTATATTTCGCACTTCAGCAAAACCTCTACTATGTCTTATTTTTAGGGGATATCTTATATTCGGGGAAACAGGGTAGTAACAACGAAGATCCTGAGTAAAAAAGATTTTGAAATGGACAGAGCAGCCATTGAGGCACTGTCCAAAGCAAGCTGCAAAGAAAAGATGGGTTAAGTGTTTGACTTGCAAAAATGTACACCATTTCTTAATTATATTACTTTGAGTCTTGGGTTAAATATGGGAACTATAAATCATGCGTGTTGCTTCATGGTTTTAATTGACTGGATTAGATCCAATGTTTTCCCTTCTGCTGAGTGTAACAGTGGCCTGAACTTTTTCTCCCTTCACATGTCTTATTTGGGAGGGGCCCAGTGAATCCAACCTGATGAAAGGGTGAAGCAACTTCAGGTCTTCTAAGCAAATTGATAGCTATCAAAACCCTACTGTGGAATGTACAGTTGCAGGAAGTCCACACAGCCATAACGGACCTTATTTGCACGTCAGCCGTGCGTTTTTCCAAGCGGTCGCCAACATACATTGAGTTCAAGTTAATTTGACAACTAAGGGATTTTATTCTAAACTAGTATATTCAGAGTTCTCATAGATATCTAGAATACTTACCATTGCACTTACCTGCTTTATGCAGACTTGGACAGTTCTAAGGACAGTAAAATGTGCATTTGACTAGATTGTGAACCAGAATCACCATGAAAATACGTTTCCATGGTTGGTTGTTTAACATGGAGGTCATTACTCCAACATTAAGAAATGCTGAGAGCCTTACTCTCCCATCTGTGCTCCTGAGTTCAGAGGTAACCTTGCTGAGTCTCTTGACGTGAGAAAAAGCATTCAGAAGAACTGGACTCTTTATTCGCCCCTTTAAGAGTAAAGCAGCTTGATTCAGCCACTCGATGCAAGATTGCCTTTTGACTCTGCAGTGTTCTGTGATTGAAGGAGTTAAAAAACTAAAGGCAGAGGATTTGCATATACTCTAAAATGCCCCTTCCTACCAGTCTTTGTGCTTCAGGAAAACTCACCACAAAAGGTCAGGAAATCATCGGAAGTCAGCTGCCATGCTGCACGAAACTGCATTCCAAAAAGGCCAGAACATTGCAGGGTTGAAACACACTGGATGCAGGCTGTATTTTGGGGTGGGGTGTGGGGTGGGGTGTGTTTCTGATCCTATTCCCTTTGAGTTTTAATTTTGGCAAAGAGATGTTGATGCTGCTCTCTCAAGTGGGCCTTAATCATATGTTACGCAGGAAAGTTAGAAAACGAAAGGTGAAATGCCAACACAAGCCGGTCAGATGACATTTTCTTCCAGTTTAGCTGTTTTTATTTTCAGTCAGTATTCTCTAAATGATAGTGATGGCGACATCATGTCATTTACAGGGAAGTTTCAACAGAACTGATACCCTACAATGCAATATCCACTTAGAGTGAAGAATTTGAAGCAGACAATTTTAGGCGCTCTTTTGGAAGATTCAAGTCACCGCCAACAAGACTACAGTTGTGATTTAGTTAATAGAAACATTACATGTTTTAAAAATAGCTACATATGCACTAGCTTGTCAACTGGATAATCAGTTGGGAAACTTTTTCCAATATGGGCATTTAAAAACATTTCAGTGCATGGAAAACATACCCAGCGCCCTAAACTCTGCACGCAAGACATTCTCGCAAAACAAGTTTGCAATGCTGGAGAGCATCATCCTCAGAGCCACAGTGATATTTTCTGGAACCATTTTTGCTGTTAAGATTGAACATGTGATGGAATTGTTCCAAAACAAGTTATCAAGTAGCAAATTATCAGTGGAATAATTTAATACAGAATTGGTTGGCACAGTTTCCCAAAAAAATTAACTGCTGCTTACACCTCTGTTCCACTAAATGCTGGTTATGTAGCCTCAGTTAACATTATTTGGAAAATAGCAATTTTCTAACACAAAACTAGTTATTGTTGCTCGATGTGTAACAAAATGCTGCTCCTTTATAAATAATAAGACTGCGTAAAACAGGACACTAAATTTTATTTGGTAAAGAAAATTGAACAAGCTCATACAGAAAATTGAAAGAAACCTACTTTTCGTTATTTGTCCACACATTCTCTATTTAGTACGGGAAGGTAATCTGAGGAAAGAGAAAGCTAAGTGTTTCTTAATTGGACTCACCTATAAACAGTGGCATGTGAGAAGCCATAAAAATGCCATCTATCCCATTTGTCCATATATTACTATCAGTGTAGTGTAAATATTACTTCTTTGTATTAAACTACAAAGTACCTTTTAAACAGCTTTTTTTTTAATTTAATGAAATGTTTTTTCAGACCTTAAGCTTACATTAAGGCACTTACCATTCAAGTAAAACAGTTTTTTTTTATACAAACACTGGGAAGATGGACAGGATCATTTACTAGATGAATGACGGACTTGGGAGTAAATCAAATCAATGCCAAAATATGTATTAAAACGGCTGTGTCAAGAGAGACAGTTTTATTGTCTGAAATGAGCACAAAGAACACCTTCCACAGATAACACTGAAAGCAGTGCAAAGACTGACAGTTTTTGAATCAAGGTAGTTTTGTAAAAAGAAATACCAAATAAATCAGTGCCCTGCTTTGATTGTTGTAAAATCTTTACATAAAAGTTGGTCCAAACTTACAAAAGAAGCACAAGTGTGTGCATAGTTCAGAACTGACAAGAGTGCCATAAAAAGCTGATGTCCCTAAATTTAGCATTGACTTAAAACTGCCAAAATATAAAAATTCATAGCTAGGATTTGCAAAGATGTACAATCAATTAATCTGGTTTCCTCAGAACAGCATGAATTGTAAGCAGTTTTCCTATTGTACGCAAGACCCTTTCCACATAAAAATAAAGCTGTTGAATTAACATTATTCAAGTCTGTTGGGTGCTGCTTTGAAATGGCAGCTACAAAGTCTTTCCAGGTAAAAACGATGTGCCTGAGGGGAAACAGGGAGAAAAACAAAACGGGTGCTCAATAGGGCAATCCTCGGCCCCGACCTCTGACTGTTGATGTGCCAATGTGTCCCCTGTATCCTTGTGAATATCCAGGTCCTTGGATGGGAGAAGTCCAAGCTTGTCCATGCAGGTGGCTGACACTGCCCGGGGGCTCTTGTAAATTACTTCCATAGGTATAGTTCTGCATCTTTGCGGACAAAGAATGAGTACTTTCTGACCCTGCAGAATTGTCACCACTGTTACCCAAAACTGCAATAGGACCATGGCTATATTCAAATCTGTGGTCCTTATCACCACTAAACAGCATGGGACCAGTGTTGAGGTAAATGTCTCCATAACCAGTTACTGAGCTGTGAAATGGTTCTGAGAAGGCAGGAGGCGGAGGAGCACCACTCGAGTGAGATGAAGCAGCGCTGTAGTTCTCTAAGGGCTGGACCTCCGAGTTTGCGACAAAATTCCCCCTTTCTAGTGCCCCAGACGACCCACTCCCTATTCCGTCACTACTACGGTAGTACGCAGAAGAGAATGTAGATGATACAAAGCTATCCTTATAGTCTGGAGCTGCTATAAAGGAGTCTCTTGGCTGGAAATCCACAGTGGAGGTTGCTGGCTGCTCAGTTGTTGTTTGAGCCTGATGATGAGCCAGCAGCTGCAGAAGAGCCGCTTTTACTCCAGCGTGAGGATCCATCCCTGAAGAGCCACCCACAGAAGACAAGTGTTGGTTCTCTGTCCGATAATCAAGGTCTTCTTCTGTGATAGGTGGCGGTTCTGGCGGCTCAGGAGGTCGCTGGTCTGGGGGCAAGATACGAGGCCGTTCTTCCGGGGTCTGAGGCCTCATCTCAGGCTGCCTGATCAGCTCGTCTTGTCCTAAACGGATTTTGAAAGGCATTAGAGCAAGACATGAAATCAGGAATTCAGACTAAAAACACTACATTAGAGCGGGGAGGGGGAGGAGTTTGGATTTATATCCCCCCTTTCTCTCCTGTAAGAAGACTCAAAGGGGCTTACAATCTCCTTTCCCTTCCCCTTCACAACAAATACCCTGTGAGGTAGGTGGGGCTGAGAGAGCTCAAAAGAACTGTGACTAGCTCAAGGTCACCCAGCTGGCATGTGTTGGGAGTGCACAAGCTAATCTAGATTCACCAGATAAGCCTCCACAACTCAAGTGGCAGAGTGAGGAATCAAACTTGGGTCTCCAGACTAGAGTGCACCTGCTCTTAACCACTATGCCCCTGCTGCTCCTTGTCATGAAGATCAATGTTCACTCGCAGATACATAATTGGGATAGCCTGTACTATAATATAAGTGATAGTCTTCTCAAATTACTGTAGCAGAGAAAGTTGCATCCAAAAGTTTCCCAAGATTAACATTCGGTATCTCTTCCCAAGGCCTTGTTCTTTGCAGATTTGTGGGACCCTGCCAATCATCAGAATATGCATGGTATTTGACTACAATGATAAATTACACTATGCCTAAGATCTGAGTTTTTTGGACATGGATGGGGAGGGGGCTGTTTTGGCCACCTATGCTGCCTTCCAAGGCTTTTTAATGAAAGTGGAGACGCTCAAAATTGGCTAGCAACAGAACATGGGGTTCAAAGTTTTTTAAAAAATCCCACAGTGACAACTAACCTTAATTAACTCCCTGAGCCTCAGCCTTAGCTTGTCAAGCTTACACAGTTAGGGTCACATTTAGCTTTAAAAGCAGCAGCAGAAACAAAGAGGAAAGACATTCTCAAGTTGTGCACATTTTCCAGTGCCAAAGACCATCGTACCTGCACATCCATACAACGAGTTGATTAGAGGGGGATAAATGGATGCTGGAGATTCTGGCCCCTCCCAGTTGGTAGACACAGGTGTACTTGGCTCTGGCGGCTGCAGGGGATGTAACCCCATTTCGTTTCCCGACCCGTTCTCCTTTTCTTCCAGCGCATTTTCTTTTTGCTTCCCTTGCTGAGTCTTTAATAACTGCGATAACAAAACAGCAAAGGCACTCTGCACAGCCGCTTGAGTGACCTCAGTGTCAACTTTCGCTTGGCTCAATGGAGCAGGCTGTGCAGAAGGCTGAGGGGCTGCCACTTGTTTTACAGGCTCCTGGTCTGGGGATGGAGTCTGTGGTGGTGGTGGTGGCGGCGGCGGCGGCTGTGGCGGTGGCTGTTGCTGTTGCTGCTCCGGCTGTTCTGCTTCCAAAATGCCAGCTGGAAGGTTTATTTTATTCAACTGTTGCTCAGTCTCTGGATTCACCTTAATGTTCAGTACTTGAGCAAACTGTGCCATGTTCACACTGGTTTTAGACTGAAGCAGGTTCAGGAGAAGAGCGACTTCGTTTTGATTAAGCGGTTGTCCACTGCCTCCTTTCGCTAAAGGCAAGCAAAGAACGATTAGTATGCTTCTACTTAAGGCTCACAGCAAAAAGTTAACTGATCATCAGGTGTTTGGGTTGCCTTACTAGCACAGACCTTTGGCAATAAAATAAAGTATTTTTGCAAACTGACCATGAAAAATGTTTTTTATAGAGAGAGAAAAATGACCCAGTACCATGGAAATTAATTACTGTCAGATTCCCCGTTCAGACAATAATTTACTTGATGAGTTCAAGGCTTTTATTGAAGACATGTCAGGAACATAGAGAGGTCTGGCAAAAACCGCACCAAACTCTTGATAATATGTGTGCAAGATCCCCACATGAGAAGCAAACAGTTCACACTGTCCCCACATGAGAAGCAAACAGTTCACATTGTCTAGCCTGGAGTCTACTCCCAGCCGCAGACTTCCAAGGCCACAGCTAGAAATAATAAAACTGCACCTGCTAAAGCGAAAGTGAATCCCCCCCTCCGCCCAACAGCACCATCATGACAATTATACATATAAAGGTCTACAGAATAAAAAGGACACCTACATTCAAATGGGTTTCCACTTTAATACGTACAAAAAACCCTTTAATATTTGCTGGTCTAGGGGTAACCATTTGCAAAGTATACATTCCTAACCTCAAAGACGAGAAAGAAATAGCTCCTTGAACTGAAAAGCCAGCTATGAAAGTTAATTAGTTTCAGGAAAAACATAAAACAAATTTCTAAGGGGTTACTCGCATATTCTAAATGAAAAATGGAGTTTAATGTGGATACCCAATATTTGAACCAAAAGTATTCATGATCAAAAATACTGAAAAGTATCTGAAATCAGTTAAAACTCTGGCCCAAACAGAACAATGCTTGGGAGCCTCAGCAAAATAATCAGTTAAAAGTTTTTGTGGCTAAACAATAAATCCTACATTTCTAAAATGAGGGTCGCTTTGAAGTTGGGAAAAGCAGCAAAACATACAAGATTTTTTTCCAGTAAATCTTTTGATTAAGACAAGGATGACACTTCCAGCTCCACAGCACAGTTATGACTAAACAACAAAAACTTAATAGTGACTCAGACCCATCTGCCGTAATTTATTTACACTGGAGAAAATACCAAAAATATTTGGGGTCAAACAGACGTAATCTTCACAAATGTCCCAATCCTTTAAAAAAATCATCTGAATGTAATGGAATATGCAGTATCATACATAACCATGCAATAGAAGACTACATTTAGTAACCCTCCAGAAAGCCAAACTATATAAGTATCACCGAAATATACTTAGCAAAGGAATATGCAATTAAGAAAAAAGAGTGTTACTGACCAAGTGCCATGTTAGAATTGCCTGGCATCTTCAGCTGAGAAGAGGTCTGCATGCCCTGAGGGGTGTTGGTTCTGCTGTCATCCATGCCTAAAGACAGATCCTTCCTTGGAATTTTAGTGGCATCATCAGTCATCCCCATCTGCTTCTGCCTTCGGCGCTTTTTACTCCACAACTCATGACAGTCCTGCCATAATGGGAGGCTGTAATGGAAATATTTATTATTAAATAGGGTTCCATAAAATCCTGGCTTTAGGTAAACCAAAACAAAAATGCACTCGCAGGCTTACAGCATTAACTTATGCTATCTTCTTTGTTAAAGGATCGCAACTATCTGACACAATAGCCACTAGAGAAGTTGGGACTACAACAGGGAGGAAATTCCACCTTTAAGCAAAAGCCAACCGGTGATAAATTCTGCTGATCCTTAGTCTTCTTATTTGATAATCCAAGAAGAAAATTATTGCTCTGATCATGGTTCCATGATTTTATCAGTTCTCTCTTTGGATTGGGGATACAGTAAGACAATTAAAATTATCTTGTTGTAGGAAATATATTTTAAGGTACATCTTCACCTTACTAATACGAATGGGCACTTAATCTGTTTACAAAGATGTTCAGCTGCCAAGGAGGACACTCTGAAAAAAACAACACCTTATGGGACAATAAAGTTACGTAAGAAGCTGTACCACTGATATTTATCTGACAAGAATGCCATTAGTATCATTCCTTTATGAGAAAGCAAAGACTTTACATAAATTATATTCAGTAAGCTGCACCAGAAACATTCATGACAAGTATTTGAAACATACACACAAAAGTTACTAAGCCTCTTTTACCATCTGGAAAATTGTAAACGTGATATATGTCTATCATATTATAATTTTATACTAGCATACCCTTGGCACAGTCACCTGTATATCTCTTCCTAACATTTATTTGCTAGTACACTAACATTAACATCAGGACAAATTCTTACCATAATATGGGATGTGTTCTTTTCCATATGGAATGACCATTAAACTTGGTCTGTTTTCAGGAAGCTTACCAAGATAATTGCATTGTAGCTATACAATGACCTGAAGTTCCGCTGTTCGGTTGTGCTGGCAAAGCACTACAACCTTGTGTAACAGAGGAGATTAAAAAAAGGATACTTACTCTGGTGGAGGCATCTTGGAAGGATCCACATCTCGAAGAAATTCACACTGAAGAGCCTGTTCAGCCGTGCAGCGCTTGCTGGGGTCCAGAGCAAGCATGTAATCAAAGAGGTCTAGGGCAGCTGGGGGAATACTGTCAAGAGGATGGAGAAAGTGAAGCCAGGAAGACATGCTGTTTTTTGGAGCTTGTTTTTATGCATTATCGACACCTTTTTAAAATGCTGCTCTGGAAAGCTTAATTTTAGAATACACTTTTCTGGCTGGCCAACCTTTCTCTAGAAATCGATGCAACATACTTCAGACTGAAATGTTGGTCAGAGATCTGGATTGGTCCTACTTAACGTGAGGAAGTACATGCAAAAGCAAACTTTGTTCTCTCTTGCAGCCTACTGTGTTTCCCGTGAAGGGCAGATACCCAGGGATGGTGTGCAGAACAAAGAGTCGGGGCAGAACTGGCTCAAATTATATAGTACCCAACACAAAAGTTCGACTTCTAAGAATAAAAGAAGAGTTGGATTTATATCCCCCCTTTCTCTCCTGTAAGGAGACTCAAAGGGGTTTACAAACTCCTTTCCCTCACCCATCCACCCCCAACAAACACCCTGTGAGGTAGGTGGGGCTGAGAGAGCTCAGAAGAACTGTGACTAGCCCAAGGTCACCCAGCTGGCATGTGTTGGAGTGCACAGGCTAATCTGAATTCCCCAGATAAGCCTCCACAGCTCAGGCGGCACAGCAGGGAATCAAACCCGGTTCTCCAGATTAGAGTACACCTGCTCTTAACCACTACACCACTGCTGCTCCTTATGCTAGCAAATTCCAACGCTGAGTTACGTTACGAAACCCAAATTCAAAGTAATATGTGGCCCTCTTTTTGAAACTAGTAGAAAGTGTAATAAAGCTGCCTCAGACTGCACACAAAAGCTGATGAACCTGGATGCTCCTGCATATCACAGGACATCAGGGAGGTAGTTCTAAGCTAACCTCCTCCCAGACATGCCAAGCTACAGATCAAAAATTGCAGTTGGGGCCTTCCACATACCTAGCATGTCATCCAAATTAGCTGGCCTTGCTTGAGCAGAGGGGACCTGTTGGCTGGTCTCGTGTTCTCACGCAGCAGCTGGAGGCTTGTCTTAAAAGCCAGCTGTGTGAGAAGCAATACCAGAAGCCTTGGCCCTATACACTGTAACACTGCTTTCGAAGGCAGATTCAAAATAACCGAATAAAAGCAGACCATTTGTAATTTCAGAGTCATACAAGAAGGTCCTGTGACACTATTTAGGAGGCCTGTCTTTAGAAGAAAAGAGACTGCATACATTAAGGCACGTATGTCAAACCACAATCCTCGTTATTAGCAGATACATCAATAGAACATCAGGAGTCACGTTCTCACACGGGAGCCAAACTGAGGAATAAAGCCCTGAACTGCACAAACCCCGCCGATTAAACAGCTCACTCCTTACAAAGCAAATTCTTCTCTCAGTCGTCGACGGTACTGCTTCTTTGGTTTCATGGTGTTGAAATATGCCAGTTTTATCACATCAGGCCATACTGCAGGACAAGGACTCCCACAAATGCGGCTGTAGGAAGAACACCGGAGTCAAACAATTGAATGTATGTAGATATACAGACACCAGGCGGCATTAGCTCAAAAAAAAAAACCCCCAATAACAAACTTGTCAAACCACCAACAGTGCATGAGTTTTGGTGGGTGTCCTCATACATACAAACTGTCTTTTCCCATTAATGCTGGATCTGCCTGATTTGTATACCAAATTTGTATATCTGATTTGTATACCTGATTTGTATACCAAATTGTATTCAGGGAACACCCAAAGGCTGCAGATTCAAACAAGTGTTTAATGATGACCATGCCCCTCAATCATAAGATTAGGGAAGAATCATAAGATTAGGGAAGAAATGTAAAACAAAGACCGAATTTAGATGGCAGCAATATCAAGTTAGCAGGAATCGGTTTTGAATTTGGCCTGATAAGTCTGACATCCAAGTAAGAAACATCTTTTCTTCTGATTGAAAATCTGAATGTGCCGAAGGAAAGGAAAGGAGAACTTGACAAGGGCCAGATAATCAAAGTGGTAATCAGGCAATTGTCTCCCATGCAGAGGAATCGTCCACACCGATGTTGTCTGCTAGATTCAGAAATTTGCACGGTTTTAACAACACACACAGAATATGCCAGGGCTTCCATGTGTGGATTTCTTCCGTATTTAACACTGTGATCTTGGGCACATTGAAACCAATGAAAATGATATACAAGATAGTTTGTTTCTATTAGTGTCGACAGGTATTTTACACACAATCTCATCTAAACCTCCTTTAATCTATGATGTCTTCTGAGCTAGCAGAAGAGAAGACACAAAGAGCAACCAGCTGATCTACCGTTCTCAGATTTCTTTTTTTGGCACTAAAGAGAGTCACTAAAATTAACATAACTACAGTACACATTTAAAGTGGTTTAGGTACATACCTTAACAAAATTGCTAAAATCTGCTCTGGCTAATAATGCAGACACTTTCTATTTTTAGTGGGCGGGGGGGGGGGGAGAATAAGCTGTTTTGAGTGAGAAAACTTACACAGAAAACCAATACATTTTGAATGTTCTGCTACCATCTAGTGGTCGTCGCTAGAATTAGTACTTTCAGATATAAAAGGATTTCATTTCATTTAGAAGAAGTACCCAGCTTGCTTGGGGTAAAGTGTGGGGAAGGAAATGGCAAACCCACTGCATAAACATAGCTGGCCTAGGAAATGTCATGATGTGATGTCACCACATGGATCAGGTATGACCTGGTGTTGGCAAAGCTTTACCTTTATCTAAAGAAGCAACAGGGAAATTTCCCTCTTACACACCAGTGTGAATTTTCTTAATACAGACATATGCACTGGAGCCTAGATTCATATTTCATGCAACCTGGAGAGGGACCTAATGTAAACTGTAGTCGGCAGACAAGAAGTCACTGCTGCTAAAATGCAAAAATAATGGGTCCCTCTTCTGACACGTTTATCAGTCAGTGAGGGGGAAATTATCCCTTCTTCTGCACGAGAAGCCCAAGAACAGTTACACAAAGACCAGCCTCGGACTCTGTTCAGAGTTTCCTTATTTCTAAACATGATCTGCATCTGTGATGTGCTTTCTAGGTCAGGGGTGATGAAGGGCACATATGGGGCATGTTCCCCTCGCTAAAAGATGACTTCAAGCCACAAACCAAGCTGGCTCCACTAAGAGTTTAGTCTACAGTCCCCAAAAATGCCAACCTCCAGTCCTGTCAAAATCATCATGGGATAAAAAGCTGGTGACTATCTGCTTAAAAGGGAAGCTTCTCAGAGAATCCATGTTAGGCAACACCACTGACCTTATCAGTTCCAGCTGAGCAAGTTCCTGGTTTGCTTGAAATATTGGCTTTTTAGTGAACAGCTCTCCTAGGATGCACCTGAAAAAGAACATGCGGCAGTTTCCTCATCAGCCTGCTCTTAACACACCTTGCTTTGTTTCACAACCCCCTCTTGGAATCAAAAAGCTTACCCGCAGCTCCAGACATCAATGGCAGGTGTGTATCGCTCCTCTCCTAGCAACAGTTCAGGAGGGCGGTACCATAACGTGATCACTTTGTTGGTATAGGGTCGACTGGAAAAGAAAACAAAGCTGAATTTTCTCCCAGACAGAACTGCCGCAGGGTTCAAAATATCACAAAAGTGAAACAATATCAGATAGGGCTCCTGACCCCAGTCAGAGGATGGCTGGAGCTGAATGGAAACAGATACATCCTTCACTGAAGACCGTGGCTTTTCTACCACAATCTGTCTTTTGGAATTAAAAGTATAAAATGGCAACTGGCTTATCATGGTTGCCGTTTTCTCCCGCAACACAAGTTTTAATCCCTAAACAAATCACACACAAGGCACAGAAGCCTATCCTGAACAAGGATGGGTCCGCAACATCTCGAGGTTAACTTCTGCTGCTTTTGATTGGCATTTCCTGACACCACTTGGTAGGACCTGTCGCTTGTATTCGAATAATTCTATACACCTACAGGAAACGAACAGAGCTTTCTCTTAGTGGCACATAAACACAGGCTACCTTGAAGCAAATATTTAATTCCCCATGCTGATTATTGATGGAAAACATAAAATTGCTGGACAGGATCACTGTCTGGGGTGGGGGCAGCAGAAAGATAACATTACTCTTATGGCATACAGTCAGGAACTATAAAACTGATTTTAATCATAGTACTGTCTGCAAAAAAACCCCCCTCCAAATGTAACCTGTTAATGACTTGTGCCAGTCACAAGAATGGCAGAAAACATCACAGCTGATCATAATCACTCCCTTCTGTATGCCAGGGTGCCCGTATGCCCACCCAGAGGAGGCAGCCCACTCGCCTACATGATTACAACTCAGTCTTTGTTTCCTTCCACTAAGCCTCCCACTTAAGCGAGAAATTCTGCAGCACCTCTGCATCAAGGGCAATCACAGCTCACTACCAAAAGACACAATACCATTATTTGTGCTTAGAAGGAGGCTGCCTGATACGCCCAGGGACACTCCTGCTCTCAGCTTCTGTCCTTCAATGTGAGCAGACAGGCTCAGAGCAGTGGATCATGCAGAACGGGTTAGTTCATGTTTAAAAAACAGCCTTTTTGAATGCAAGAGTGAACCAGGACCCTAATTTTAATGTAAGGGCTGGTGCTGTTACCAGAAGCTTGGCGAATACTGGCTCAGTTTTAGTGAGGCAATGAAGCCGCGTCTTGATAATACCACATCAGACTGCATGTACGAAATGCTTCGGCATCCACGTTAAAAAAACTGGACATACAGAAAACATGCCAAAAAGAGAAAGGCAAGGCAAGGGTAGAATCCTCCTGCTTGACATTCAGCTGCATCTGGGGATGGAATTTTTGCACAGAACAACTTTCTGTCACATAGTCAGGTATGGTGAAGTCCAGACCCAGGTTAATCACCTCAAGGACAACTATGCAAGGACTTGAGGTCTTGATCAGTGAACAGTTTTTGAGCACTGGCACTCCATTTATGTAACGAACCAAAGATTCAAATGAAATTTTATCCAGAGAACCATGTGATATTATTTGCATCTATTCCCCACAATTCTACTAGAGTGATCTGTTCTATCAATTTCAGAGCTTAAACAGTCTACAAAGCAAGCAAATATTAATTCTGTGCCCCTGCAAGATCCTTTGTTTTAGTTTTACAAAGGTAACAACTCAGAATACAAAATATCTCCAATCTTAATGGAATTGTATCATTGCTTCACATAGAGAATAGGTTAACTTGGTGTGAAATTAGCCAGCCTACGTCTGCTGTTAAAATCATGTACATAAGCAAAGCACTTGAAGGGATTAAAAATTTAGTGATTAGAACAGAATTTTAAATATGTTTATGAAATATTCCTCAGGGAATGCCCACAAACTGCAAACATATTGCTTTTTAATAACACTTGTCTTACCTCTCCTCTGAGCTATACAGCCGGGCAAGCCCAAAATCTGCAAGTTTGATCTGCCCTCTAGTGGAGAGAGTAAAGATTTTACACACTTTTTAAAAAAATAAAAAGAACAATTAGATCAATTGTCTGCTGTCAGGACATAATTCTTAATTGTGTAAACAGCTATTTTGTATGCTTCACAGTGTTTAGCTAGGCATGCAGAAATTACATTGGAAAATAAAGGATGTAAGAAATCTCGCTTGCTAGTACAAATGTTGTAAATTAAATGCAACATTTATTTTAGCACACAACACAGTACAGGGATTAGATGCCATTCTGAGCTACTCTTTTTACTTCTCAGTGTGTATCTTTTTTGTGACATTAACTAAGATTTTCATTAGCGCATCTGCAATTTAATGTATTAAGTGTATAAATTGTTTTTCAAATTTGCTCCCAAAGCAAGAGTGAAACAACTTTCAGAACAATGAATTTTTTCTTAGCAAAAATAGTATGAAAAAGCAAAAAACAGGATTAACTCCAGAAAACAAGGCAAAACAAAACCACTTTTGCTTCCACAAAAAATGTTTTCCCAATCCCAAAGTCTCCCAGAATAAGATGTGGGGCTGGCTATGGGAATAAAGAGAGCTACACAGGATCCCACAGTGCACAGAAGGGAAAGGAAGGGGGAAGATCCACTTCCACATGCACCCCATTACCACAAGAAATCTGTGTGAATTGAGAGTTCCTCTGTAGCACTGCCAAATGCCCAAGAATATGCACATGCTACTTGACAATACACAAGGCATGCACACCAGAGTAGGTCCCTTCTATTAGGCACCAAGCAAGGCTCCTAACTTTGCTGAAGAGAGTTACAAGATCCAGCCTGTTAACAGTGGAGGAAAACCTAAGGCTTGCTCCTGTATTCCATTGTTTGTGGACACTGAATGCAACTGAATCTAAGCAAAGAACGACCCATTGGATACTCACCGTGAAGGGGTCTTCTCCTGGGTGGATGTAGGCCATCTTGTTTGGGTTTGCTTCCAACGGTCTTTGAAGAGGCAGGAAATATCTGTCGGTCACTTCCTGTTAGCTGAAGCGGCCATCTTAGACCCCAGTATCTGACGTAGCCGAGTAATAACTGACACAACGTTAACAACAAACAGATAGAACACACATACAACACCAACTGCTAGAAGTGACCGAACCATTAAACTGTAAAAACTAAGTCATGAGCTCTGTCAAGGTCAGTTCACCCACTGACATCTGCTGAACTACCGAGAACCACGGCCTCCTCGACCAGAAGAAGGCCACGAGGATCATCTCCCTGCGCTGTTGCTGGACCCGTCTGACCAATCTGGACAACACCGGCAGGGGAGGTAAGGCATAAAGCAACCCCGGTGGCCAGGGAACTGCGAGGGCATCCGTGTCCCAGGCCCGATGGTGATGGAACCTGCTGATGAAAACTGGAACCTGAGCATTCTCCGGGGTGGCAAAGAGGTCGATGACTGGAGAACCCCACCTTGTCACCAGGCATTGGAATACTTCCCTGTTGAGAGACCACTACGAGTGTGATATTCTGTTCCTGCTCAGCCAGTCCGCTTCCATATTTAGACACCCCCGGACATGCTCGGCCCAGAGAGAGACCAGGTTGCTCTCGGCCCACCGCAGGATCTTGAAGGCCTCCCTGTGAAGATTGGATGACCGAGATCCTCCTTGGTGGTTGAGATAGCACTTTGCCGACATGTTGTCTGTATGGATGACTACGTGGGAGTTGTGAATCGTGTGCTGGAACTGTCGAAGCGCTAGGAATATTGCCTTGACCTCCAGGAAGTTGATAGGAGCTTGGGCCTGTAGGTTGGACCAGAGACCCTGGGCTATACGTGTGTCGAGCTTGGCTCCCAAGCCGCTGAGGCTGGCATCCGTGTAGATGTGAAATTGTTGCGACGGTGCGAACACCTTCCCCTTGGAAAGATTGTTCTGACAAGTCCACCATTTCAGGCCGAGGCGTACGGAGGGGGAGATGACCAAAACCTGAGGATTTGAAAATTATCTGCCTGGCAAAGGGCCGAAGAAAGGTCTGCAAGGTTCTCGCATGCACCCTCTCCCACTGGATGAGATCCATGGTAGAGAGGAGGAGGCCCAGGAGACTGGCTAGTTGAAGGAGCGTGGCGGAGCGGGCTGCTAGCACCTGCAATGTGGCCTTCTGGATCTTCTGCACCTTGGGGCTGGGGACGAATAAAGTGCACGCCGTGGTATCAATCGAGGCTCCCAGATGTTCCATTCTCTGAGAAGGGGTGAATACGCTCTTCTCCTGGTTGATGACGAACCCGTAGGACGAAAGGAGGTTCTGGACTAGGACGACATCCTGGGCTGCCTGGCTGTGAGATCTGGACCAAATCAGGATGTCGTCCAGGTGCCTGCAGACGGAAGAAACGGTGGATCCCCTGTTGCCTCAGGAATGCGATGGGAGCCACAAGGACCTTGGTGAAAACCCGGAGTGCCGGGGGTAGGGCGGTATACAAAACCCAATAATAAACAAATGCTGGTCCAGTCCTCTATCGAGAACCGAAGGTAGCGGCAGTGGATCAGGTGGATGGGGACGTGCAGGTAGGCTTCTGCTAGGTCCAAGGAGGTGAGGAAATCTCCCTGCTGTATGGCAGCAACCGTGGACCGAAGGGTCTCCATGTGGAACCGGAAACGTCGAAGAAAAAGGTTGACATGGCGCAGGTTGAGAATGGCCCTGACATCCCCGTTCTTCTTCAGGACCGTGAAGAAGTGTGAGTAAACTCCTCTGCCCCTCTAGTCCCTGGGAACTGGTTCAATGGCTCGGATGGAGAGGAGGTATTCCACCACCGACTGCAATCGATCCCTCTTCTCCTGCTGGGAGCTGCCTGCAGACAGAAGAAATCTGTCCCTTGGCAAGTGACGAAACTCCAAGGAGTAACCGTATGAAACGATCTCTAGTGTCCAAGAGTCCACATGTAGACCTGTCCTGAGATGGCGAAAGAACAACAGCCGCCCGCCAACCGGAATGCTCTTGCAGTCACACCTTGCTGGAGCCTCCGTTGTTTTGGTATTGGATCCAGCCCAGAAGGATTTTCCCTGTCTGCCCTGGCTGCAGAAGTCGAACCTCTTCCAAAAGGAAGACGGCGGTGCCCAGTTGGATCTATTGTCATCCCAGCTGGGACAAAAGGAGGAGTGGAATTTACGAAAGGCCGGCTTGGGTGCGAAGCGGGGTTTGTCAGACCGAATGAGCTAGGCATGGTCTTCCTAATGTCCTTGGTCTGAACCAGGATGCGGTCTAGCTCCGTGCCAAAAAGAATTCCGGCCTGGAAATCGAAGCCGGCCACCACATTCTTTGACTGCGTATCTGCGAGCCAGGGTTTGAGCCAAAGGACCCTGCAGATCACCGAAGAGGTGACCATGGTTCTGGAGGATGTAAGAAGTGCGTCTAGGGAAGCATCGGCTAGAAAAGAAACTGCCATGAGCACCCTTTCTGTTCCCTCCCTGACCTCCCTGTCCTGGGGTGGGATGATGGAAAGGAGCTTCTTAAGCCAGACAATGGTGGCTCTGGCCACCGAGGCAGAAGGGGCAAGGATCCTATGTAACATGGCTAGGCCCTCATGCACTCTGCGTAGCAAAACCTCAGATTTTTTGTCCATGGGACCCTTGAGATTTCCCTGGCCGTCCCTGTGGACAAGACCCTCCGAGTGCAAGGCCGAAACTGGACCATCAATTAACGGGGTCTTTAATAAATTGGAAAGGTGGTCGGGACCTACATAAAGCTTTTTGTAAGCTGAGGGAAACCCTTTACCGGAGGCTGGGTCCAACCACTCCTTCTTGATCTTTCTTTCAATGGATTCAGGGAGGGGGAAAAAAAATTTTGCGCCTCCTCTTCCACCGGAAATATGGAAGGAGTCCCTTTGGGCAGCCCTTGATGGGCTTGGTGAAAGAGGAAGCCTCCTTAGCACCAGGTTCCTCCGTTTCTGCAGAGTCTCTGAGGTCCAGAGCCAAAATGGTCTTGGCCATGAGGGTGGCTAGGTCCTCTAGTTTAAACAGGTGTTGGGAATGCTCAGGGGCCTCTTTAACTTCCCCCTCTGGTTCTGAAAAGTGTTCAGAGTCCAGATCTACCTCGCCCTCACTGACATCGCTTATGGTGGAATATGGGGAATCATAACAAGACCTGTCCCCGAAGTCTCTCCTGGGAGACCTGGATCTGGCTCTAACCAGGGAGGAGGATTCTACCCCGGCGTATCTGCCGACCTCCCTTCTAATGGAGGCATTCATGAGAGCCACTAGTCTGTCAGGAGTGAAATTTGCCCATTCGGAGGGCAGGCCAACCACCCTCCCTCCAGCGCTCCCAGCCATATCGGCCTCTTGCCTGCCAGATGGTCCCTCTGAATGGCCGCTGTGAACCTCCGTGGAACTGCCCACCAGAGCGAGGAGTCCCGGGAATGACACAGCGACTGGAGAACACGGTGGGGAAATCTCCACACGGCGCTCCAAAAAGTGGCTTTCCGCGCTGCTGCTCCAACTGCCATGGCGTCGCACGCTCGGCTCCGCCGAGACCGCGCACCTTCGCCTCCTTCCTCTGGGCAGTTTGTCCCTGCTGCCAGATGCACAGCCGGACTGAGGGCGAGACGGAGAATCGCTCCTTTCAGCCCTGTGGCTGCTCGTGGAGGAGTGGAAGAGTCTAGCTGATGCCCTGGTATTCTCAGCGGCAGAGTGGCAGAACTCTTGATGGGAGGGCGCTGTAGCCATATTCCCTCAGGAGCGGGCTGTTTTGGCGGGAAGGGGAAAGGAGCCACAAACACCAAAAACGCCACAAACGAAGACTCAAAGAGGGCAACCAGAAGACAAACTAGACAAAAGACGCTCAATCACACACTGGTCACAATAGGAAGCCCAAAAGTGAGCGAAGACTCAGAACTCACGACGAACACTGCTCTCTTCGACAAGGCAGGAAGGTACTGGGGTCTAAGATGGTCGCTTCAGCTAACAGGAAGTGACCGATAGATATTTCATGCCTCTTCAAAGACCGTTGGAAGCAAACCCAAACAAGATGGCCTACACCATCCAGGAGACTATAAGAACTACCCTGCTGGATCATAACAACAGCTCGCCTAGTTCAGTAAGTCTATAAGCAGGATATGAAAGCAACATTTTCCCCATACAGTTCCCTTCCCTTCCCACCCCTTCCATTCTTCCCTGCATCCGCTACTCAAGTTGTACTAATGCTGAATGGAGAGGTTCCACTTAGGTGCCACAGTTGCTCAGAGTCAGATCATGTGCTTTGCTTTGAAGAAAACACTCCTACAACAGTGATTTCCTGTTTTTGTTGTTGTTTTATATTACTCAACTGATAGCTACAATAGCTAAAAATGTCACAGAATGTTACACAAACAAAACTTTTAAGTCATTTTACTAGGCTACAGCAAGGGCCAATTCACCTCCTACGTTTCTTGCAATAATGTAATGGGTTGAAAAGTATGTTCACACCACCTACTGTATCACTGGCTCACTGGCAACAAGACAACCTGAACTGCTTTTCAAATGAGACAAAGTACATTTTTAAACAACAGACTTTTCAGACAGAGGGACTGCTCTCTGTGCAGGAAATGCTAACCTGTGAAGCAGACGTCAAGGAATGGCACTTGGGGAAAGCAAAATCTGCCTATTAGAAAGAAGGTGTGAACTATTCTGAACTGCTGAATCGGGACACATACCTGTTGTTTAGTAAGATATTGGAGCACTTAATATCCCTGTGCAAGAAATTCTTCTTATGGCAATAATCCAAGCCTTCCATCAACTGTCTCATGAAGGATTTTATATGATTTTCATCAAAATGAACCAAGCCAGATTCCAGGAGTCCCATCAGGTCATGATCCATATATTCAAATACAAGGTAAAAGGCGCCTGGGGGGACATTTGAATACTTGATTTTAGAGTACATCCACAGTGGACTTCACACATTTACCATGAATTAATGAATTCCCTGCATCTAAATCAGGGGTCTGCAACCTGTGGCTCTCCAGATGTTTATGGACTACAATTCCCATCAGCCCCTTCCACCATGGCCAATTGAATTCATATAAAAACATTTTACTGAATTAACACCAAACACACAAAACATTTGCTATTGCAGTATCCAGAAGCTGAGTCCACTCACAGAAACACATTCAGTGCAGAAACACATCAGTTCCATCAGCAGCCTTTAACTAGTTACAGAAAGCGACGACTGTAGCTTGGCTGTTCAACTGTACTATACTGAGAAAGAAATTCTGAATACTTTCTCAACCTGCTTTTTAAAAAGTGAGTTCAGTCTCCCATTAGCTGTCCTGAAGCAGCTACTTTGGATGGACACTCCATGGCACTGATGAAATCAGTTCTGATTCACAAAAGCTTATGACGGAATAAATTCTGTTAGCCTGTCACGATGCTACTGGGACTCTCATGTGATGCATCAATTGTGGATTCTACAATTAATCGATTTGAGAAGTTCTTCCAGTCCTATAAATTTAAAGGCTGCCAGTTGTAAAATTGTTTAATGCATACTGTAAGCCAATCAAGGGGGGAAAAACCAAGGGGACCGAGGCAGTGGTACAATTCATGCAGCCTTGAGAACACAGAACGTTGCCAAGGAACACAAGAAATGTACATAATTCCTTTAAAATTAATATAACCCTTACAACCCTTTCCCCCGATTATTTATAGCAGTTATCCATACTGTAAATAGTATTAAAATTAATATTAGACTTCCACAAATACTCTAAAAACAGCTTACAAAAGATTTTACAATTGAATAACATTAACACACACACAAAAATAAAAGCCAGCATAGTGATACAAAGCACAACTGATAAATATAGAGCGCATCAAACCTAGAAGGTGCAATTTTACATAAAGTACTGATGACAAAGGCTCACAATAAGGCTTCTGCTGAATAAATATAGGGTTGGAAAAATGGCCACAGCTGGTGCAGAGATATTATGACTAATTCAGGATTCAGAGCTCTTCAATCTTCAGCAAAATAGACCTCTCTCATGGTTATTACATTTGGAATTTGGTTTACCGATGTCTTTGCAAAAATGTGACTAGTCAAGCTCATGTTTTGATCAACTGAAGAATGAGTTTGCAATTCCAGATGAGCAGCATTGCAAATAATTTCACGTATGTGCAGTGACTATATTTGACACGGTATCTGGTCGCATAGCTGCTAATTACTATGTTATCATCTTCAGATGACTCCATGAAAAGTTAGGTTGTATTTCCTGCTTTTGCGCCTGCATAGCTGGGGGCAGTCACCAGCCAGCAGCCCAAGCGCCTTTCCTTTTTCTTTTAATGTTCATTTCTCAACAACGCATTCTTCAACGGCTAGAAGAATCTTGGTCAAATTCATTTCGGTTTCTTCGGCTTGAGAATTTCATCTCTGAATCAACACACAAGGAGTGCTAACTGAGAGTAGGTTGAAGATGGAATTGACAAATGTTTTCTAACGGTTACGAAAACCTTGCTCAGTTTCATTTTGAGTGCAGGTCTCCAGGGGAGCTTAGAAATTTGAAATGATCAGGCTATCTTAGCCACTGACGTGCTCGTCGTTGAAGAATGCAGAAGCCAAAGGAAAGCAAGGATTTCTGCCTGCAGAAGGCATATCTCTAATTAAGTAGCAACCTGTTTTGTAAGTTAAAATGTGTGTGTGTGTTTTTTAAGACAGAATAGTTTTGGGGAGGGAATACCCATGTCAAAGTTTCATGTAACATGCTGATCCAGTTCTGAGTTGTTGTTTTTTGTTGTGTGCAGGAGGCTTTGCTTAGTGTTTGGGGGTGCTTATCACAATCTGTGATCTGCTTGTGATCCAAAGAACCATCCTTATATGGAAGGTTCCTTATATTGGAAATCCATGATGTTTGAAATGGTTCAAGATGTCTCACTGACAGTGGCATGTGCAGTCATCTTCATTGCTGCAACTATTCATTAGCTGCAGGCAGAAGAAGAGCTGACTTGTGTTTCTTGGAGAAATCTCTTGTTCATAAGGGGAAGCGGCTTGTGCCCTGAACTGGCTAGGCATTTTGCATTTCTGAAATGGTGTGCTTTGATATTGTTTGTGAGACTGGCTAATAGCAGAAGGATAGAGATCGTAGGTCGAACCAGGGGAGCGGATGGTTAAGTTTTTGGAAGAAACAAAAACTTTTTAGTAGATGTTTTGGTTGCATTGATGGCATATTTTTCATACTTTTAATTATCTTAATTTTAAAAATATATTATTTATACCCTCTTTCTGCTTGTGGCTCAAGTCAGCTTACTATTCCAAGACAGAAAAAATACCAAAAAATTTTTTTCAAACCTTTTAACTGCCCTCTCCAAGAAAACATTTGCAAAGTAAAACAGCTTTACAGAGCCCTACTGCAAATGGTGCCCCTTATTATCCCAGGAACTTTGTTGTACTATAGAGGGAGAACAGGTTCTTTTGCATGCCAAACAGGCTGCCTTAAGCTAGAGAATGGTAACTGCAAAATGACATTTGGTGCATGGGGAATGTATGGGAAACAAATGGTCCTTCTGCTATGGAAGTCCTAGACTCTGAAGGCCTTTACAGATCCTAACCGGTACCTTGAATGGAACTTGGAAACCAACTGTCAGTATAGCTGTTACAAAATAGGTGAGATGTTTTCCCATTCTTTAGATTGTAACAAAACTTGGGCTGCTGCATTTGGAACATGTGGTAATCTCCCAAGTTGTCTTCAAGAGCAGCCCAGCATAGAGCAGGTTACTGTAGTAAACTGCTAGGTCAGCGGTTCTCAACCTGTGGGTCGTGACCACTTTGGGGGTCAAACGACCCTTTCACAGGGGTCGCCTAAGACTCTCTGCATCAGTGTTCTCCATCTGTAAAATGGATAAATGTTAGGGTTGGGGGTCACCACAACATGAGGAACTGTATTAAAGGGTCGCGGCATTAGGAAGGTTGAGAACCACTGTGCTAGGTTAAAGTGTGGCCGGATCAGCTGAGTTTGAGAAAGGAAAAAATCAGCAAACCAAGCACAGATAACATACATGCCATCAACCTGCTTTTCACATAGCAAACCTTGTTGATTACTCTTATCGTTTTTATCCCAACTTTACCCTGGAGGCCAGATTTGGCCAATTTCTAGCAAAATGCTACAAAAATGAGAATGGCCCAGAGATTGAGACCCTACCAGAAAGAAAATTAAAAACGGTATTGTTAAAAAGCCTCATTAGTGATATCTGCAGCTTCTCCCATCCCATAAAACTGGTTTTAACTTCAAACAGGAAGTCTGTCGTAAGCACAGAAGTGACCCCTTCTTCGAAGTCAAGAAAACATAAAATGGGAAAGTGTTTTACATCTTCCTTCATCATCAAATAAATGTTTAATACACATTTTTTCTGTACCACTTCCAGAGCAGGCACAGGGGCCGACAATGAAACTTAATGGCAGACAGAATATTAGGCTATAAACATACATACAGCGTTGAGTCCAAGGAAAAGCTTTCTCCCTCCAAAAGGACACTATGAGATTTCAACACCAAAAAAAGCTATGCCAAAAATTGTGTGACTAAAACCACATGGGACGGCAGCACCAGTAAAAAAGAGAAATCCAGCAAGATTGAGCAGAAAGGTTGGCAGGGAACAAACTCAGCTGTGACACCATCTTAAAATGCTCAAAGAAAATATCACAATAAACCACCATTTCCACAACAGGCACAGATATGGCTTGTTTCTTACCCTCACACCCCAGCACCATTTAAACCAGTCTGTGAAAAAGTTTTAAAAGATTTCACAATACCAGAAGTTTGAATTAAAGGTATTATAAAGCCAACATGAACGACAAAGGAAAGCATCAGTGATGATTAGCCACTAATGCAGCTGTTTTTCAGGGGTTACTCTTCTTACCCCTAAGCATACATCTAAAATGGGGTACGCCCACTGTTTGAATCAACTTACCAACAATTTACATCTCACATTAATGCGCTCCTGGAACAGCTTCTGTCCCACAGCATCACACAGAATGGTATAAAAAAGTATCCTAGCGACATAGTATTCTTCTGGAGCTGTGTTAAGCCCTAGATGATTTTATGTATACCAAATGAGATGTATAAGTGACTGTACTCTGGGGACATTGTTTACTAATGTATTGGAGCCAATGTCCTATAAGGAACAGATTGTCAAGTCACTTTGTTAGGCACCTCCCCCGCAAAAGTACACCTAGGATGAAGCCTTTCCCATTATTTCCAAAGTGCCTTTAGAACTCTAGTTCTGACACCTATGACTATGGCTTTATTTGGACTTTGTTCTTTCCTTACAAACAGTAATGGTAATGCAGGGTCACAACCTGGTGGCTACAGTTATATGTCCTCTCATACAGCTAGCAACTTAAAAAAAATCTCCTCTTCTCTACGTGCCACTTTTGAAACTCTAAGGCATAGGTGTCAAACTCGCGGCCCTCCAGATGTTATGAACTACAGTTCCCATCATCAGGGGATGATGATGGGAACTGTAGTTCATAACATCTGGAAGGCTGCGAGTTTGACACCTGTGCTCTAAGGAGTCTCAAAAATACTTCACAATGCAGCCTAATGTGACATGGCTAGGGAAAAGTAAAAAATTTGGGTCGATATGTTAAAAACACTATATTCCCGCCTCCATTCATGTTCGCAGTACTACTGAATAAAAACATCTTAATGACTATCCAACCGTCAGTGACCGTGCATTCAACAATCTCCAACAGATTTTCCAAGAGTTCTGAGAGACCTGAATAAAGTAACCCATGAACGACAAGAAGAGAAAGACAACTCAGTAATGAAGTGTGTTCTCTGAGGGTTACATGACTGCTGTCAGAGAACCTTTCCTAGCTGCAGGCTTACAACACCCCACTACTAGAAATCTGCTTGATGGCAGAAGAAAGCAACGCATTAAACAGGGACCAGCTTCCACTTCGATTCAAACAACAAAGACTGAAAAACCCTTTAAGGAGTAAAGGCACAGAGTTCCCTTCAAAAACTGCCAAAGATATTCACTTCACTACCATGATGGTAAGCTTGACGCTTTGGAATGAAGTTGAGATTCGCCTTCTGCGAACAAGAAGGGATTGAAGATTTTTATGGCAAATGAAGCAACGACTGACAGATCTTTCCCACAGCCCAAACACACAAAAAGTGCATGGAACATGGCAAACAGACAAGCTAGACCAGAGTTAGCTTCAAAAGCAGCTCAAGAATGATGGCCACACTGTCCTTAAGTCACACAAGGGAAGGGGCAATGTAACTATTCAGATCAATAGCTTTGGTCAGACTGACATTTACACCATTAAACCTTCATGACGATATATTAAAAAGAAGCATTCAAGGAACTGCTTGACAGCGTAATGCTGCCAGTTCTGACTTTATCAGCTCACATTATTTTGATGTGAAATAAAAGCACTAAAAGACTACCACTCCACACACAAAAATTTTTCCCAAATAAAATAAACTGATTTCAATGTATTGTCGAAGGCTTTCACAGCCGGATTCAACTGGTTCTGGAGGGTTTTCCGGACTGTGTGGCAGTGGTCTGGTGGATTTCCACCAGACCATGGCTACACAGCCCGGAAAACCCTCCAGAACCAAACTGATTTCAGTTTATTGATAGAAAATGCAAATATTATTAGACACATCTATACATACTTTTTTCATCCGGGTCTTTGATAGGTTATGTTTGATATGATGCAGCACAGACAATGTTATTTTGTGCAGTAATGCAATCAAGGATTCATACAACTTCATTTTATAGGGGGTAAAATTATAAGGAATTTATTTACTTCTGTTTACTAATTAGAAGGAATTTGTTTACTAATACTAATTGCACCCTTTACACTTGTTAACCAATGCAAATGGTTCTTTCTCCCACCCTGGACATTCCACAGGTATATATGTATATATTCCACTTGCTTTACTACCATCAGATCCACTGAAGATGCCAGCCACAGATGCAGGTGAAACGTCAGGAGAAAATGCTACTGGAACACGGCCATACTGCCCTGAAACCCCACAAGTTATTCTCATTACAACTCTATGAATTATCCATATTTTTTTCACAGCATTGTTTAAAATCACTCATGAGCCTACCTTTGTCTTTCTTGAAATCTAAGGCATCTTCCTTATCAGTCACTATTTCCTTCATATTGATTATGCTTTGGTGAGTAAGTTGTCGAAGAATCTTAATTTCCCGAATAGCTGTAATTGGAAAACCTTCCTTCTCGTTATCCAGTCGTACCTTCTTTAATGCCACCATTTCCCCTGGAGAAGGAAAAAAACATTGCCAAGTGACAGAATGCACTCAAATGAATGTCAGGATATTCTGCAGTTTAATTGTAAAAAAGTATAAGACTAGCAAAGCTCTCTTTCAAACCAGAATATCATTATTAGTTATCATAGCCACTGAATGTACAGCACAGAAATGAAGTTATGAATACTTGACACACCCAAGTTTCAACATTACAATTTGCAAATAAGTTTAAAAAAAAAACACTCAGCCTCTGCAGAACTTCTTCATTTTCTTTTAGAATCTCTGGTATGTTGTAGATTACTATGCAATAAAGCATAATAAAAGAAGCTGTTTTACACACCACTGTCTAGAGATAACCATAATTCCAAAAATCCCTTTAAGACCTGTCTGCTTTCGCTTGATGTTGTGCCCACATTTTTATGCATCCAGTAGAAAAAGCCAGTTTATGGTGTGGAACAGGAACCCAAGTCATTTTAGAGATGAAAGCCTTTGCAACAATGAATCATGTATTCAGAAAGCAGGCTCACCATCACAGTTCCTTCATCAAATCCAGGATCTGAACCTGGTTTCATCAGATCCCGTTTTTGGTTAATGGCCCACAACACGATACATTATTTTCCCCCTACTACTAGATTAATTTTAGCTGAGGTGTTTCTCTGTGCCTTCCATCTGCGTCTCTCACATAAGACAAACCATTAGCCAGTTTTACTCAGATAAATAGTTTTCCATGTGTCACTAAGTTCTTGAAACTATATTAGTTCTACAATTTGTTCTTTTTGCATCATGTCTTTGTACTGGGAAGCCAATGCCTGGGCCGTGTGGATCTGAGCATTTATTTGACCTAATTATATATAGCTTCCTGCCAGAGCATCCAAAATGGTTTGTAATTTAAAAGTGCACACAAGTGCACACACAAAAAATAGAAGAGATCATGCAGGAAAGTGAACAACAAGCAAACACTGTTATAAACTAGGGTTCTGTGGGTTTTCCGGGTTGTATGG
Organism: Sphaerodactylus townsendi; assembly: GCF_021028975.2. NCBI lineage: Eukaryota > Metazoa > Chordata > Lepidosauria > Squamata > Sphaerodactylidae > Sphaerodactylus > Sphaerodactylus townsendi. The sequence continues at coordinate 19,544,520 of NC_059435.1, forward strand.
TCATGTTCCAGTAGCATTTTCTCCCGACATTTTGCCTGCATCCGTGGCTGGCATTTTCAGAGGAAAACCCGCAAAACCCTAGTAATTCCGTCCGCGAAAGCTTTGATAATACACTGTTATAAACTTTTAGATAATTTATAGAACTGTACCATGGTGACCGGATGGAATTGCCTGTGCAGCAGAAGAGGAAATGACACTGGGTTCCAGAAATTTCAATGGAGGGAACAGTTAACGTATGGATTAATCTTCATATTGCCTTTCCAGAGCCCTGAACTCACATCTGCTCCTGGTGGAATACCAATGCCCATACACACCTTTCTTGGAAAACAGTGGCCTAGCTTGTTGAGGGAGACACTTTACCCATGCTCAGCAACAGACCTGAGGGATGACTTGTAGCTCTGGAGATTTTCATGTATGTTATCTCAACAACAAGAAAAAAACCTGTTCAGCTCCAGTGCTCCAGTGAAAACCACATTTTTTGCGCTTACCTGTATCTTTATCTCTTGCTTTGTAAACTTGTCCGTAAGTGCCTTCTCCAATAATGCCAATGATGTCAAATTTATCGACACAACGTTTCCCCCAGTCAATCTCTTTTTGTTTTGTTTCACCATGGCGTGGTCCACAAATTCTAACAAAGCAATTAACAAAACACTATTTTTATGGCTGGGTTTTCATATTTTCTCCATATAAAGCATGTTCTGTCTTACAGCCCAAGCATCTGTTCAAAAGCAACATGCACTTTCAGTCTAGGCCACAGGTGTCAAACTCGCGGCCCTCCAGATGTTCATGAACTACAATTCCCATCAGCCCTTGCCATAATAGCCAATGCTCATGTTGGGAAGGACTAATGGGAATTATAGTTCATGATCATCTGGAGGGCCACGAGTTTGACGCCCCTGGTCTAGGCAAATATCATTCACAACCTCTCCCACTGGTGATGTCTTTCCTGCGAGATAACTTCACGGTTCTCATAGAATGAAAACAGTACATTAAAGCTTGCATTTATGATACAGTAGAGGAAGAGAGGAAGAGAGAAGAGAGGAAGAGGAAGAGAGGAAGAGAGAAGAGAGTCTGCATGTGAGACATAAAGTGTATCTACTCTTACTGTAAATATTGCTGTAAAGAATGTATTTACTCCTACAACTAATTTCAGAAGGTTATTACATTTGAATCCTTTTTAGTACAACACTGAAAGTCTTGCTGCAAAATTCTAATGATGTCCAGCAATTCATGACCCCAGAGCATGTTTTGCTCCAAAACCTTCCCCCCCCCCCCCATTAGCATGGCAAATAATTTTTTGAAATTGAGGGGATTTTTAAAAAATGATGTGTGATAGTGAACAGAAATTTGCTTTACAGACAAAAAGAAAGTAAGTTTTCTGAGTATGGCTAACCACTTGGACATATAACCAAGCAGCTCCTTGAATCCCAGTCACAGATTTTGAATAGTTCCATTATACATCTGCCAGATGTCTCAATCTTTGTATCTCTCCTATTCTTTCCTTCTTATCAAAAAGCAGCCAGAACCATACAATGTTCTGGAAGAACAGAAAAAGAAAGAAGTGATCTCACAGTAACAGGCATTTTAACAGGCCAAACACACAGTGAAAATGACAGAGCTGGAAAACATTTTGTTGAGAAAATTTACATTTCCAGAACTAAAGCTCAACAAAACAACACACAGCTATAGATGCAAAACAAAGAGGAAAGCCCTGGCATGATGAAAAGCAGTAAATGGAAGAGGACAGTAAAAGATACACGGTAAAAGTATGAAATTATCTTCTTTAGAACTTAAAATCTTAAAAGGTAACTTCAGTATAGGTGGACCTGAGGTAAATAACTAATTTACCTTATTGATTCCATAGAAGACTTTAGTGACTTTAAACTTATGCTATGGTGTATACAACTAGTGCAAAATAGCATGCAAAAGGAAGACACACACGTACTTTGGCCTCTTTTTAATGTGGGGCTGCGTTGGTGTTTTCTTCTCTTCAGGGCTTTGGGACAAATCGTCTCCTCCTGGCAACTCAGGGGGCAGTGGCAGGTCTGCGAGCAGGTAGCGCAATTTCTTCTCCACTTCCTTTTTCACGGCTTTCACAGAAATGCTTCCTTGCAAGCTGCACAGACAAGGAGAAACTTGAAAATCAGACCGGAAAGCCAAGCCAATACGCTTATGTTCTCACTCTGTATGTCTCAATTAGTGTTTTGAAAGACACTGATTTTGGACAGTACGAGGGCTGTACATGGTACTACTCAGTGGCATATTTGCCTAGGGGACATGGGGACATGTCCTCGGGCGCCCCCCAGTGGAGGGCGCAAAAATTTCAGGTTTGTGGGGTTTTTTGTTTCTTTTAGTGTTTTTTCTGTGTTTGGAATGCAGGGGTGCAGTTTTTAGGCTAGCAGCACCAAAATTTCAGGGATTTTTCAGGAGACCCTCCTGATGATACCACCCAAGTTAGGTGAGATTTGGTTCAGGGGGTCCAAAGTTATGGACTCCCAAAAGGGGTGCCCCCATAAAGATACCCTGAAAGTTTGGTGATGCTAGCTTAACAATTGCACCCCTGATAGCAGGCACCCAGATTCTCTTTTTAATCCACCCCCTTCAGCATGGATTTATGGAGAATGTGAGGTCCACAGTTTATATATTGAAAGTGATGCTGTTTCAGGGTGGGGGAGAATCCACCGCAAAACAGCATCATTTTCAATGTTGTTTTAATTGGGGACCCCAGATTCTCCCTTTAAGGTGGATTTAAAAGAAGAATCTGGACTCCCTAGTTTAAACACCATTGAAAGTGATGCTGTTTGGAGGTAGATTCCACTGGAGGTGTTTTGTGAGAGATGATGCTGACATTTGTTTGGTAAATATTTTTGTGGGGGGTGATTTGTGAGAGATTTACATGCTTAATACCCACTCGGCCTGGCTTGGTGCTGTTTCTCAGGCTAACAACCTACCTCATAGGGTTGGTGTGAGGACATAATTAGGAAGGAGACTTGGTGAGGAGAGAGTCATGTATTTTTGCTGGGGGTGGGAGGTGTTTTGTGAGCTGGTGCAAAAAATCACTGTTTGGTCGTGGTGGGGGAGGGTGGCCGCCCATACGGGGGCAGGGGTGCCAAACTCAGGCTTTGTCCCCAGGCTCCAGTTTGCCTAACACCTCTGGTACTACTGGCTGCAACCAGGCGTCTGGGGACTCCCAGAAACATTGAGGGTCAGGATTTGGAGTAGGAACCAGTACAGGTTTTTTTAAAGCCTGCATAAGAGAAGTACTCTTTAGTTACAAAGGAGAAAATATCCTTTCTTTTTTTTAAAAAAAGTCAACCCATTTAGTATTTTCTTAAAAACAAAACAAAATAAAGTCTACAACTTGAATCTGGGCTTTGAAATGTTACGACTCACTTATCTGTGTCTTTATCTTCAGGCAGCATAGGAGGAAGGGGCAAAGGAGGCAGCGTGGAAGTCACCAGTGTAATATTCCGCTCCTTTTCCTTGGGCACTGCACTTTGCGGGTGGGGCTTGTTCTTCTCTTTTACAGCAACAGGCTGTGGGGGCGGCAGAGGCAGGGGCTGCTTTACCGGGGCTGGTTTACTCTCCTTCACCACAGAAGTTTTTTGCTTTACCGTTTTCTCTACAGCCAAGCTGTTCTCTCCCTTTGTCTCTGGAACTGGGACTTTTGTCTTTGTTTTGTCATTTTTCAAGACTGGAGCTCCTGAAGGGGCAGGTGTGTGCTCCGTTTTTAGCTTCTTCTGTTCCTTCAGGTTGTTGGCTGGTGGTTGGGTCACCCCAGCATCAGCATTTCCCTTAGTAGGCGTAGAGGTGTTTGAAGCTTTTACGTTGGCTTTGGCGGCCTCGGCGGCCCTTGCCTTTTTGTTCTTGTTCAACTCTGCAGCCAGGCTACTTTTGAAAGTCAGAGTACTCGGAGAAATACTCGACTGCCGGCTCCTGGATCTTGATAATCTGTGCCTGCTGCGAGATCTGGAGTGCCTTGATGTGTAAGGGCTTCTACTTCGGGATTTTGCTGATCTTCTGCTTAGAAGAGTAAAGATTGAGTCAGAGATTATTTTCTTAAAGCCTACTTCATATATAGCTGACTTACTCTTTGGTGTCATTAAAATCCTGCAGGATAAATAGATTCTTTGCCAGAGTCATTTAGCTAGTAGGAATTTATTTGTCATCAAATCTACCCAACAACTGGGGATATTTAAAAGTTCTGGACTATTTTAAAATCTTGTTCACTATAAGCCTCACTTGGGAGGGTTTCACCTCTAGAACCAGTGCAGCCTCGTGCCGGAATGGCTGCCCACCCCACAGGCAAATGTGCCAGCGAAGGGGACAGGTATAAGGGTGCCCAGGAGTCACATGACCCCAGAAGAAGTTGCAGTTTTCCAGCCCCGGAAGCCCAGGCTGCTGCACTAACATGGCCAGGGACGTTCTGGAGGCATTCCCGGGGGTTACTCAGCTTTCCCTCTGGCTTGGCCTCCTGGGATGCCAGCCCAGGACCTGGACTTACACCATCCTTTTGGGTGGTGCAAGCTCACTGAGCCCAATAGAGGGCTTTTCAGGGGTGGGGAAGGTTTTGTGTGCGTTTTGCTTCCCCGTGCAGCTGAAAAGCTGTCTGGAAGCAGTGGGGAAGCACTGCAGTGGCGCAGTTCCTGGCCACCCCAGGGCTCTGATTTGGGCTGCTCATCTCACATATTATAAGTTTGACTGAAAATTAAGAGCATACCTCAATTTGAAAACCTTATGGACAGAAAATCACCTAAGAAATTGACATTTGCTTCACAGTTGTTTTTAGTACTAAGAGTTTTCATTTTTCATGGACTGCAATTTCAGACTATTTATGTAATGCAATCTTTTAGCTCCCCCCCCCCCAAGATAAAATACTTCAACTTTTGAATAATTGCTGTAACTTCAACTTCAACAGACCTTTATTAGGCCTATCAATAAAAATAAAACAAAATACATGACAGAGCGGGTGTTAAAACAAGACATAAAACTGGACAAAGCATGTAAGGCTGGTAAGGAAGAGGTGATCAAGCTTCCAGTAAGTCTTTGACTTGAGCACTTCTAATAAAAATTCAGCGGTTTTTCCAGTTATCCCGCTGTCGCTTTTATTCAGCAGGTGAATAGTCTTTGTATGCTCCGAACAACTTTTTTTATTCCTTAGATCCGGGACAAGTAGGGAGAGTCTAGGTAACGTGTACCTCGGGCAAGAAAACACAATATGCTCGAGGGTCTCAACTGTATCCTGACAACATGCACATGTTCTTTCTAGAAGTGGAATATTCAACTGTCGGCGCTTAAGAACGGCAGAGGGGAATGTGTTGCATCTAGCTCAAGTAGTGATCCATCTCTGCCTGGACTCTGACAGTTGGGATAGATATTTAGCTGTGAGGCTAATTTCAGGATAGATTCCAAAGTGCAAGGGAGAACAAGATATCCTGACTGCACTCAACAGCAACTGGTATTCCTGGTCCAGTAGCCTTCTTTTTAGGGATAGCCAAATTTAATTTGCAGATTGCATAAAAAAGGTTTCAAAGGAGAGACCTAAAGAGGTTATTTTGGCCTCTATAGATTTCCACCATTCGGAGGATTGCAATTCAGAGAGGGCTAAATAAGTGAGGCTTGAGAGCAGAATTTTAAGGTAATCAGCCACGCTCTGGTTTCCAACAAGTGCTGTCCTGATTTGAGACACAGAACAGCATATGGAACACAGTGGGGTACCCCAAAAATCTTGTAAGGAAATTTGGATTGGACTCTTTCTAATTGCTGTAACCTGCAAAGATTTTTATACAACAGCAAATGAAAGCTATTCACACAAAAAAGAAGGCAAAAAAATCTGGCAGACACAGCAGTTTTATTTTCAGCTGATTTTAAATTGCTTTTGTGTTCAGCCATAAACTTTTAAAAAATAATGTGCATGAAGCTAATAACTATCTAACGAATTAAAGTAAACCTTATAATATTAAAACAATCAATCACTCCAAGGTGACCCAACATCATAAAAGCTATTTTTCTACATACAAGAAAGAAACAAGCAAGAAATTCTTTTTATTTTGAAGATGTAGCTACAAAAGATCACCCACTGTATTGTGGACTTGATGCTGAGTGCCAACGTTTGTAAAGTCTTTACAAATGTTGGGATTCAAACCACAGATTATATGATATAATCACATCTTAAGACAATGTATGTACAGAAAATGTATATACATGTTCTCATAGTTAACAGTTGTAAATTTCCATGGTTGTAAGTCATCACTGTTTGGTAGTAAATCATCACTGTGATGCGGCATATCAAGTAATTAGTAAGTAGTTCAAAGAGGAATAAGGTTGGTAGACTGGTCAGCTGTCTTTGTATTATGTAAGCAGGAGCAAATATATAATGGCGTGATCTTGATGGCCCAGGCTAGTCTGATCTCACCAGATCTCAGAAGCTAAACCAGGTCAGCTGTGTTGCCGAATAGTGGATGGGAAATCCTCAAGGTTGTCCAGGGTTGATAAGAAGAGGGAGGTAACAGCAAACTACTTCTGTTTGTCTCTTGCGTTGAAAGCCCTGTGAGGGATCGGCTGCGACTTGACTATAGTTTCCACCACCAGATGTACAATGACATCAAGAATGCGGCTGCATAAATGGCAATTCAAAACAGTGCCAATAAATATAAAAACAAATCCATTAGGTGTGCAGGCTGCCATTTGAGGGTTTTTTTGTTGCTCTGGAAAGACTACTGCTTTTTAAAAAATAAAGGGCAGGGGATAAATGCAAGCAAATAAATAAATAAACAATACCAAGCTTTTCCCAGAACTGGAAAAATCCTTTTGGACCAGTCAAATGCCCAACCCGAAGTAAAAAACCTGGTTTAAATCAAAAGCTATTAAAATCACTGTTCTAGAGCAATCCACGATGACTTAATGACAGTTCATTCTCAAACACCTTTATTCTCTTCCTTATCAGGAACCACCTCTTTATTGAAATACAGTTACAACTTGATTCTACATTAACTAAAATTTGATTTATGAAAGATTTGTAACAAGGACTATATGTTTCAAGTTGTTGCTACCGTGAGATATTGACACGTATCGATTAACAAAACCATAGACCTATGCAAGACATAACAATAAATTACATGATCAACCATTTTGGTCAACAATTTACAACTGCACAACACATGGCCATCTCAGATCAATTTGTATATCCTTGATTTCTAATATTGCACAAGCACAGAGCAAAAGCCAGCTGATTCAAGGGTTCAGCCAAATGATCTGCATATTTATCTACAAAGTATCTGCAGGTGTACATTTTAAAAGGGCTTAATCATGTCAACAACCTCAATTGTCAATGTCTTCCTCATCTAATGCCTTTAACATTTACAGCTTACTCAAAATTCCTTCACTCAGAAACATTAAAAATTGCAGGTGGCCTCGTTCATCTATAAAAACCGAGTCAGAGCACTGGTCTCTCTAGTTAAGTACTGTGAACTCTGAAGGGCAGCAGCTTTCCTGAAGCTCAGTCAGAACTTTTCCCAACACTGGCTACTCGTGGTCCTTTACCTAGTGAATGGGGTCATCTGCCGACACACAATATGCCCTTTCAGGGTCTGCAACCTGCGGCTCTCCAGATGTTCACGGACTACAATTCCCATCAGCCCCTGCCACCATGGCCAATTGGCCATGGTGGCGAAAAATGAACTGCGGAACATATCTGTGAGCGTGAACCCTTCTACACTAAACTATGGCTTGTCATCCGCAGAAATAGTATAATACCTTTTATTAAGACCAATGTCACAAAATAGCATGTGTTCACGTTTTCTAGAATTCTTTATCAGGTTGGATGTTGCAACACAATAGTAGGATAGAACGTGTCCTTTTCCCAGTCTCAGCCCCACTTTTCTGAACCAAAGCAACCTGATAAATGGAGGAAAGAAATGTGTCAGGACATGATTCCCTTCCCGCCCACTTGCTGTAGTGAACAGCCAACCTGAGGAAGATTTCTGAAGAACCTGTAATAGTAGCTGAGCCTAATAAAATAATGTTAATTATTGCACCTTTTGGATTACCCCATCCAGAGCTTATTCGGAACATGTATGTTGCAACATACTTAACAGTAATCATGAACCTTTTTGAGATAGTGGACACCTGTGGAATTCCAATACACTGGGGTGGGTGCAGCCACAAAATAGCTGCTGCAGTAAGCAGAGCCAGCCATAGAATGGCTGCCAAAGCCTACCTTCAGTCACACAGTGAAAATCTTTGTGCTGTGGTGGCAGCTGTTGCAATTAAAAAAAATTGCAAAGCCAATCAAATCTCCAATGGCCAACCAGAAATCATGCTGGGCAAAAGCCCCACCTACTTTCTAAACACACTTGGTGAGAACCAGGAAAGGTGTTGGTAAGGGTGACACCCACAGATATCGCACTGGGGAATCCTGCTCTATACAGTATGAGGCTAGGACATTTTAAGGATCATCACTCTCACATGGACATGCCTAATTATGTCTGAAATTTACTGGAGGCGATTATAAGCCATGCAGGAGCTATGGCCATACACTAAGAGAGCTTTACGGGACATAAAGGAAGTCCTGTTCTCTTCCTTCCCTGTCAGCACACTACACTATTATGAGAATTTTGAGGACCTGTGCATACCTTCCCTGTAGATTTGGAAGGAGGGACCTTCAGCACTTAGGCCTCCAATTCCACATAAAGTGCTGGTGCATGCACCAATGGAAGTGAAGGAGTTGCATAGTGTCTCATCTTTATGGTGCTCTTCTAAATGTAGCAGTATCATGTATGCAGTTTTAACGCTTTGTAAATAAAGAACTTTGTTCTTGAGAACTTGTGTTATAATGTGGAATATAACATTTAAAAACAAAAGCCGTTGATATTTAGCAAACAAAACTGAATATCATGGAAGATCAGAACTATACTTATCTGGCCAAAAGCCTCCCTCTCCCTCCCAAATATAATTTCTGAAAAGCAAAGCTGCACTGCCGATCAAAAATAAATGCAAAAGGTAAGAACAATTTTAAAACCTACTACTTCTTTTTAAAGAAAGACTAGTGTGGGCTTGTTAGCCATTTTAGTTCTGTTTGTTTTTAGTATACGGAGGCAACTCAGATGGGTCAAATTTATTAAAACTGAAATCATAACTTCCACTACTTTGGCAATACGCTCTAATTTTATTTTATAAAAATCAAGCTAAACCACTCTGGCATTATAATATAATGCGTTGTAAGAATGGGACTCAAACATGTGTACATGGCAAAATCAGGATACAATGCAGAGATCAGTTCCTACAGCATTCGTTGTGACTTGCGTAAAATCAGATTCCATGTGACTGAGAGCTATTACACTGAAATCACTGGGAATTGGTTGGACGGTGACCAACACTTGCAACGCAAGCTAATATTTCAACAGGAAGGGCTGCAGAGGAACAACTTTCCTGCCTTCCCCAGCAGCCACTTATCACGGAAATGGTGATGCCACAGGCTGAGACACCCACATGGACTAGAGCCACGCAAAATGAGTACTGCTTTTTGCATCCGAACAACCCCTCCTGCCAACGGAATGCTTCTAGCTGTGGCAGAAAGGAGGCGTATGATCCAGCCCAAAGTACTTTATACACTTGTGGGCTGATTCATATAGACGTAAGCAATTTTAGATTCCAAGCTGTCCTTTAACCAACATGCTCAAGAACAACGCCATTCTCTTTCGTAAGGCAAAGCTAATACGCAAATGATTTTCAAAAATCAAGTTCACAAATCAGATCAAGCAGATTAGATATAACAATGTTAAATCAACATCAGCAGAGAACAACGACAAGCACAGTACTGTGCTAGTACATCAGAACACTTCTACTTATAGCAGTGATGGCGAACCTTTTTGAGACCGAGTGCCCAAATCGCAACCCAAATCCCACTTATTTATTGGAAAGTGCCAACCCGGCAATTTAACCTGAATGCTGAGGTTTTAGTTTAGAAAAAACTGGTTGGCTCCCTCTTCCTCCGCCCCACCCACTCGAGCAGGGGCCAGCCTGCTCTAGCCTCCAGCAAGTCCCACGCGCACCGCTCTGTGCCTCTCTAGCATCTCTGCCTCCTCTGCGCGCCCCTCCCCCCCCAGGCAGCAGCCACCCGGAGCACAGGCACCAGGTTCACCAGCCGAGTCCTCCCTGCTCACCATGGTGCGCGTACATCATGCTCAGTGGCCCAGGTCAGCCTAGATGTGTGTGTGTTGGGGGGTGTTTTTCCACCCCCCCCATATGACGAACTCTGTGTGCGCGTGCCCACAGAGAGGGCTCCGAGTGCCACCTCTGGCACCTGTGCCATAGGTTCACCATCACTGACCTATAGCAAGGATCAGGTGGCCAAGATACAGCCTTCTCTTACATTATTGCACCAGTTATCATCCATGGGAATGCCCCTAGTTCAGGGGTAGGGAACCTGCGGCTCTCCAGATGTTCAGGAACTACAATTCCCATCAGCCCCTACCAGCATGGCCAATTGGTCAACAATGAAGAGGTAAAGAAAACAGATTTTTCAAAAGTAGAACACTTTTTTTAATGCACTACAAAGCATCTCTGGGTGGGTCTTCCCACTAGAAACTCAATTTATGACTGGAATATGGTTACCTTAAATGTTACAGAACTCTATACAAATAAACACACTATCATTCTAGTTTTGATACTTTAAGATACATCCTGTGTATTGAATAGAAACAGTGATGTAGTTATTTATGTGGGAGTTGGGAGTTGCCCTCCATTTCATTCCAACAATTCACCTTAGATGACACAGCAGAAGGACAATCGATCTGGCACACTCAGGGCACTCCCAGGTGAACTTCAGCATCAGTGGTGTAACATTTATTGCCACCAATTGCCACCCACAAGTTTGGGGATATGGGGAGAATAACTGAGGGAGGGCAAGCTGAAAAGTACACCTACCGAGAGACCACTGTTGGTAAAGAATGTGACAAACCCAAAGAGACTGTTTGCAAGAATTCAGGGTACAGAGAAATCAGTTGTCATGGTGAATCCTCTACCAACCGCCAAATGTGAGACAGAAACATCAAACACTCTCCAACCCACAAGCAAAATTCCTGAGTGACAGCCCCACCTTCATAAGTGTGAAGGCCCCTCAAGATGTACAGGTTACTGCTGAGTGGCTGAGTGGACTGTTAAGAATCACTTTCTTAGACAACAAAGTTGCACTTACCTGTGGCAGTTGTCCACTGAATGTTCTTTTGAGCAGGCACACATGAAATTGCACAGGTGCAGGCCAACAAGGGAGATTCAACCTGTAAACCTCCTGGAAAGATGGAGTGCTTCCTTCTCTGCCCAGCCTCATGCCAGAGGCACTTCCCACCCAAAAGGTCCTGTGGCAGAGGGGGAGGGAGTGCTCCTTCCTCAGCTCTCCTTTTGGTGCTGTGGAGCAATAAATGGTTTATATACAGGAGTCCGCAGCGGGGAAAGGAGGGAGGGGCGTGTGCCTGCACAGAGACCACTCGATGAACAACAGTTACAGATTAGTGCAATCTTGTTTTCTTTGTTGTGGCTTCTCTGCAGCTCCACATGGGAGAGTAGCAAGTTCATTTACCAAGGCAGCAGGTATGTGATGGTTCAAGGAAATAATGGTTGGAGATCTGCTCTTCCAACAGCTGCCTTGTTCCTGAAGGCCATGTCAATAAAATAGTGCCTGATCACCATGGAAGGTGTTGAGGAGGTTGCCGCTCTGCAGATGTCTCAGGGATCAATGCTGGAGCTGAAGGCCGATGAAAGTTTGTGCCCTAATAGAATGGGCTTTGAGCTGTACAGGACACTCTACACTCATACTACAGTAGGCTAGTCTGATAGGAGAGGTCACCCACCTAGAAAGGGATTGAGCTGAAACCACCTTTCCTTCATTTGGATCCCTAAAGCAAACAATGAGGTTGTTGTCTCTTCTGAATGATGCTATACCAAACATCTAATGAGTTCAATGCTGTTTTAGCAGTAGATTTTGGTTGTAGGAAAAAAAATTGGTAATACTATGTCCTACGATACATGGAATTAGGATACCACTTTGGGAAGGAAGTCTAAACTTGGAATAAGGCTAACTTTATCTCCATGAAATTTTGTGAATGGAGGATCATGCTAGAGGGCGCAAAGATGTACTCTGCATGCTGACATGACAGCTACAAGAAAGGCAGTCCTACATGATTGATGAGATAGGTTGCAGGAGGCTAGTGGCTCAAGAGTCTATGACAATACACCAAACAACATACATTAGTTGAGATAAAACCAAAGACAATCTCTACTAGGGCAAAAGTGGTTTGAGGGTGCAAATTATTTAAGCCTTTGAAAAAAATTTTGAATGAGAATCGGAAAACAATGACAGAGTCAGTGCCAACACAGAATGCCAAATGTACTTCAATTTTAATTGAAGCATTTGAGTGTCCTGTACCATTAAGAGTCAGTAGGCAGCAAAAAAAATTGACAATGAACAGTCATATTTAACATTTCTGAGATGCCTACAGAGTAAAACAGCACCATTTGGCAGCGCAGGATCTTCGAGTAGCTAGTTTATGGAAAGAAAATAGAACATTGGCTACCTTATCAGACCAAAGGTTGAAGGTGCCATGCTGTGAGATGGAGTTAAGCCATGTTGAGGTAACAGAGAGGCCCTATCTCTAACAAATCCTCGTGAGGAGGAAGGTGCATATAATTCCCCTTGACTAAATTCCAGAGTGTAAAGAATCAGACCCTTCTGCCGAATAGAGGGTTTCTAGAAAACAGCTCATTCTCCTGGAGTCTGTTGTATAGTGGAAAGAGGATGCCGAGCGTAGTCAGACATGCATTCTTGATTTTAAGAAAGCTGATTTCAATAAACTTAGCAAACTACTGGGTGTGATCCCATGGTTAAGAATACTAAAAGAGAAGGGGGTGTATGATGGATGTAAGTTTGTTAAAAGTGAGATCTTGAAGACACAATTTCAAATAGTTCCAATGAGGAAGAAAAATAGGAAGTGTCTAAGGAAACCATCATGAATATCTAAAGACCTTTCAACTGACCTAAGATGTAAAAGGGACATGTACAAGAAGTAGAAAAAGGGGGAAATCACCAAAGAGAAATTCAAACAAATAGCCAGAATGTGTAGGGAGAATGTCAGAGAACTTAAAGTGCAGAACGAGCTCAGGCTTGCTAGAGAGATTACAACAATAAAAAAGACATTTTTGGTTATGTTCGTAGCAAACGGAAGAAAAGAGATATGTGACTGAGTGGAGAAGATGAAAAAATACTAACAGGGAATGGAGAAAAGGCAGAACTACTCAACCCCTTCTTTGCCTTGGTACATGAACACCTGGAAACTTTAAATAAATTCAAATCTGCAAGGTCTGATGAACTACATCCCAGGATATTAAAAGAACTGGCAGAAGTAATCTCAGAATCACTTGCAATGATCTTTGAGAATTCCTGAGAACAAGCGAAGTCCCAGCAGACCGGAGGAGGGCTAATGTTGTCCCCATCTAGAGCAGATCATTAAACAGTCAGTCTTAAGAACTTAGAAGGGAATACTGTAATACCAGACCAATCTTATCTTTTTTTTGATAGTATGACAAACTTGGTAGACAAAGAGAATGTTGTGGATGTAGCATACCTTAACTTCAGTAAGGACTCTGACAAGGTCTCCCATGGCATTCATGCACGGAAACTGGTAAAATGTGGGCTAGACAATGCTACTGTTAGACGGATTTGTAATGGGTTGACTGACGGAACCAACAATATGCTCACCAATGGCTCATTTTCATTCTGGAACAGGGTGTCCCAGGGTTCTGGCCTGGGCTCAGTGCTATTCAATATTTTTTATCAATGACTTGGATGATGGAATAGAGGGCATGCTAATAAAATTTGCAGATGACACCAACTTAGGAGGGGCAGCTAATACCCCAGAGAACAGGGTCAGAATTCAAAATGACCTGGACAGATTAGAGAGCTGGGTCAAAACTAAAAACAATGAATTTCAACAGATATAAATGTAAAATACTACACTTGGGCAGAACAAATAAAATGCACAGGAATAAGATGAGTGACACCTGACTTCACAACAGCACATGTGAAAGGGATCTGGAAGTCTTGGTAGACCACAAATTGAGCATGAGTCAGCAGTGTGATGCAACAGTTAAGAAAGCCAACACAATTCTGGGCTGCATCAATAGGAATGATAGTGTCTAGATCGAGGGATGTAATATTGCCACCCTATTCTGCATTGGTCAGACCTCACCTGGAATACTTTGTTCAGTTCTGGGTGCTACAATTCAAGAAGGATATTGACAAGCTGGAATGGGTCCAGGGGAGGGCATCCAAAATGCTAAAAGGTCTGGATTCCGTGCCCTATGAGGAGTGGTTTAGGGAGCTAAGTATGTTTAGTCTGGAGAAGAGAAGGTTAAGGGGACACACGATGCCATGTTTAAATATTAGAAGGGGTATCATGTAGAAGAGAGAGCAAGCTTGTTTTCTGCTGCCTCAGAGATTAGGACATGGAGTAATGGATTCAGAGTGCAGGAAAAGAGATTCCACCTAAACATTAGGAAGAACTTTCTGACAGTCAGGGATGGCCAAACAGTGGTGGAGTCTCCTTTTTTTGGAAGTTTTTAAACAGAGGCTGTCAGAAGTACTTTGATTATGTGTCCCTGCATAGCAGGGGGTTGGACTTGATGGTCCTTGCAGTCTTTTCCAATTCTATGATTCTAGGAGATTGTGTCCCTTCCTATCGTTATGTCTAGATTGGCATTTTCTCCCTTGCTGGGAAAGGAAAAACAAGAGCGGTATTGGTTTTACTGTAGATAAGGAAGGTCTGGTGCCTACAAGGCTTCTGAAATTGATGCTCTTGTCTTTGAAAGTATCTCTGTTTATAGTGATCAGTTGATGTAAACCCAAGTGCTCTTGCAGTAAATGTGTTCTTCCTGACCCTGTCTAACACACCATCAATCTGATCACTAAAGAGGGTTTTGCCTTCCAAAGGCAGATCTTTGATCCTTGCTCTAGTCTAGTGCCAAGCATAAGGGTCAAGGCCCTCAACCAAAGGTGTCTTCCAAGTGCAATGGATTAAGCCATTGCTGAGATGTATTTAACTGCTACTTACCCAGACACATGCCTTCTGCCTGAAGGAATTTTGATAGGGGCTTCTTTTCCTCTGACAGGAAATCTATCTATTAGGTCCCATGGTAACACTTGATATCTATCCATAATGGCCATGAAATTAGAAATTCTAAGGCAGAGGACTCCAGATAAGTGGATTTTTCTACCACGTGCATCTAGTTTACACCGTTCTTTGTCTAGAGAGGGAAAGTGAGTGTCTGCTCTATGTCTTGAAGACAGCATGTCAGTCACTGTAGAACTTGCTAGAAGGTGACTGAACAAAAAAAAATGCAACCCTCCTGTTTTATTCTATAAAGGTTTTCAACCTTCCTGATAAAAGCATTTTCTGATGGTGGTCTAGACCAACTGTTATATACTATATCTAAAATCACTTTAGTCAGCAGCATACAAGACATCCGTAATTGAACCTGATGGCCCTAAATTGAAAGCCTCATAATTAATATTCAGTGCTTATGAATGAGTTCTTCAGAATAGAGTCTGGCATTCTTCATTGGTGAAAGCAGGATAGGGTCAGGGTTCCCCACCACATCATCTGAGTATGGCTCCAAGTCCAATGGTGGGAGCTCAGAACAAAGTGGAGGCAGTAATTGAAATGTTGATGGACTTCTGGGATGGATGTCATGGGTGAAGATGCAGACTGGCAGTGCAGGACAGGGTGAATATGGTCCCAGTAGGCCAAGGTGGAATGCAGAACTGACAATTACAAGGACTATGAGGATACCACTGAGCGCTCTACATGTTGTCTGGGAATGTCTGGAAGTGTTGGTGAGAAACTCCTTGTCGAAGAGGATTAGCCAGCACTGAGAACCTTGACAATGTTGTTGTTGGATGCCATAGAACATGGTTCTCTAAGAGATGGAGAGAGTGTGTGAGGTTTCCTCAACGTTGAGGCAAAGGGCTACAGAGATGGGATGCACCCTCAGTGTGAAGATGACTGACTTTGAGAAGGAGAAGGCATCTGACACCAAGACAATAAAGGTTGTCAGCATCAAGGAGACGGCAGACTGTAAATGCACAAGGAGCCTTTCTGATGCTGAGGAGAAAGTGAACATTGGTGCCAAAGATGAGGATTGGTGCTGACCCAGAGCAAGTGAGGTACTTAGGGGAGAGAATGACCACTGGAATTGTTGCAATTTTGAAGAGGGGGGGGGCGTGCCACAAAGGATTTTGCTTTAGGCTTTTTCTTTGCCTTTTTTGACAGCAGTTCCACTGTAACCCTCGATTCTGAGACAGGCGGGACTGAGAAAGATGTTGAGGTGACAGGGGCTGAAGCAACCAAAGGCATTTAGGCCCTGTGACAGGCCAGACTGGCACAGTAGTTAAGAGCAGATGGACTGCAATCTGGAGAATCAGGTTCACCCAGTCCTCCACATGAGCAGTGACCTCTTCTCTGGTGAATCAAATTTGTTTTCCTCTTCCTCCATTCCTGCTGGGTGACTTTGGGCTACTCACAGTTCTTTGGAACTCTCTCAGCCCCACCTACCTCACAATGTGCCTGTTGTAAAGAGAGGAAGGGAAAGGAGTTTATAAGTCCCTCCTGTCTAGCCTTCAGGATGAGTAACCCACAAGCGCAACAAGTTGACAGGATATGTCCTTCTCCAACACACATAAAGACAGCCTGAATGCTCATCATTTTGTGCCATCTTTGTCACATTTTTGACATTTTAAAAATGTAGCTGTTTTCTTACTCTCATCTCTCCTCACAGATACACCAGAAAACAGTCAGAAGTTGGCTCTATACGTAACAATAGGCAGGAAATAATTAAGTGGAAAGGGGAACTGGGTCACAGCAAAAAAGTGAACGGTGCCTTAACCGTGATGCAGATGACCACTCTCAAATCCAACAAGTTTTGACATGGTCAACACTGATTGAACAGCGTACTCAAGGCTATAACATTACAATCTTGACAGCAGCTGTTGCTGCATTCCTTCCATCCATATCATGCCCCATTCATTAGGTAAAAAGACTTATACTAACAGCAGCTATCCTCACTCACATGTAGTAGATCAGTAATGTAACACATTGAATGTGGAACACAGAACTTAATGATAAAAGAAAGCACCTTGCTAGACAGCTACTACCTTTTTCAACAGAACAACAAAAATTAACTAGAAATTACATAGGTTTTACCACATCAACCATAAGCTGAGGTTTAAAACTAGCTATAAAATGTGGTCAAGCAATAAAATACACAAAAAGAAAGCACAAATCAACTTTGAAGTATTAATTTTTAAGACATATAGAAGAGCTTGGAAGATCACAAGGATCTAATTCTCAGGACTGGTGATCGTTAATGAGTTGAAATGATTGAGTACTCCCTAGGAAAATTTAATTACAGGCCTACATGAAATCAGTTTAAATATCCAAACAAAATATTGCACAAAGTTTACCTCTATGGCTGTTCCGTAAAAAGAAGAAGAAAGGTGATTCCTAGCACAGTTACAATGCACAGTTTTACCGAAGTCTGGAAAAACTAAAAAGCAGGGGGGGGGGGGGGAGCAGGCAAAGGAGCAAATGGCAACCACAACAAAATCTCTTCTAGTCATGTCAGAATATAGGAGAAAGATCAAGAGGCACTTAAGCAGCATCAGTTGGAAGATTAGGCAGTTAAAAAATCTTTCAAAGTCAAAGCACCTGCTGGATTTCCAATATAGGAAATCAACAAGTTACTGCTCTACAGGTGTGGCTATCTCAAAGCCTGTTTAACTGAGGCTACAGTCCTATGCATATTTACTAGGGAGTAAGATCTATTCAACTCACTAATA
The DNA here is from genome assembly GCF_021028975.2 of Sphaerodactylus townsendi. Classification (NCBI taxonomy): domain Eukaryota; kingdom Metazoa; phylum Chordata; class Lepidosauria; order Squamata; family Sphaerodactylidae; genus Sphaerodactylus; species Sphaerodactylus townsendi. Next base: position 19,562,407 of record NC_059435.1, read on the forward strand.
CTTACTTTGAAGTACACATGCACAAGGAAACACCACATTTTTTTAGAAAATTTCTTGCCTTGTAATTGCTATCTTCATCTTATGAAGCCACTGAGACTTTTTTCTATATAAGCTATCAAACATAACATAGTCAAAACTGCACATTAATCACAGACTGTTATCATAATCCCTTAGCTCAGAGAACTTCCCAATTCCAATACATCTATGAAGATATGTCGTCATTATTTATGCTCTTATTCAAAGACTATGGTATTACTATTACAAAATATACTTGGGTCATTCAGATATGACTGAGAAATTTAAAGTTAAAAGCAAGGAAGTGATTTGTAAAGCAGTGAAATCTGAACATCAGATGCAAAATCCACCTAGCTGTTTGTTAAAAGTCCCAGAATATCAGTAACATCAGTAAATATAATATTTAAATAAATATCTTAGCCTTAAAGCCTTCAAGTTTTAGGATAGTAATTTTTAAAATCAAATTCTAAAACATCAAACAACGAGTGCATGCTAGAGCACTTAAATAATTTCAGAAAGCCTTATTTTTAAACATCCAATTACTAGACTGCATTTTTCCAAAATCTGTCAATCCAAAAGTTTGAGTTTTCAAAGGAACTTTGCATATTTTCAGTAACATCATTACAACATGTTAACATTTGCAAACAACCCAAAATGAGATCTGCTTTACCAAGACCCTCATGCTAATTGTGGCAGTTTGTAACTGACACATCAGTTTACCTGTCAAGAGTCAGGGGAAAGTCACATTTGTTAAGCAACACTGTAACAAACAATGGTTCAAAGATTAGAACGACAATGATCAGTTTTGCCCTCTTTCCAACTAAACGTTCCCCAGAACTACAACAGGGATGAAATAGTCTCAGTACTAAAAGCATGAAACAGACACCTGAAGAGTAGCCCCACTGACAGCAATTGCTTTAAACTGGTTTGTCCATCTCTCCTGCTGGGGCTGGAGGACAGGTGTAATCAGCTACAACCTTCAGGAAAGATTCCTCCCACCCCCACCGGGACTCACCTGACGGCGGGGCTGTAGGGGCTGCGAGACCTCCGCCAACTGCTGTAGGGGCTGGGCGACACATCGCCGCCTCGCTCGTAAGAGCTGTGCCGGCTGTAGCTGGGCGATCGCCGCCGGTAAGGGCTGAGCGAAGAGCGGGGGCTGGGCGACTTGCGGCTTCGCTGGCCCTGCGAGGCCCTGTGGGCAGGGGGGCTGTCATCCCGGCCAGGGCTGGCGGAGGAGCGCTGCCGCCGGTAAGCCCGCGGCTCCGCCTTGTCTTCGCGGTAGGCTTTGGGCGGGTCCTTGTAAGCCGAGGGGGTCTCCTTGGCCGCTTTCGTCCGGCTCCGGTGGGCCTTGCCGTCCCGCTCCTTCCTTCCGCTGCCGGGCGAAGCAGCCGAGCCCTTCCTGCGGCCGTCGCTGCCGCCGCCCCGGGGGGCCTCCCGGGGGCTGTGGTTGTGGCGGCTGCGGGATTTGGCGGAGGAAGAGGACGAGGCCTCGGCTCCCCCCCTGGCGGCCGCCCCCTCCTGCTGCGCCGCCGCCGCTTTGTCCTTGTCCTCCCCCCGCCGCCGGTGCTCCCGGTGCCGCTCCCGGGAGCGCCGGCCGCTACTGCTGCGGTGCTCCCGGCGCGTCCGGCGGCTGCCCCGATCTGTCTCGGAGCGCCCGGGCCGCGTCTGGCTCCCCCCGCCCGCCCCGGGAGAAGAGGAGGAGGCCGGGCTCCCCCCGCCGCCGCCCCCCAGGCCCTCGGACTGCGAGCTCACGTCGTCGTACTCCTCGGCCGCCGCCTCCACCAGCGGCGCCAGGCCCCGGCGCTCGGAGCCCCCCGCCAGGCCGCCCCCCGCCAGGCCCGCCCTGCCCCGCCGCCGCTTGTGCCGCGTCCCCGAGCGCCGCTTCCCGCGCGGCCGCTTCCGCTCCCCCCCTTCCCCGCAGCAGGACGAGGCGGCGCCGCCCGTGGCCGCCAGGAAGAGCAGCGACTGCGGCGGCAGCGGCGGCTGCAGGAGCGACGGCTGCAGCAGCGGGAAGAGCAGCGGAGGCGCCGCCGCGGGAGACGCGGGCGGTGCGGCCGAGGCGTAGCGCTTCCGCCGCCGGTGGTGCGGCCGCTTCTTCTCCGTCGCTGGCGGGGACTCCGAGCCGGCCCAGCCCCGCACGCCGCTGCCGCCGCCTCCGGACGTCGCCTCCGAGGTGCTCGGCATCGGGAAACCAGGACCCGTCAAGGCGCCCGCGTGGAAGGAGAAGACGACGGGGAGAGACGGAGGAGGTGGGGCGCCATCCGCGGCGGAAGGCCTTCTCCGCGCCCGGCAGGACGAGTCCCGGTCGCCTCACATGGAAGGAGTCGCCGAATCCGCTCCGCCTTCAAGGGCTCGGTCGCCGCGGCCTACCAGCCGCTCCGGAGGCCGCCGAGTCGCCTGACACAAACGCGTCCCATCGCCGGGTCGCGGCCTGCGGGCCCAGCGTCTGCCTCCGACGGCGCCTTAGTTTCTCCCGGCCGCCCCTTCTCTTCACGATCCGCGGATGGGGGGGGGGGGGAGAAAAGAGCGCCTGTCGAGCCGCCTCCGCCGTCCGCGCTTCTCCCTCACGCGCACACAGAGAGCGAAGGGAGACGGCCGGCGCAGCTGCCACGACTGCGCCTGCGCGAAGGAGGACGGCCGGCGCAGCTGCCACGACTGCGCCTGCGCGGCCGCGCTGAGCTGAGCAGACAGAACCCTATCTCCGAGCTCCAGGCCTCGCTTCGCTCCTTCCCCGAGCGCAGCGGCAACGTCTCGCGAGACTTCTCGAATCTCGCGCTGCCCCCCCTCCCACCGCGTATCGGAAGTTCCTAAGTCGACTTCCTGCCCTAGCCTGACGGTTAGAGGTCACGGCTGGACGCTTAATAATGTCGGTAGGGAACTTCCGCTTCCCGGTGAGTAGATGCTTTCATGCGCGTGGCCCAAACGGTGGCCGCACAGACCTGACATATGTATATTAGTACCTTTTTAAAAATTAAGGACAGCTAAAATGAGAAATTTTGCCATAAATATTTCAAAAAGGTATCAGCATACCTTTTGATTTTCTCCCCCTTTTGGAATAATATGGCTATCTGGAATAGGTATAAAAATGAAAGTAAACTGTTAAATGAAACTAACAAAGTGAAAAAGTTTCTCATTCTTTGGAAGAAAGAATCAGAGATGGTTTTGTTAAACTACAACCTCAATGAGAGTTATTCCAGTCTAAGTCCATTGAAATGAAGTGAAACAAAAGCAGCTGAGAGACAACTGACTTGCTGGACACTGGGTGTATCCCTCCTCGACCACATCACCAACGACATGGTCCAAAAACAATTTGGCATCACACCCATCAAGACAAAAATGTGAGAGGCGCGTGCACTGATTCGGCCATGTCCAATGAGCAACCCCAGACACTGTCGCCAGCATCACCTATCACATTGAGGTAACTGGTCGGCGGCCACATGGATGGCCAAGGCAATGATGGCAAGATACCATCAATGTGGATCTGACAATTACAGACCTGCAACCAGACATCGCGCTTGATCGAGAGAAGTGGCGTTTAAACATTTGAGCAGCGCACCCTGCATTAGTGGGACAACACTAGGAAGAAGTCCATTGAAATGAATGGGCTTAGACTGCAGTAACTCTCCTTAGGATTGCAGTGACTGTCTTTTGCAACCACAAATAAACAGGATTCTTACATAAGGTTGCCAACCTGCAAGTGGTGGCTGGAGATCTCCTGGGATTACAATTAATCTCCAGGCACTAGAGATCATTGCATCTGGAGAAAATGGTAGGGTGGACTCTATTGGATTATGCTTCACTTAAGTCTTTTTCCAAACCTCACCCTTCTCAGGCTCTACCACCCAAATCTCCAGATATTTCCTCACATGGAGCTGGCGACCCTATTTTTACGATACTTCAAAGGCTAATAAGATTTTAGTCCAACCATTGTCCATAAAAGTTGGTGCCAGAATCGGGGAAAGTTTTGCAGAACATATCATAAGAATGTTGGATTAGATTTAGAAGAAGGTGGTGCGAAAAGTGCTGCAAGGAACATTAGTTTGATATATGCTGATGATGCCACATTAATGGCAGAAAATAGCAAAGACTTGAAACGACTACTGGCGAAAGTTAAGGCAGAAAGTGCCAAAGCAGGACTGCCACTAATCAAGAACACAAAATTAATGACTACTGAAGAATTACTCATCTTTAGGGGTAACAATGAGAAAATTGAAAATGTTCAATACTTCGTATTCCTTGGCTCTATCAACAGTCGAAAGGGAGGCTGCAACCAAGACATCAGAAGGAGGCTGAAACTGGAAAGGGCAGTCATGAAGGAGCTAGAAAAGATTCTTAAGTGAAAGGATGTGTCACTGGCAACCAAGATCAAGTGTATTCATGCTGTAGGTGTTCCCTATTAATACCTATGGGTATGAAAGTTGGATAGTGAAGAAAGCTGACAGGAACAAAGTAGATTCCTTTGAAAGGTGGCAATTGGATTAGAGTTTGACAAACATCATGGACTGCCAAAAAGACAAATCAGTAGGTTATAGATCAAATCAAGCCTAAAGTGTACCTAGGAGGTAAAATGACTAAACTGAGGCTATCATATTTTGGTCACATCATGAGAAGACAATACTCACTGGGGAAAAAAGTAAGGCTAGGAAAAGTTGAAGGCAACAGAAAATGAGGAAAACCCAACATGAAGAAGAATTTGGATTTATATCCCCCCTTTCTCTCCTGTAAAGAAACTCAAAGGGGCTTACAATCTCCTTTCCCTCCCCCTCCCCAACAAAAACCCTGTGAGGTGGGTGGGGTGAGAGAGCTCTGAAGAACTGTGAGTAGGCCAAGTCACCCAGCTGGCATGTGTTGGAGTGCACAAGCTGATCTGATCCACCAGATAAGCCTGCACAGCTCAAGCAGCAGAGCAGGGAATCAAACCCGGTTCTGCAGATTAGAGTGTACCTGCTCTTAACCACTACACCACGCTGGCTGGATTGATTCTATCATATAAAGGAAGTTTGCAAGACCTGAGCAAGGCTGTCAACTGTGGGATATTTTTTATTCATGGGGTCACCATGAGTTGGAAGCGACTTGTCAGCAGCAAAGACGCAAACATTGGGAAAGGCCTCATCCAGCAAATTTCTTCCTTGGCTAGCCTTTTAACGGCCATGAGAGCTTCTCAGCTGAAGCCTAATATTATTTTGAAGTCCATGAATAAATATTTGGTGGGCCTTCCCTTGCAGCTCTCTATATAAATATTTCAGTTACAGCAGTATATATTTAACACACACCTCACTCATTTGTTCAGTAATTGCATTTTCTGGTCAAGTCACCTTTTTGTTCATACAACTCCTTTTTGTCTCTTGGGAAAAATCTTTGTCTATTTTTTTTGAAAAAATATCTGTGCCTAGAGTATTTTTTACTACTTTATTAACTATTTTTGTTTGCATAAGCTACTGCACTTTAAATTTCCCTCTTTAGCCCTCCATGGGTGATCTGTGAATGGAAAGATGGTCTCGAAATTTAAATGAATTTGCATATCACCAATATTTCAGTATCTGGTTGAGGTATCAGAGATGTAAAATAAGTTACAAGTTATATTCCAGTTCAATATGTATTGTAAAAAAGTCATAAGTAAAACTTTTTAAAATTGATAACTGAAACATTTTAAATTACCCTTCTATTAATCTACTGGCGTTCTCAGTAAAATAACATGGGGAAACCCTGTGCACATTTAAAATATGGTATTAATAAAAAACTAATTATGGGATCACTTCTAGTTGTTAACCATCATGTTATTCTAATTTCTCCAGTGCTTAACTCTGCACATTCCAAGGAACCTACAAACTCAACCACTGGTCAGAAGTCCAGTGGTCACTGGTTAGTTGTGCCCTGCCTTCTCACTTCAGCTATCACATCTGGTTCCTTCAATGCTATAAGAATTGTCTCCCTATGCCGCTCACTGATCTCCCTTAAATTCTCTTCCTGTGGGAAAGGGACTATTTTGAAAAGTCCAGGGGTTTGCAGGAGGAGGACGAGGAAGGCAGAACGGTCCATTGGTTCACTTACCGTGAAGAGGCCTTCTCTTGTGAGGCAGAAAGGCATCTTGTTGGGTGCTTTCCACCCCGGCTCAGGGAGGCAGGAAATAGAATTATGTCACTTCCTGTCGAGGCTTGGAACCCGCCCCTTGCCAGTATTCGACTGACTGAGCAGGTGGAGTAGAAGAAAAACTTAGAAATAAACAACGGCCAGACAGAGACCAGAACATGTATAACAGCTCTCTACCCTGAACAATGATAGGCCCTAAACAATTAGCCCTTAACCGCATAACAGGCGTGAGAAAATTCCCAACTATATATACATGACTCCTCGGAGTCTGACTGATGATGATGACTGGAACTAATGACACAGCAGCGGCTAAGGGAGGGGTCAAGATGCCTTTCTGCCTCACAGAGAGCCTCTTCACGGTAAGTAGAACCAATGGACACGCGTTCTCTTGGAGGCAGGCATCTTGTTAGGAACTACTCAAAAGCAGTGTCCCCAGTAGGGAGGGCTGTCACGTTCACGGCTTCTACCTATGATGTGTTCAAGGACCCTTTGCCCGAACACAGTGTCCAGCTGCCCCCCAAGACTGTAGTCTATAGTGATTTTGACAAAGGAATTAGGGGTAGGACCAGATCGCTGATTTACAGATCTGTTCTACAGAAGCATTATGTCTGAAAGCAGCATTGGTAGAAGCTGATCTGGTGGAATGTGCGTTGATTCCTTCTGGTACAGGGAGGTCCTACAGAGGCCCTGTAAGCCTCCACACATACATAATCTAAGGTTGGAACTAATGGAGAAACTTTGGACATGGGAAGACCAATCTTGGGATTGGAAGTGTTGATGAAAACAGTGTCTGTGATTTTCTAATGGACTCTGTTCAGAATTATGAAGCATAGTAATGGCCCATCCTAGCGTCCTAGTGTGTTAGCCAAGGCGTTCTCTGGGGTTGAGCAACGGGCCAGTGGACAAAAAAAGAGGGTAGTACAATGTCCTGTTATTTGCAGGTGAGGAGAGCCGTTTTAGAGTTTTAAAGGTAGGGTCCATTCTAAGAACCACTCTGTCATCTATGGAATATACACAGGTTGGGGTCAATGGAGAGTGAGCTGAGTTCGAGACCGCTTCTGGCTGAGGTGATGGCTATCAGAAATAATGTGTTTTCATTCTGAGCCATCTCCAGATTGATGTAGTTTGGATATGGGCTCAAAGAGGCTGACTTGGTGAGAGTGCGAAAAAAGAACAGTGTGTGTAGTCTCTCCAAGATTGGAAGGCGATGACAGGTGGGAGGATTGTGATTGTTGGACCCCTTTTAGAAAGCGGATAGCGTCCGAGATGTTGAGTTGCTGGGGAGAACCGTGGAAGGGATGCCACCATACACTGTGGATAGAGGCAGCGAGCCTGTCTCTTAGCAAGAGTGTGTTGCTTTCACCGGAGTCCGACTCAAAACCTTCCTGAAGGAAGTCTAAGACCGAAGATAAGGGGTGGATCTTCTGGGTCAATGTGTTTTGTTCCTGGCCCAACTGTGAGATTTCTTCCAGGTGTAATTATAGATTCTGATGGTGGGCCGGACGTCTAGATGCCATCAGGGTGGAGAGTCACTTCCTTGGAGTAGCCTTTGCTGGTTAGTTTTCTCCACTCAGCAACAACCAGGCGGTCAGTTTGACGCCAGTCTGGAGTTGGGATGCAGAGATTGAGCCTTGATGGAGAGAAAGATCCCAAGAGACTGGGAGAATCTGGTACCGCAGGGGCCTATGGCCAGTTCACAGAATTATAAGAGAACCAAGGACGCCGAGGCCAGGCGGCGGTGCCACCCTAAAGATCACCAGCGCCCTCTCTGTATCATGATCTTCGAGGAGAATTTTGGGAATGATTGGAATGGGCGGGAAGGCAAATAAGAGTTCCTTGGGCCCACAGGACTGAGATAGGAGGCATCTATCGCTTCAGAGACCTTGTGATGAAGGTAGAACCGGGACATGAATTTTGGAACTTGGGCGTTCTGTGCAGTGGCGAACAAGGTCCACTTCTGGTCTGCCGAACCCGGCGTTCGATGTCCTGAAAAACTCTCCTGTTCAGGGAGTCCCTCCGCTGAGGTGCAGCCTTGGTTTGCCCGAGCTCAGCCAGTGTCAGCGTTGAGGTTCAGAGATCCTTTGATGTGTTCTGCTCCTGATGCCCTGAGCACGTTGAGAGTTCCTTGCCCAGTCCAATATCAGGGGAGGCCTCACTTGTGCCCAGAGCAGGAGAGAATGCGTGGAGCCTCCCTGGTTGTTGATGATATCGCAGACTTGACTGTGGTGTTGTCCGTCCAAATCAAGATGTGATGTCCCGCTATGAGGTGCTTTGCTTGAAAAAAGCTTGTGAAGAGCTAGGAGGATAGCCTTCACCTCCAGCACGTTGATTGGCAGATTTGGATAGAGTGTTGTTCCCACTTGCCTTGGGCATAATGTTGGTTGAGGTTGCCCCAACCCCCCTGGAGGCTGGCGTCCGTGAAGATCTGTAGCTGGTTGGGGGTACAGGTAAGGTTTGCCCTGGGTCAGGTTCTGTTGTTGAAGCCACCATGGCCCGGGAGTTGTTGTTTGGTGGACTCTAGCGGTACCCCATGATGGGATGGTCCCGTTTAGGAAGATATCCCGTTGGAAGGGCGAAGAAGTCACGTTGGGAGGGGCAGCGGCGTGGAGATAAGCCCCCACTGGACCAGATCCATGGCAGCTGATCATCGTTAGCTCAAGAGGCTTGACTAGGAATAGTATAGGGGAGGCTTTGTTCTGGGGAGCATAATAATAGAGGTGAGGTCATTTTGGAGTTTTTTGGATATCTTCTCTTCTGGGAGAAAAGAGAGGGGCATTGTTCCTGGAGTCTATTAGGGCTCCTAAATGCAAAGATTACCGTTAGGAGTTGGAGTGAGAATGCTTTTCTCCCTGTTGATTAAAGGAACCCATGGTGCTGAAGGGTTTTGCATCACAATCCTCGAGGTCCTGTATGGCTTGCTCCTTGGACTTGGACGGAGTTATCAGGTTAGATCCAAGTGCGGGTGTATGTGAATACCCCGTTGTCTTAGCAAGGTGACTGGAGCCAAGAAGAACCTTGGAGAAAATGCGAGGGGGAGCTGGGGAGGCAAGCCCGAGAGGGAAAAGAGCCCTGAATTGGTAGTGTTGGTCCGCTATGGAGAATCTTAGGAACGCTTCCTGTCGCGAAGGCCTGATGGGGAATGTGCAGATATGCTTCTGCCAGGTCAGGGGAAGTCATAGAAAGAATCTCTCCTGGTCACAGGGAGTGCCTCGAGATGGTAGTCGGAGGGACTCCATCTTGAACCTTCGAAGCTTGAGGAATTTGTTCAGGGTCCTGGGAGGGTTGAGGATTGCTCTCCAGTCCCACGTTCTTTTTTTTGGGGGAGGCCGGTGAAAAAAAGTGTAGTAATGCCGGAAAATGCCTCTGCTTCGAGGGAACCATCTCTATCGCTCTGATAGATAGGAGGTGTTCCACCGGCCGTAAGGTTCGTGCGGCCTTGTCTTTTTGCTTGCTGAGGGGGAAGGAAGAAATTTGGAGGGGGGAACCGAAATGAATTCTATGGCGTAGCCTTGTGAAATGATCTCCTTAGGTCCAGGCGTCTGAGTGAGTCTTGATTCCATGCCTGTTGGAAGAGGGGGGCGACCTCCCCACTGGGGAGGAGTCAGGACTTAGAGGCAACGCCCGGTCCCTATTTGATTTGCCGAACTTTGATCTCTGAAGTTCCCTCTGCCACGAAAGGAGTGAGATTCTCTGTTCGTCCAGGAATTATTCTTGTCATATCTGGGGTTCCAGGAAGTCGATCTGCCATCTCTGGAAGTCCTGGGAAGCGCCCTATGGGAACGAAAGGTAGAGGGCCTGGACCAGGATTTGTTACTGTCCGAGCGAAAGAAATTTTGGAAGGACCTTTTTTCTTTGTCCCTTGGTATGCCGACAAGGATGTGTTTGTAGATCCTCACCAAACAAGGATTTGCCTTGGAATGAGTAGCTGGTAAGCAAGGTCTTGGAATGTGTGTATCGAGCCTGCCAAAGATCTGACCCATGCATCGTTCTTGGCGTGCCACCAATGAGGAGGCCATGGCAGCGGGCAGAAGGGATCACCAAGCATCCCTAAGGTAGCATCGGTGATGAAGGCTGCGCTACCCTGTTTTGATGCAGTCTAGTCCCTCTCTGACAGCGACTCAGTTCAGGTGGTAGGAGTTCTAGGGCGGTCTGCCAGCCCCAAACTGAGGAAAGCTCTCAGCGACGGGTCGATGCGCTGGGCCAGGAGGCCTTGATGGAAGCAGAAATGGGATTCATGTGATCTTTTTCAGCATAGCATCCGAGCGCTTTGTCCAGGGGATCTCTGATGTTTCCTTCACCCTCCTTAACCAGTAAAGGCCTGCTGGATTTGGATGGCCATTGGCAAAATCTGCCTGCCCGGGACTTGAAGAATAGAAGTCCCACACATACTCCTCGTACTACAAATAACGCTTCTTAACTGAGGCTAAGGTATGTTTGTTAGCCGCTGGTGCTTCCCACTCCTTCATAATCTTTTTTGATGAAGCATTCTGGGATGGGAAAGACCAATTGTGGGTCTTCATCCTGAGGTAGGAAGTGTGTGCTTCCTTTGGGGCATCCCTTAATGGGCGGGAGCCGAAGCTGCAGCCCACCTGGGGACCTGGGCATCTGCTGCGTCGTGTAGGTCCAAAGCAGAGATGGTTTTGGATATGAGGAAGGCTAATTCCTCATCTTTGAAGCACTTGGGAGAATTGTCTGGGATAGTTGGCACTTCCTCAGAGTCTGAAAAACGTTCTCTGGAGGGATCATCCTCCTCTGCACTGTCTCTCTCATCTCCAGGGAAATGGAGGGTATCCAATGTCGGAGATGGGGATCTGGATAGAGATCTAGGGTGTTCATGTGGAGGATGGTTCCTCCTGGAAGATCTGGTTCTACTAGAAGTAGGTCTGGGAGAAAATTCTTCTGGAGCTGGCGATGGGGAGCTAGGGTAACCCCTAGACCCATGCGTTGCTAGCACAGGTTGAGAATTGGGCCCCTGGGATGGACAGGGTGGAAGAGGCAAGCTCCCCAGCCCTGTGGAATTGCTGCAGTTTGTCTTCAATTGCCTTGTTGAGGAAATTGGCAAAGTCTGAAGGGGTGAGAGACTGCCAGTTAAAGGGGGCCTCAGCATCCACCAAAACCTCCCCGTCCTCCATATTGCAGGGAGCTCCTCCCTCTCTAGCGCGGTCTAGTCTGCTGGTGCCTGGGGAGGGGTCTGAGCTAGAAGCGTCGTTGGATCCCTGCTGTGGCGTTCCGTCGGGAGAACGAGCCTGAGAGCGTTCTCTGGGCCGGCGGGAGGGGGAGGCATCGCCAGAGCGACTCGATGTGAGGACGGGAGAATTGGTAACGACCGGTGGAGCGCTCAGGGGGCGCTCGGAATGCGTCCGCGCGGGTCGTATTGTTGGCGCCGAGGAAGAGGGGGCGGAGCCGGAGCTCTTCTTTCTGGCCGGCTAGTTAGTCAGGGCGCGTTCCTTATCGGTGCGGCTGTAAGCCGTTCCGCTGATCCCGCGGTTCAGGTCTTGAGTCTCTAAGGACCTGGTGGAGTTGGAGCGTTTGCGCGCGGACCTGGTAGCTTCGGCTGCTGATTTATGAAAATATCCCCTGGGAGGGGAGAAGCGTTGGTCGGCCATATTGGTGGCTTTTTGGCGGGAAGGGAAGTGAGGGGGGGGAACTCCGAGGGAACCCTCTATAAGACCCCCTGGGACCCTTAAACACTTACCCCTGCCAATAGAAGTAACAGACACAAGACAAAGGTAAGACAGGAAGACAAATAGGTTGAATAAGAATCGTCAAATGGAATTCTGTGCAGAGAGCCAGAATTTCGTGCACTCCCTGGCGAAGGCAGGAAAGAATACTGGCAAGGGGCGGGTTCCAAGCCTCGACAGGAAGTGACATAATTCTATTTCCTGCCTCCCTGAGCCGGGGTGGAAAGCACCCAACAAGATGCCTTTCGCCTCCAAGAGAAAAACTCCTTTCCATTAACGCAAAAGAAATGGAATTTTGGAAGGCAACCCTGCGTCTCTGATTAACGTGAGCCGGATAGAAAGACACTTGAATGTAAAATAGGATATAAATAGATCATCTAAGCTCTGTAAGTCAGGGCTGTTATTGAACAGAGATAAGTAAAATTTCTTAGGGTAGCCATGTTGGTCTGTGGTAGAAAAGCAAGCTTCTAGTCAACACCAACAATATTTTTAAGATATGAACTTTAAAGAATCAGTGTTCTCTGTCAGCAGTGCCCCATCCCCCACTGTTTCCAATGGGAGCTAATAGAAGATGGGGGCTACACCTTTGAGGGTCCATAATTTTGGACCCCCTGAACCAAACTTCACCAAACCTGGGTGGTACCATCCAGAGAGTCTCCTAAAGGTACCCTGAAAGTTTGGTGCTGCTAGCTTAACAATTGCACCTCTGACAGCAGGCACCCCCCCCCCAAATTTCCCCAGATTCTCTTTTTAAAACCACCCCCTTCGGCATGGATTTAAAGGGAGAATCTGAGGTCCTCAGTTGAAACACTGAAAGTGATGTTGTTTCAGAATGGGGGATAATCCACCCCCCCAAAAGCATCACATTCAATGTTTTAACTAGGGACCCCAGATTCTTTCTTTAAGGTGGATATAAGTGATGTTTGGGGGTGGATTCCAGTATCACATTGGCCGCCCATGGGGGGGGGGGGGGCACAAAACTCAGATTTTGCACCAGCCTCCATTTTTCCTAGCTACGCCTCTGCCCAGAGGGGAGGGCAGAAGGGATTGCCAGCTGCTGGCTGGGAGCCTGGCGGGGGGGTGGGGGGGTTGGAAGGGGAGTCTGTAGTCCCTGGCCTCAGAGAGCTGCTTTTATAAGCACTGAGGCCGGGGGCGGGGCTTGGAGGTGTGGCCACGCCCCAGGGGTGGGTGGGGCATGGCCTCACCCCCGAACCCCCCATAAAAAATCTATACCTACGTCACTGAGAGCGTGTATCACTGAGCCACTACACACATTGCAGCCTGAGAGCCAGCTTGGTATAGTAATTAAGAGCAGGTGGTCTCTAATCTGGAGAATGGACTCTTATCTAGTGAACTGGATTTGTTTCTGCACTCCTACACATGAAGCCTGCTGGGTGACCTTGGGCTAGTCACAGTTCTCTCAAGTCTCTCAGCCCCACCTACCTCACAAGGTGTCTGTGGTAGGGAGAGGAAAAGAAGAAGTTTGTAAACCCCTTTGAGTCTCCTTGCAAGACAGAAAGGGGGATATAAATCCAACCTCTTCTTCACCCTTCACAGCCAGGAAAATTAATCATAAAATAAATTCCACAGATGGGTGTTAACTTTAAAGTCTTTGCTGTTGAAACCATGTGATCCAAAAGGGATGAGTTCCATTTAAATTCTGATTTGTTGAGAACTGACAGATTTGGCTGCAGTATAAAATACATAGTTGAGTATATATGCTGTTTTTCTGTCTTCAGCATTGTAGCACAGACTCCAATGTCATATTACAAACCGTTTCATAAACGACAGTCTGCTCTTTTCCTGGCCGTAGTACAATCCTAGAGCCACCATGCCCCCAAGTAGGAACACTTCATGTTCTAAACAGGTGGCATAGAGAGAAACTGGGGCAAATAACAATACAGAACATTGATGTTTTGCAAGAGAGAGGCGGCCTCTTTTTCTTTCAGTAGCCCAATGAAATATGCAATGGAACTTCAACAAGACAAGCTTAAGTGAGATCTTAATAATTGGCAGCACATTCCTAAGGAGAGTTACCGCTATCTAAGCCCATTCATTTAAGTAGATTTAGACTGGAGAAAACGCATACGATTGCACTGACTCACACTGCCTGTGTGGACTGTGCTGCGCGTTTAATTTCTTCCCCAGAAGCCTAACTGGCAAAGTACATGTATTTATTTTGGCTTATAGAGAACTTTCTTGCCAGCTGCTTGAACCAGTTGTTTAAAATAAACAATAAGAGGATTATGTTCAGGTCTCTTTGTAACACAAGCAGATGTTGAACCATTGTCTGTCAAAGCTGACTGCCAGTCTGTTACTTTAATCACAGTATTTCTCAGCAATGGGTATCAAGACAGTTATAACTCACAATGGCCAGCAGGTGGCAGCGTATTTTAGTCTTATTAATAGTTAAAATATATTGCCAAAGGCTTTCACAGGCGGAATCAACTGTGCTGTTGTGGGTTTTCTGGGCAGTGTGGCCACGGTCTGGAAGTTTTTTCTCCTAAGATTTTGCCCGCATAGATGGCTGTGTTGGCTTCTGGATTTACTAGTAACATACATGCAAACAAAACATTAAGAGCAAAAGCTACCAGAGCACAACGACACAGCCCAGAACCACTACATCAAACAGTTGGAATACTTCTTTTAAACAAGTGACTCTACAGACACCCCTTGTTTCATGTCTCCAATTTCCATCCCCAGGGCCAGTCTTCTCTGGAGATTCATGGTAAGGAAGTTGGATCTAACTGAATGCAACCCTGGAAGCCTCCTTCACAACAATCTGTTTGCAGACCTGACACCATTGGTGTTTGCCGTGGCCTAGAAAAAGCACATTGGTCTCAAATAAGCCATCGGTGTGGCTCTTCAATCCAGACTAGCTGCGTCAAATTCTGAAGCATAAACTCTTATCCTACCAAATTTCTGTTCAAAAACCAAGGGATTAAACCTAAATTTGACATTCTGCTGGTACATGCAAGGTCACTAGATGGCTTCTGGATTTCTAGTAACATTCATTGGCAGATATGCTCAGATACGAAGGACAAGCTCTCTCAACTAACAGGCACTAAACTATGAAATTATTTTTTACTTCTCCATAGGAATTATTTTACTTCATTCAAATTTGAGATGGATTTCTGTACTAAAAGACACACTGCATTGGATTACTAGATCCAAAGCATGGCACTTGCCACATTTTGGGGCACAGAGGAATGGTTGATTTAGCAAAACCTTTGTTGAATGGATATCTGCATGTAGGTTTGAAGCATCCTGTGTGTATAAGTGAATGCACGTCCAGCCAGTGCCATCTTTGTGCTCCCTTGGATGTCTGTAGCCTGCATGCAGGGACAACTGCAGAATTTGTGTCAACAGATAGGGAGGGAAACGCCTGCCAACTTAGCACTGAAACAGTATATAAAGTAAAAAGTAAAGTTTCCCCTTCAGTCGTGTTCGACCCTGGGGTACCACTGCAAGCAGTGATTTCATAGGCAAGCCGTTTTTGTGGGGTAGTTTGCCATTGCTTTCCCCGGCTATTCTTTACCCCCTAGCTATGTGCTAGGTACTCATTTACCGACCAAAGAATGGATGGATGGCTGAGTTGACCATGAGCCAGTTGCCAGGATATCTGACCCACAGGGGGCTCGAACTCCTAACCGTGTGAGTGGCAGTGCAAGCACTTAACCACTACGCCACGCGGCTCCTCGAAACAGTATATACGCTTTCATAATTGTGCCTAAGGTAGGTGTCATTAAAACATCTGGTTAATATAGTTCTTAAAACTGTACCAGTATAAGAAACACATCTCTGCTCCCAAGGCTGCTGTAGCAACAAGACACCTAGGTTGCTCTTTTCATCTCCACACTAAAAATTGAATGGACGTCTGCAGGCAGGGCCCATTTGCATAGACCACAGATTAGTTTGCAGATGGTTTCAGCTGCAGTACGGAACAATGTTCAGTTATTTTGGCTGGGGAGAGGGCCTAGATGGAACCTCAAGCAAAATCATGAGCTATACAAGGCAACATAGCTGTCTGCTGTTCACTGTGCTGTTAGCATAGTATTTTGCCATGTGTTAGCATGTGTTACTTGTAGACTGACTACCTCATAAGTCTGTTGTGAAGATAAAGTGCAAAAAGGCCATTTTGGGTCTTCACTGGGAAGTGGGGGGGGGGGTATAAATTAAATAAAAACTAGTTTCCACAGACACACTGCCAATTAAGGGCTTCCCTCTTCAGTCTCCAAAGAACCAGTGGTACAACCTCTGCCATACAACCTCCCGGCTATCAGATTCAATACAACTTATGCCCTGGACCAGTTTAACCGAATCTGTGACGCTGTTCTACTGGAATAGAAGGGTTATAATTAGCATTCCACAAAACATTTTTTAAAAAATGAAAGTTTATTCATAGTCAATGGCTCAAATAGCAAATAAAAAGAATCTTATAAGGCATCAGCCTATGACAATTGCTTCTGTGTGTCCATTGGCTTCATAACACCTTGGTTCCCATTACACAAACAACATTACAATGTTAGTGGTTAAACTCCCTGGTTAGACAGACTGGAAATGGATACACGCTAAAAATGAGGACCAACCTGCTTGGCCAGGCACGTCAAGAAACTAGTTCCGCACATGGTAGCATCTACTGGAGAATGTACATACAAAAAATCCTGGATAAATATTAACAAGAGTGTTTTCTAGAGCCACGTTCCTAATCTCTACTTATTAGCATGTTACATACATGTGATGGCAAGTTCACTCAGACACACTTTCAACTGTCAGTTTAAGTTTACGCAGGTATATAAAAAGTAAGGTGTTTTGGAACCGATCTAACTTTCCTCCAAAGAGGCTTCAAAGTCTCAAAAGATAGTAATGTCTTTAGGTCAATTCCACACACTAACAGTGTGCTAGTATTTTCAAATGCACTAGAGTTTTGATGACAAATGAATTTTCAATGTACTGATGAGGGGTTTTGGAAGCACACTGTAAATCTTTCTGTACTGATGAGCAGGATTGATTGTTCAATATTAATGAGAAAGATTTTTCTCCACTAAGAGTTGAACAGGTAACATTACAACAGTTTTAGCATTGCTACACTGTGTTCTTAAAGGCTTAGAACGAAGGTCCTAAGGAAGGGAAACAGCTTGTCAGAATTTCACGAACATCCCTAAGACAACCCCGTTTGCGAAGACTGAAATGTCACACTGAATATCCAGCCCTAGAGAAATAATCTTGCCGAATATCTAGGCATTAAATAATTGCGAGAGGACAGGTTCTTAATATTTGCACATTAGGAGAGACATGCTCAGTTCAGAACGAAGTGTGCTGTATCACCCTCTTCATTTTCAAATTAAAAATGTCAGATGCATATGGGTATGTCGGCCCTTTAAGTTTAAGCTCTGTTTCACTTATCACAGGTAACAGTATGCTCTGGATTGCTTCCAAGAACCAGAGTATGGCACACTTTTCTGATCAGAGATACTGCTAGCAAACCGCTAGTTTGTAAGATTACTCACAAACTGCACTCCATCCAAAAGGATATAATTTCACAGCGTGATGCAGATATATCAATGCATCACAATGAAGTTACACCCGTGACATTAATATATTTTTTTAAATTAAGGCATATTCAAATATCCTCACATGAATCTACATACTATTTGCCTTAGCTAATTCCATGTATACATGATTCCCGATAGAAGCATCAGAGAACAGAGCCCGGTTCTCTTCTCTAATTTGCATAATCTTATAACAGCAAAAGAAAAAGTTATACTACCTTTGCTTAGTTTTGACCACCGCAGTAGTTTTCAAGGCAGTAGAAGACAAAAGTGAAGATTTGGTGATGTAGGTGATGTACACTTTAGGAGAAGCCATAAAAAGAAATGTTTTGTTTACAGTTCAGGACAGACTGCCCATATGGGAAATACTCTACATTCAGAAGAACCGTGATGAGAGGCAGAAAAAAAATATGAAAAGGGGTGAATTTTGCTTCTCTTGAAGCCACATTAAAAAAAAACCTTTCAGGGAAATACCTTCAGTGCTGTCCCAATTCATGCTTTAAGTGGTACAAGTGGTACCCTACAATTCCCAAACTGTTAAGAGTAATTTCAGTCATAGGAGCCTTCAAATGGCATGCTTATAAGTTATGGATTTTATTAGGATGGTGAAAATAGGAAAAGAGTTTGGAGCTTTGATTATAAAATGCAACATCTTTCTCTGATCCTCTTGGCTAGGCTTTTTCTTTTCTTTTTCCCGTTCTTCTCTTTGCTGTCTTCCATTTTTCTTGCTCTAATTTCTCGCATTAAGTCAAAAAATACCTAGAAAGATTAGACAGATGTCAGTACACATGCAAGAACATGACACTGCATGGAAGTCAGGCCTCCAACTGTGATTTTAACAAGTTAGTAAGTCAATCAGAAGTCAGTTAGACAAGAGGGTCTTCCCTGTCCCTTTCCCCACAGTGCCTGGGAAGCTTGAAACTCTTTCCCGGTTCCTCTAATATAATTCCTTAGAAACCACGAAAAACTCAAAAGTGTGGCTGGATTGTCAAACCGTTCTACTGCGGTTACAGAGATGTGTGTGTGTGTGTAAAGTACCACCAAGCCACAGCCAGCTTATGGTGACCTGGCAGGGTTTTCAAGACAAATATTAACAAGGTGATTAGTCATTTCCTTCTTCTGCCTAGTGACCCTGGTATTCCTTGGTGGTCTCCCATCCAGGTACTAACCAGGCCCAATTCTGCATAACTTCTGAGATCTGACAAGATCAGGCTAGGTTGGGCCATCCATGTCAGGGCAAATACAGATATGGCAATATCCGCTGAAGCCCACCCTTCTATGCGGCTATTTATCAAATCCCCATGAGCCCCATTCTATATTTATTTTGGCATTCCTGCTCACGTTAAGGCATGTCACAAATCTTTCTCCATTTGCTGAAAGTAATATAGTATCTACTTGTGTTAGAATCCTTTAACATTTATTCATCTATACCTGTGTAGCCTATTCTGCATCAAATAAAGCATAAAAAGATGCAATGCTTCCATGAAAACTCAGGAGATGTGAGTGCTTGCAGTATAGAAACAAGTATGGTTCAGGATGGTTTCACTTATTTGCCCAGTGAGCTGGCACCATCTAATACAAGCTTGAACAAAGGAGGTTGAGACTTAAGAACCCGTTGCTCCAGTTACCAGTTTAAAAACAATTTCTAGGAAACAGTGGTTATCACAATACAGTTAGTCACAATTCAGCTGGGCAATGTTCAGAGTAACTAAACCAAGTTACGTTTTGCTGACCCAGTTTCTCACACGCGAGTTTTTAAAAAGGACTTTCCAGTTATGCAGCCAGGTTTGTATGTAGGTCAGAAAGGAGAGGTTTGCATATTAAACCACTAAGCCCCTTAACCTTCTGCCATTCAAACAGATTTTCTTCAAGGCAAGAGCTGGTACGTTGAACTACAGAATTATGGCGATTCGAAAGATCTGTAGTTTTTAAAAATGTAACCGAAAACTTTGTGCTTGCATTGAATAAGCAGATTAAATTCCAGTTCCATGTATCTCTAAGTCAATGGCACTATACTCTGCCTCACATAAATATGTTAGTCAGTTAAGGTCCAGCAGCTGAGAAAATTGTATACTTCCGTACTGGAATATAGTCCTGAATGAATAATGAGAATTATCATTCATTTTTACGTGCTGTCTTTGTCAAAACCATTATTTTGTACATTATTGAATATGGTACTTTGACGCAAGAGCATTTATAGTTCATTGAACAACTATAATCAAACTTTCAAACAGATGGGGGAGCAGGGCTAGGTAGGCATCAGAACCCAGGCAGGGCACACGACAACAAAGAAGGTCCAGCATGTTGAGTTCTATGGCGGAAGAATACACAATCTACTATAGTCTGTCTCAGGGAAAGATGACAGTGCGGTCTGTGATCTGTGGCAGAAGTTACAGCAGCGTGTTTCCACTGCTGAAAATAGTTCAGATTCTCTTTTTAATCGTAGACCTTTGAAAAAAAGGGCACGTATGTTGCCCCGGACGGCTATTAGCAAGACTTGCCTTTTTGTAAAGTTGTGTCATCTGGGGCAATATAAATGCTCTTTTTTCAAAGGTCTATGTTTAACAGTGCAGGCAATAATGGTTTTGACGGAAGCAGCGCTTAAATAAGATTCTTCAATGCAAAAAGAGAACTGGAAGGGGGGGAGGCTGTCACTAGGACCCTGGGAAGCACTGGAACACTGGAAAGGTCCAGGAGGGTGTAGTGGATTAATTCACACCAACTTAGGGACAGACTACAATCTTTCTGTGAGACGGAGTATAATATTCTTAATGGGGTCAGTACTCAAATTATTTAATTTTAGAATGTGAATGCTGCAGGGTAATGGATGAGTCCACAGCTCCAGCCCAGTTTACTTATGCTTTAAGTCGTATTTCAAGTGGCTGAAGAAAATCAGAACCAGTCCTGTGGAGAACTGCCACTAACTCTGCAACTTCAAGATTAGGGCTGATATTGATATCACACCCATATCAGACGCAAACAGCCGGGATGGCATAGTTGTTTGAGTGTTGGACTAGGACAGGGATCCCCAAGGTGGTGGCCCTGGATGCCATGGCATCTGCCAGCTCCTTTCCTGGGGGCCCCCAAATGTTTTTAGTGAGTGGGTGGGGCTTTTGCCTGCCAAGGCTTCTGACTGGCTACTGAAGATCTGAATGGCTGCACAAATTTTTATAAAAATGTTGCTTTGGTGGCAACTGCCATCTCAGAACATGAATCCTTAGCATGTGACTGAAGGTAGGCTGCAGTTGTTATTGTATGGCTAGCTCCGCCTCCAATGGCAGCCATTTTGTGGCTGCATTCATCGTGCTGTGCCAGAAGTTCAAAGGCGTCCAAAGATTAAAAAAGGATGGAAACCCGTTAGACTGTGATCTGGGAGACTCAAGTTTAAATTGTCACTCTGCTGTAGAAGCTCACTGGGTGATTGTGGGCCAACTGAATATTCAGCCTACCTCTCAGGGTTGATGTAAAGCTAAAATGGAGAGGAGACTGTCATAAACTGCTTTGGGTCCTCACTGAGGACAAATATGAAGCGCAAACAAATCAATCAAGTCCATAGAACATGGAAGAAACTCACGGCTGAGAAACACAAAGTTTACCTATTGCTTATGTATGCTACGATTTGCAATTTGAAGAATGAATGATCCGTAAATTAGTCAACTCAGGAGTTGTTCGTAATTCATTTGTCTGGAAATCATCACATAAATCACTAGCTTTACCAAGAACGATGTACTTAAAGAGAAAGAAATACCAGAAGTTTATAAAAATATACTTGGAAAAGTTCCAGTTATACCTTGTCAACATTAGCCCGTGTTTTAGCAGATGTTTCCACGTAGTTAACATTCCACTGATCAGCTCTGTTTTTTGCTTCTTCTACAGAAACCTGCCTTTTATCTTCCAAATCTGATTTGTTACCAACTAGCAAAAACGGAACGTTCTCATCTTCTTTTACTCTTAAAATTTGCTCTCTGGAAAAAAAAGAGAAAGAAAACATTTCAGATGTATGCAATTTAGCCCTCTCTGATCAGAACATGAATAAGCAAGATGACAACTTTATTACAGCCTCACTGAAGTAAAAAGACTGTCCTATTTATCATGAGTTTAATGTCAACTTTGTGCTTGACATGCACAGTAAGTGGCACAACTGCTCGCTACAGCAATTATAATCCAAGACCATAAGACAATAATGGAAAATTACGATGAAAATATGGAAAAATATAGATAAGAATATGGCTGTCTAAGTAAGGAGACATTTAAAAGAATTTGATTTTATGGATACACAAAACCCATCTATGAAGTCATGGGCGCTCCAGGAAAGGCAGCGGAAAAGCAGAGGTGGAGGGCAATACTTCTGCTAAAACAGGCATCTGTTTGGCTGCTGCTTGCCTCTGAAAAAATACCCCACATTCACTGGGTAGCTGATACCACCTGACAATTTGAGATCTGAGGCACAATCTGACAGGCCCACTTCTGCATACATCACATACATGCTTCCTATTCTGTTAAACATGCAGTCTGGCTCACTTAAAAGATCTGGAATTCACCAAACTTCTGGTTGCACAAGCCCACAGAGGAAGAGATGGGCAAACTTCTGGTTGCACGTGCCCACAGTGGAACCTTCAGTTCCTTCCAAAACAAGAATCTGTGGCAGCAAGTTAGTCGCCTGTAGTAGGCAAGGAGGGCAAGTCATGCGAAAGCACAGATGACCCCTCTGAGAACAACAGTTCCAAGTAAGCAACCTGCTTTAACTTTGTGGCCTCTGTACAGAGCTGGGTGTCTGCTCCACAGAGTTCAGGAAGAGGAATCCTCCTGCTAAAAAGGAAGGATGTGGCAACAGCTCAGGTAGACTCTTCCAAGTTCCAGGAAGAGGTTTGTAAAGCTTGATCCAGGTGGCTCAGGCACTGCAAGGGCACTGTTGCCCTTTATTTTAGCATGAGAAGAGCTTTGGGTTTTGTCAGGAAGGAATTGTGCTTAGTGTACGAACTGAAGAATGGAGAGCCTTCTCTGCTTGTGAGATTGCAACTGGGACCATGACAAAGCCCTGGTTTCTATACAACCCCAAATCAGCTTTATGCAGGGAACTGGTAATGGGATGCAGGAACACCTTATCCTTGCAGTTTTATGGGTAAGGAGGGTCTAAGCAAGAAGTGCAAAGTTCACTGGCCCTCTTTGCCAAACAGACTGCCTCTAGGAACAGTACTTTTCAATGGCTTTCAATGGCTTGCCCATCAGTTTCAATGGCTTGCCCATCAGCTAAGTCAGGGCAAGCTGTAGCTGTCATGCCAGTGATGTTGCCTGACTGGAACGCACAGGTGAACAGGACCCTTGAATTGAATCACTGTGTGTGAAGACTGAATGATTCAACATGAGAAAATGAGAAGCAAAAATGACAGCCAGATGGACTGTAAGAGATAAGCATGCTGACCTACAGAGCAGAGATGGATGATGTGCTCTTCTGATGGTGGTCAGAAGAGTGGTTTCCATCTCTGTTGAGAAGAAAAATAACTTACATTTGCACTCATTGGACTGTAGGGCAAAAGGCTTCCTGGAATTCTTGTAGAATTTTGGGTTCTTTTAGAGAACACTGGGGACTTCGTATGGTCTGCAGAAACTAACCCAGTGGTGGCGAACCTTTGGCACTCCAGATGTTATGGACTACAATTCCCATCAGCCCCTGCCAACATGGTCAATTGGCCATGCTGGCAGGGGCTGATGGGAATTGTAATCCATAACATCTGGAGTGCCAAAGGTTCGCCACCACGGAACTAACCAGTCTACTTGTTGTTTGTTGCGGTGCAGTGTGGTTGTTTGTGTGGTGCAGTGTTTAAGAGCAGGTGGACTCTAATCTGAATATCCAGGTTTGTTTCCCCACTCCCAACACATGACTTTGGACTAGGCACATTTCCCTCCTTTCCTTCCTTTCTCAGCCTTACCTACCTCACAAGGAGTTTGCAAGCTGCTTTGATACTTAGAGGAGAGAAAGGCAGGGTATAAATTCAAACTATTTTTCTCTTCTTGTAGGTGCCTGTTATTCATTCGTTTGCCATAGCCCTATAGCCACTGACAGAATTTGACAGAGTGTCATCCACATTACTGGTGCCACAATGCTCTGATGCATCAAACACATCATCTGTTCCATATACATCAAGGGAGGTTCAGGGTGACAGATAAAGTTCTGCCATGTTTTGTTCATTTAATTCATAGGGCCTGGGTTTGCCTGACCACCCACGATATTTTGCCCTGCAGCCTGCAAAGAAAGGCACTAAGCCACTTGTAGACAACTAGCTGCAGGCGACTGAAGTTTTCTTTCTTGTAGAGAACATAGTTGACTAATGGGCACCCCATCTCCAGAGGAAAACTTCACTCATGAGTATCAAATGTTGCAGAGGCAGAGTGAAGGGAATACTGTAGCTCAAATGATCATAGCTACAGTATCATCAGATCATAGCACCATCAGATCATAGCACCAGAGTCAATGTTTGCAGACTTGGATCTTGCGAGCCCTGCAAAGGCTGAACCAGCCCTGTACAAATCTCTTCTGCAATCCTGCAAAATGCCCCATGACATTAGATGTTGCTACGAGATGCAAAAGTCACTGAAACAGTCTTATTATCTGTGCTGGGCTGTGGAGAAAGCAAAATGCAATGTTTACAATGGTGCCGATTCTGTCGGGGGTGGAGGGGATCACTATCTCCAAAATGGAGTCTAAAGCTGCCCCAGCGAATTGGAAGAATTCTTCACCCAAAGGCTTAGAAAGGTCAGAATGTGCTGAGTATTTCCCATGTAAAAAAGGTGGGCAAAACAAGAAGGCTGGATCAGAAGCCAGGTTATAATCCCTTGACGAAGATGTGCAGCAGCCACCAGCTAAAACCCTCAGGATGACAGAAAGCCTGAGCAGCAATGCCTTGAACCAGCAGTGGCCATCTCTCACAGCAAATGGGACAAATTTGCAATGATGAGGCCAAACAGAGATGTGCAAATAGGTGACTCTAAGGTAAAAATGAACCAGGCCCCCAGTGCCAGAAAAAGAAGGGTAGATGCTGGAATCATAGTCAAGAACTTCTTTGGTTCAATGTACCTGTTGATGCTATCTTCTTGTGGGACAGTGAAGAATTTGGAGTAGAACACCAGGTCCCTTTGAGGTAATGGAACAGTTTCCATCACCTCTTCCCACAGGTAAGAGTTCATCTCATGCAAAAGACTCGGTTTGGGTTCGTCTTGAAAAACAGGGGCCATCCGCTTGCATCATTTGATCCGTGGTCACGCGCAGATGATATTTTCACCTGTGAGAGCACCGATGACATGGCATACATTCTACCTTGAAACACACGGTAGCAAATGATACCCATCTAGCTTCCTGCCTTCTGGGACAGAGTGAAGCACTGGCTTGTCCTTGCCTTTGGGCACTTCTGCCGTGACACAATTTGATGGGCGGGTGGACAGAGAAAACTCTGTAATCTTCCTCCTGCTGCATTCTACGGAGATTGTCAATCTCATTTCAAGGCAATCAGGGTGAAGGCCGGTTTTTGTCAAGGATCTTTAGCCAATTTCAACACCACAGAAAACTCAGCAAATCCTTCTGAAACTTGTGAGTCAGAATCTGTGAGTCTGAAGACTAGATGAGATTGATGTGTGATTCACAATTCTAAACATGCAGTGAGAGAGCTGGCCTCAAATATTCAGTTGATGAAAGACTGCAGGTCTAGAAGGGTGACGAATCCAGAACACGATGACAGAACGAGAATGGACATTCAGGAATCCACGAGAAATCTGGTACAAAGACCGAAGCAAGGTAATCATTTAGATCAGGGGTGTCCAACTCTGACCCTCCAGATGTTCATGGACTCCAATTCCCATCAGCCCCTACCAGGATGAAGCTGGTGGGAATTGTAGTCCATGAACATCTGGAGGGCCAGAGTTGGATACCCCTGATTTGGATAATACAAGAGAATGAACCATGGAACCCAAAAACGAACCTGGAATTTATGTGCCTTCAGAGTGACATGACATGGAGTTCTTATGGGTCAAGGCCTGAAAGACTGAAAAGGCGTCACTAATGGAAAAGTTGCCAGTGGAACTTGTGATGATTTTGAGGCCTCAACCGTCCCCATTGATGCTACGAGGGTTTTCTCCTAAAGTGTAGCACAAAAACTAGAAGCACAATTCTATGTTGTCAGTCTCGTAGATTTTTGGCATAAACGAACTTCATGCTGTTTGTCAAGGCAATAGAAATTATTGTCCTTAGAAGGAAATTTTCCTCTACTCTAGCAATAATATTTGAACACAATCTTCTGTGTCATAAACAGCTAGAGCATAAAGAATGATGAATGAACAACAAAGCAGAGAGCAAAAGGGCAGAATTTTTTTAAAAAAATCTTCTTTTGGTGTGAATACAAGAAGAAAAAAGCCTACCTACTCAGAAGTAAGTTTCATGGAGAAGTCCCCTCACACTGTTGCTACAGACAAAAGGACTTACACTGGGAGGCACAACTATCCCCTAGGACAGGGGTCTGCAACCTGAGGCTCTCCAGATGTTCATGGACTACAAATCCCATCAGATGTTCATGGACTACAAATCCCAATTGGCCATGCTGGCAGGGGCTGATGGGAATTGTAGTCCATGAACATCTGGAGAGCTGCAGGTTGCAGACCCCTGCCCTAGGACAAGCACAATCACAGCTGCATCTGCCTAAGAGCTAGTTCTAGAAAATTCCCAACTGTGACACTGCACAAAGCCCTCAGAGTGATGCACCAAGACCACAAATAGGTAAGATGGGGAGGTATTCTCCAAACACACAAAGCACAACGATTTTCCCATTTATGTCTTACTAATTTGTATCAATGCTCCAGGGCCACTGAAATCTTCTATCCGTATATTGTCAAAAGAAATAAGTTCTAAAACATGACTAATATCACAAGTATTCAACCAATGAGTTTTGGGGCATTTGCTCACAAATGAAGAAAAAGTAACTGCTAGAGTGTCACAGAGTTTCAGCAAAACAGATCCTGCCAAATATCTCTATTAGTGAAAAAGGAGGAGTTTTGACCATCAAAAAACGTTATGCTGTGGATCATGGGACCCACATTTACAAAAGCCTAGTGGATGGGACGTATTATAGAAGGGAACTGGGTGAAACTGAATAGGAAAGAACAGGCTAGATCCAACCCAAATTGACTCACTATCCCTCCCTCCCCTGAAACTTTGCTCACAGTATTTATGAAACACTTCAGCAAAGATTACCAGGAAAGTTTCTGTTCAAAGCTTAAAATGTCAACCCTTCACTCCAATGCACTGTTTCCCATTTTTTGTCTAGCTGCCAATCCAGCAATTCATTTTTTTCCAACCTACCATTACGAAATAACCACATCAAAAAGTGGTTCAGCGTAATGTTATTTGGGGTGTGCCTTTTCACAAGGTATGTACCTGCACACCCACTGAAGTAACCGGGATACTACTGTGTGTCCACATATTGAAGCTAGGTCTGAGCCAAGAACAGAACATTCTAATTTGTAGCACAGTGGAATTCTTTCCACTAAAGCTCCGCTGGTGCCAAGCTGACTTTTAGGTGCTAGGTATTGTCACAGATATTTTAAACTCCACTACAGTTTTGTTTTTATACTAGCAGGCCTACATTCACGTTTAAATTGTACACAAATGAGAAAAGAGGGTGGTGCGATCAATGTATCAACAATACACAGTTCGCACAAAAAATGGCTTGCAGCCCAAAGACTGAGTAATCAAACAGTTTACTAGTCAGTGATGTGAACCAGGTTTACTTTGGGGCTACCACGTGCGAGAATAGATACACCACACATCATCAAGTTGCTTCTCTAAGCTAATCTGAAAACCCACTCACAAGTGACCAGAATCTGGTACTTATCTGGTTTCAATAAATCTTTGATGGCTCGTGTATTCCTTAAATGAATGCGCGCACACAGCAACCTCAAGGACATGTTGTGGCCAAATATAAACTGTGCAGAGATAAGCGTGGTCTAATTTGAACAGTATGAATGAAATCATTTGGAACGATACTGAGGAACAGTGGAAATACCACAAGTACTTGAGCCATCAAAGACTTATTGAAGCCAGATTAATACTGGATTTTTCCTTTGACCATGCTCATGGTGGGTTTTCAGTAGGGAATCTTGTTGATGACGTAAGATTTATCTATTCACATGTCTGGTGAAGGGCATGATTTGTACCATAGCCCCATGGTAGACCTGGTTCACATTGCTAACTAGTAAACTGTTTGATTACTTTGTCTTTGTACTGCAAGTCATTTTTGTGCAAACTGTGTATTGTTATGTCCAATGTTGCAATTTTAGTCTTTTAAGGCTGACTTCACAAACCTGTGATTTTATCTATTTCACTTGATAAGTGTTACTGTTCGCAGTTTTAAATCCAAACCACGCCATAATGTTATATTGGTTTTATAAATGATATAAAATGGATTTTCATTGTTACATTAATAAGTTGTAAGGCACCTCAGTTACCAATTTGTGAAGGGAAAGGACAGGTAACTGATATATTCTACATTAAGGAAAAAGAAAAGAGACTGCCTGCCATAAATTGGCCACCAGTCTATTTCCACAACACTAGGTGTAGCTCCCAATTCCTGCTGTAACACAGGTACTTAAACTGGCTAAAAAGTGAGTCACCACATAAAGTCTGTTTCTGTAATTATTGTTGACTCAGTAATTCTGGTCAATTACTCACCAGCATATGGTTTCTCATATCTGCCCTTGAAAAATGATCCACATACAAGAACTGCATTATTCAGCAGGCACCAGCTGTATGGTAGTTTTGATGAAAAAACTAGAGATCAGCTGTTGAATTTCAAACTATGCAAGGACATTATTGTCAAGGTGCAGGAAAGCCCAAATGCTGATTGTACGCAGAAGTACAGCCATCAAGGTACACTGTAGTAACATGAAACTGTACAGTTTAAAAATCAAGTTTCCTTGATTTAACTATTTTGTCACTCAAAAGGAAAACCAGATTGGCATGAAGCTTCAAATGACTGGTTTCCATTAGAAATGAAAGGGGAGGGTTTGCTTTAATATTAGACTATTTCAGCATCAAAAAACTTTGCATATACTCTCTATATCTAAACACAAACAGGGAAACTTTTCCTCTACATGCTCTTCCACTACCAAAATAATTTTGGCAAGGATAGGATGGATACCTTCATGGAATCTTGCAATGTGCGAACTTGTATAACAAGCTAAAATGGAAGGATGACCAAGTAACTTTCCATTATATCTGCTGAATTTTAAACCTCGAATCTGCTTTCTAGGAAGAAATATGACTTTAATGAGCAAGAGCCATAAAGATTTTATAAAGGATGAATGAGACTCATACAGATTGTATCATAAGCCTCACATCCCTATCAGGCTATAAACAGATTCCCATAACAGTAAGATCCCAGGAGATTTGTTTCTTAGGCTCCAGTTGAGACCAGTGCCTCACCCAAAAATAAGCTATGGATAGATCAAAGCCAGGAATTTCTCTCATATTAACATATGCCCTTCCTTTAAAAAAAAAAACCCATACATAAATACTTCAGGTTTAGAGTAAGAAAAAACCCCAAAGCTTTCAAAGATCTTTGAAACTGATTTCTGAAGGCCATCTTTTAAATAATATCTATGAAATCCATAGTTGTGGTAATACCTTATCTACATCTGAAACACCGGTGTGCAAAAGTTTTATTTGTCCTCCCACTGAGGAATGTCTTGACACAGCTGACCTCTGTACAGCCCCCCAGGGAAAGAATTTTTACAGCATAGTTGAACATAACAGAATGGTTCACAGAATGTCAGAGTTGGGATCCACTCCTTGCAAACAGTGCCTTTCCCATCTAGGGTAGTGAAATGGTTCAGGAGTAGTGTACACAGACACTGAAGATGTTCGACACAACTGAAAGTCTGCTCTTTTGAGCAATTCACAACAAAGATCCAATTTAGAGAATGAGATTTCTCTTGAGATCTTCCTCACCTCCCTTTACCATGGCCTTCCTCCTTAGAACGAGATTAGGAATAAGTGAACTGAATTTATTGTAGTTTTAACAATAGCCTTGGGTATTAAGAGGTTGCAATTTAGATTATTAAACTAGAACACTCACAGGCGAGCTCACTAGAGAAAAAGTGGATACACATTTAAGAAATCCAGACAGTAATGTCATCCATTTCATGGCAACTCAGGACTCACTGCCAACAGCAAAATACCTAAACAGAAGAATGGAAGAAATTCCGCATACACATGGCTTGTAGAAATGACAGCCTATGGCCGTATATGGGTAGAGGCATTTTAAGAGATAGCAAAAGGCAAATCTGAAATGGAAAAATGGTAACAAAAAGTGTCCCAGCCCATAGGGAAAAAAATGAACAAATCAGAGTCATTAAGATGAACTAGTTACCCTCTAATTACCTGAAGTCTGCTGTAGCTGCAAAAGATTCAAGCTCTGTAATGGAAAACACACAGAGAAAACCCTCTCCGCTTCGGAAGTAGTTGTCTCTAATTGCGGCATAATCTTCTTGTCCTGCTGTATCCAATATATCTATCTGGACTTCTTCTCCATCAAGGACTACTTTTTTCCTGTAGCTGTCTGCTTTGGTGGGTTCGTAGTCTTCTACAAACTGGCAAGGAAGGAAAGAGTCAGTACTCTAGGTACAGTAACTGTGAGATTACCAATACAGAATGTTGGATCCAGAGTAGCACATATTGTGCAACGTTTGCAGGACTCCCAAACATTGCAGCCAGAGGCATAGCTGGGCCATACTTTGCCTGGTGTGCACCTGTGTTTTCCGCCGCCCCCCTCCGCAGTGCCCTGCCCCCCCCCCCACCTTACCTTAGTGAAACAGTACAGGCTGGAGAAGCGGCCTATTCCTTTCAGGCTGAAAATGGCCTGGTGGGAACAACACTTCGCATGAGACCTTGGGGCTTGCAAGGTCTACTGGGAAGCATAGTTCCCACCAGGCTGTTTTCAGTCTGAAGGGAATAGGCCGCTTCTCCAGCCTGCACTGTTTCACTAAGGTAAGTGGGGGGGGGGCACCACAGGGGGCAATTTTCTACCCTCCCCATACCAAAAAGATTGGGAATCACCGATCTAATGCTCCCACACTAGGTTCCACTCTCCCATTCCTAGTATGCTTAGCTGTGTAATTACCATGAATGCAAAGCAAGACAACATTATACTATTTGGATGTCATCACATTTACATTTCAAAGTCAGTAATGTACAGCAGTACTGACAGTGATGTAGGTATAAAATGTTTATGGGGTGGGTTCAGAGGGCGAGGCTCAGGAGGTGGGGGTCCGCCCCTGGGTTTGGCCACACCTCCCCCAGCTCCACCCCCGCCCCCCAAGCTGGAGGGAATCGCTTCAAACTCTATGAAATTTAGGCCAAAAGAATTTTGCATCAGATTTCCCAAAGCTGTACCTGGACTAAATCAAAGCATCAAGCAGTTGAAAGGAACTGGCTGCATCTCTGCCCGTCCTCTTTCAGCCTTCAAAAGCTTTCTTTAAAGGGTGGGGTGGGGGCTCTTTGATCTCTTTTCTGTTGCATTTAGAAGGTTACTGTAAAGTGGATTTTAAATAACTTACTACTAACATGTAATTAGTTTTGCTAGCCTGAAAAATCACGACTCCCTCCCAATCTATTTGGAAAACCAGGAAAAGAAAAGATGAACCTTCGAACGTGGCTGTTTGGCCCACCGCGAAACATCCCCATGTTTTTTAGGGAATCATGTCCACGGTCAGAGGCATACCGGGACCAAATGGCACCCGGTGACAAACCCACCTCCGGGCATCCCCATGTGTGGAGCCCTGTTTACTTGCGAGTAAGCGGGGCTCCAGCCCTCCTCCCTGCCTAGCAGGCGGGGAGCGAGTTTCCCTCGTTCTCCAGCTGCAAGGGAGGGAGAAGGCGGAGGCGGCCCGTCTCCGTCACCACCACCTCCGATTCCCTGCCAGTGCCTAGCAGCAAGGGCCAAGTTTCCCTCGCCCTCCAGGCAGGCTGGTCTCTTGTGAAGCCTTCACATATTTTTTAAAGGGGCAATTCCCCAAAGATTGCTTAAAGGGGAAAGTACTGAAACTCAGTTTGAAGTCCTTTCCCCTAAGCAATCTTTGGAGAATTGCCCCTTTAAAAAATATGTGAAGATATAATGGGGGAGTTGAACCTGTGAAAACCACCTTTCCCTACATCCATGAGTGCTGACATGCTCCTCTATGAACTTTACAGCAAATTAAAATTCACTAAATAAAGAGGAATATGAAATTAACTAAAATTAAAACTTGATCACCTCAAGTTTCCTATAGTTTTTAAATCAGATTTTAACAGCAATTTCTGGTTCATTTTTAATTTCCAAAAAAAAATGGGTTTCTACTAGAATATTACTGCTCATAGTAAGAAATACTGCGTTCTGTACTGGAGAACATACATCCAATCTACGTACATTTCATTTTTAAAGGTTTTTTAGTCCAAATCTCTTAGTCTTAAACCAAAATCACTTCAGTCATTACTAAAACCGAACAAACTGTAACAGAATTTGCTTGACTCCCTGGTTCACATACAACTTGACAGCATAGTCAACTTATTAACTAAAAATACACTTATGGAAATTAGGTTCTTACCTCATCATACATGAACTGCAGTGTTAATGCAGATTTTCCTACACCCCCACTGCCTACCATTATGACCTTGTGCAGAGCCAAAGAATTTTGACTTTTGGGCTTATTTGCTGCCATTTTTGGACTGCAGGTATTTCACACAAGCCGAGGAAGAACCTGGATAAAACAAAAGTTTTATTTGCATTAATGAGGATTCAGTTCAGCAGTCCAAACACAAAATGCTAATAGCCATGAATTTTTATACCACATGTCCTTTGCATTTTCTTCAATTATAATGAACCTAGGCACAACCTCCTGTTAGTTTAATGTGCTGTGGACTCAACTTTTTTCCCAAATAAGTGTTTTCAGCTTGCTGGATCTGAGAAAAATTCTCAGGCAATACAGCAATAACGAGTAAACCTCTTTCCCATACTTAACATCAGAACTACTGAACTGTGTCTTACAAATAAAGCTGAAGGATGCAGTAAACCTTCAATTATAAATGCATAAGTGTTAGTGTATATGATGTATTTAACTAGAAGTCTAGCAATTCTGGAATGCTGAAGCAAAATACGCCTCATCCTGAAGCTTGTTATTTATTTATGGCCTAATTCTATTACATGCTGCAATCACATGTTGATGAAGCAAGACGGTTCAATCAGTACAGCGATTTAGGACACTGTATCTGCACTATGTACAGCCTTCCCCTAACTAGACCAGGTAGAGAAGAGGGTGGGGATCAAAGAGGCCGTCGCAAATACCAACCCCCACCCCAAATGGGAACAAGGGCTCCTTGTAGCAGCAGAGTATTCACAAGCAGCAAGAACTGATACAAAAAGATTAACAGCAACATCGATGCCCATAATTCAAACGGAGCTAACGTTGATACAAATAAGGGTCCTGTATGGAAAGGCAGATCTAATCTGTTAACGAAGCGCTTGTGTTGCAAGTAGCACTGAACCATTTAGGAAGCATAACAATTTTGGGAAGTTTCAATCAGACTATAGACCTACTCAGACCAGCCTGGGAGTAAGCCCTACTGAATTCTGAGGGACCTCACCTCTGAATAAACATGCTGAAGAGCATGTTGCAGCACACCCAAGATAAGCAAATTAAATTAGGAATAAAACTATTACAAATAAATGAATGAAAACCAAGTGGCTCAAAATTACCTATTAAAGAATGAACAATCTGAGCTGTGCCAAATACAGACACCCAAAGCATTCATTTCTAAACCTTCTTTCAGATGATCAAGAATGATCTATGGACCTGCATGCTCTTAGGATGGCCTGTTTTCTTTGTTTCGTACTAACCATAGTTAGCACTTGCTCACCAATTCCAGAAACCGTCATTTGAAATAAGTTTAGAAGATAGAGTGAACGGAAATATTCCTTTAGAAGTAGAAGAGGGACAGTGATTTTTATTTTATTGGTACAGTTAAAGCAATCCATTGCAATACCACCCCGGTGCACAAAAATGTTCAACACAGGTGTTAAGGTTCAGTTTTATTTGCTACCATGTAATTCTAGGGAAAGGAAAAACAAATGATTACGGGTTCAATCTGATTCAGTCAGAATCAGCTACCTTCCATTGTTCCAACGAGGGAGTACTTCGTTAGGTCGTGTTCCATATTATTTTAGTTCCATCCACAGTTTTATTTCATTGACGTTGCTGCATATTTAGAGCATGTGAGGATGGGCAACTGCAACGTCACACCGTTTTATTCATACAAGCATCACTGTATACAAGCAGTAGTGATGCATTCCCAACTATCTTCGTACAACTGGCATCGCTTGAGTCAATTTGCATCCTAAATAGTTCATTATATAAATACATTTAATAAATGCTGTTTAAGTAAACGCTGTTTAAATGCTTGTAATGTGCAATGACATGCGCCCTTGTACTATTTCTCCTGCCTGGCTCCCTGAGGAGGTTTTTTTTGCACGGCTGCTGCTTGAAAGTAGCACTTCTTTTCCTATGTGAGTGATGTGTGTAGACCTCCTCAAAGCTTCTGTCATTCATTGCTAGCACTGACAGCCTTAGCGTCAAGCCTTGCACAACTGCTTATAGTGAGATTTTGTGCTAGATCAGGGGTAGGGAACCTGCGGCTCTCCAGATGTTCAGGAACTACAATTCCCAATTGGCCATGCTGGTAGGGGCTGATGGGAATTGTAGTTCCTGAACATCTGGAGAGCCGCAGGTTCCCTACCCCTGTTAGATGAACCATTCCTTCAGATGCATTCCAGGGATCTTACTATGATGTAGGCACACCTAACTCTTAGCCACCTATTTCATAAACCACACACAAAGATATAATGTGAAGATGGGTATTGGAATATTTTCCCTAAATGCTACCTGGATAGAATTGATAGGAACAGAGGCAGCTAGCATTTGACATCAGCCATTGCTTACTGAAAGAAATAGACTGAGTAGCACAAGAGGTTACTAATAGCATTTTCCAGGCACTTGGCTGCTAACTTCTGTTTCCTGTTAATCATTGGGAATTCTAAATTCCTAAGAGGCCTTAGAATATGCACATATGGCTGTGAAATTACTGATAACAGATCTGTGACAAAACGGAAATATTTCTGTAATCAGTAAAGCATTCACTAAGTTATTTTGAGAACGCAGGCGGCTAAATATTGGCAATGTTTAAAAGCTCTTATGCTATTACATATTCCCTCCAATTCCACAAGAGAGAACACTACCAAGATTAGAATTAACTCACATAATGTTAGACAGAGAGGAGCACTGAACTGAAAAGTTCAGTTATCGCATTTGTAGACTGAGTCCATGTGAAGTATTTCTGTCAACCACAGAATATAGCATCCTGAGAATTTTTCATTCTATACAGAATGACTCTCCATTTGTTAAAGTACATTAGCTTACCACACACATTACACACACACACTCTCTCCAACAGTACATGCATCTCCATTTCATGAGTCAACACAGTTGTTTTTTTAAGGGGCATTTTTACCAAATTGGTCCATTGCACCCAAGAGACTTTTATAACTTTGTAAGAGCTGCATAAAGATCTGTAAAATATTTCAGGTGCCTCGTAATATGAAGCTAGTATACATGGGGGAATTTTTATTACCACCTGGAACTGGCACCTAAAGCTTGGATGCTTGCAAATTTAAACTATTTTCCCAATCCTAGCTAGGGTGCGAACAAGCAATCAACAGTATTTGTTATGAGTAGTTTTGGTGAAGGCAACTTATGTCAGCAAACATTCAGCAATGGCAGGAAAAAAGCAGGTAGATGTATGAACTGCTGACCAACCTGATATTCTGTGACCACAAAGTATACGCTTATCATTTTAGAAGATTAGTTAAGC
This sequence comes from Sphaerodactylus townsendi, assembly GCF_021028975.2. Classification (NCBI taxonomy): domain Eukaryota; kingdom Metazoa; phylum Chordata; class Lepidosauria; order Squamata; family Sphaerodactylidae; genus Sphaerodactylus; species Sphaerodactylus townsendi. Next base: position 19,597,686 of record NC_059435.1, read on the forward strand.
CTGGTTGAATATCTAGAAATTGGTGCACAGCCCAATTCCGAGTATATATTAGTGTTCAGATCTTGCTGATTAGCAAAAATCACAGTCAAGCAAAACATTCAGTTATCACATTGCAAGTGAATAGCAAGGATGAATGCCTACGCTCCAGGAATGCTTCAGAGTGCCAAATATCGTCAAGACCAGGCAAAGAGAGAACTACCATCAGACATCTAGTGATTAAAGCCTATACTGTAATTCTCCACTATCCGCTTACTTTCCCATCAGAGGCATCTAAATACTTGTGGCAATACTGTGAAAGAACTATACGCAGATAAAAGTGCACTCTATACAAAAGATCACCATTATGAACAACGTAGTATGATCTGGGTAAAATACAACAACAGATCCAATGATGGAAGAGGAAAGCCCATAGAGAAACTACTTATTTGTCGTGCTTGACTGTGCTTTTTACATGTCCCAGCTGGTCTACTGTACCTCTTGACTTAACAGTAATTCTCATGGACAACTCAATCTAAAAGTTGCAGAAAGAAGGAATCTGAAGGACCACCTACTGGAAGCACAATAAAGAGTAAGGAAAACATCCTGCTTCCAAGGCCTAAAAAAGGAAATATATTTTGTTTCACGTCATGGAAGCTAAGGAAGTCAGCATTCAATTTCCGTCCACTCCCCCCTCCCCTCTACTTTAAATGAGCATTATTATTCAAGCAAACAGAAAATAAAGATGACCCTCAAGTGCGCTCCAGCTAGAAACAAATCAGCCATTGAATTTCTGCGGCTTATGTAGCCACTCATCAATGAAATGCAGTACTTCAAGGAATATAAAAACACAGCACAAACTGCCACATCAAGAATTATGTTTATGAACTTTGTGCTTCGAGAAAATCTGACAAGTCAAGCACAGCATGCCACTACACAATCAGCATGCCATTACACACAATCAGCATGCCACTACAACTTTAGCCATCCTACTTATCTAGCACAGATACCTCTATAATACAGATATGTCCACCTATCTGCCCAGTGCAGCCTTCTCTGCTATGAAAACCTAGAACACTATCCGGAAAAGAGGAAGTGCGGTGATACGGCTATCAAGCTACTCCTGTTTGGCAACAAGTCTGAAATACACATCTGTAATTTGTTTAGGACAACGCTCAACAAATGATTATACCCAGTGCTCCAGAAGGAAGGTTCCAGAGACACAGAGCACGTAATATTCATTAGCATGAATATAGCTTTTTCAAGTACTCAAAGCGTCTCACATAACATTATCTTGCTAAAATAGTTATAAACAGCTCTAAGCTAAATCAGTGTGATTTCCATAAAGCACATGGGAAGCTTAGAGAGGAGCTACCTAGAGGCCACACACTGAGTTTATGGCAGAGGTGAGAACAAAATCTGAGAATCCTGAGTCACCGTGCAGCCTTGCACACTATCCAAGAGAGATGAATAAAAGTAAACCAGAGGTCAAATTTATCACACATTTATTTGCCAGCAGCTTAACAACTTACCAACCACTGAAGTGATAACCTCAAATCTTCTGAGTAGTACTTTGAGAAGGAGTGAAGCAAACTACTTCTGAAACCTCACAGATTAGCTCTTACAAAGACAGTTATGACCCCAAGTAACTGTGCTGTTTTCTCACCAAAACACTCCAATCACATTACTGCTTTGATAAACGGAAGTAAAATTACAGGAGACGTTTACTGATCAGATTAAGTCTGTCGCTCATATCCTGCAGCTGAAGATCCACGGTGAATCATTACATCTATGTTGATATGAGCGTGCCCTAGGCAGGGGTGATCACTATGACAGTTGTAAAAACCATCACTTAAGTAACATGTTTGGTAAATTTACGCCAGGACTGCCGTGCTGTACCTGACATTAAAATCATTGAAAGAGGATATCCTTCACACACATTTTAAGAACAAGATGCAATACCAAAGTCAGCAGCTCATGAGGGAATTACCACGAGAGATTCTAGCAAAATTGGAAGGAATATAAATTCTTTACAGATGTGCTGAAGAAGAAACATATTGTTGGCTTATATGGAAGGGATTAGGTTTCACTTTTAATGGAACATATCAGAAGGAAGAAAATTCTCCCACAAGAACAAAAAAACTAGTCAACAGGGAAATGCTAGGTTGTTTTTTTTCATTTAGTGTTATACTAAAGAAATGGCAAGAGGTTAACTAGAGAGGTGGGAGGGAGGGATAGTAGAGTATATGAAAAAATAAAGAGATAAGAGGGGTAAATGGGAAAATAAAACAAATATAGAATTTAAAGAAATGGAAGTATGGGGGAAATGGAAGGGGTATATTAGAGAATAAAAAGCAGTGTATAAAATATATTAAAGGGCAAGAGAGAGAAAAACAAGTTTGAAATAGCTAATATAAGAATAAAGGGAATAAACATGTTTAGATTTGTTATGTATAGGTTGAAGGCGAGATGGGAGTCATGCAGGTTACTTTTTTCTGGTTTGTACTTTGTTTTTCTCATGTATTCATTGTCACTATATGGGTTTTGGGGGGTATTTTGCAGGGGATCAAAGTTGATAACTGTATCTTCCGTGTTTCTTTTTTTGTTCACTGGTTCTTTGTAGGGTGGCAGGCCCACCACTGTTATAGTTTGGTAGAAAATTAAAACACAAAAAAACCATAGCTTAGGAATCACATCACAATTGTCACGGCAGCACGAGCACCCCCAATATTTATTAAAGCAAAATGGAAAACATGAAATAGCACCATGCATCCCAAACATTCAACATATTCTCACTGTGAATCTCCAACTCACTGAATGTTTAGAGATGTGTATCCTTCTTTCACACCCTGACCACAACGAACACTGCCATGCCTGGACTTGCCATATGAACCATCAAATACAACCCATGCCTACGTTCTTAGAATCCAGTTTCTTTGTTAACTGCCATTATCAGAATGGAAAATATTCCTGCAACTGAAAGAAGCATGAGAACAAAATAAAAATATTCTTCACAGAAGATTACAATGGCAAACCTGCTCTTAAGATCAACTGAAGGGGCTAGAATTTTAGAAGTAGGGGTTAGGAAACGGGGGGAAGACAGACAAAGAAGCCTCGGTAGAAACAAAGTACAAAAGTTTGGGACAACTGGAATATTTACTGCGTACCACAGATTTATGGTTCTATAGCTCTAGCTTGCATACTGTCACAACAACAAATCCAAGCATACACTCATACACACATGTGTTAAGTGTTCAAATGCTTAGAAAAAAAATGTCTTTATTGTTGCTAGCAAGTATAGACGTTGACAAGTTTTGTCCCGGTCTGCATTCAAAGCCAAGCATAAGTCAATTCACTGTAAATGCAATTAAGTGAAACTATTTATAAAGATAAGCACTAGACCTGTTTAATGTGCATTTTGAAAACATCAGCAGAAACTCTTAATAGAGAAACAATGCTGTGGGAGACTATCAAAAAACCATCTAGTTTGCTAGTTAACAGCGAACATACTTCAAATTAGCCTTCATTTCCTCTGATTCAAAAGACCACGTATGTCACAAGATACATTTGAGATACGGTATTATAACCATTGCTGTAATGTCACAGTGTTCCAGGACATACTGTGTCAGAATGGCTTTTTGACATCTAACCAATTTTAAATGCATATAGACAGAATCATTTTCAAATGGAGACAATTTTCTATCTTGAGAGTTTCTGTATTTTATTATGTTCTATAGAAACACACCTCCTAAATAACAGTGATCTGACAGATGGGTATAAAATAGAAGTCCGATTTCAAATCCATGTGAAGCAAAAATGCAGATGTGGGCCTGATAATTCTCAGCTGTCACTCTATTTCTGTCCTCCTACCATAGAGCAAAGACAGATGTAATGCTACTATGAGAATAACAGGGATTGGTTAAATGATGCAATATTAAAGTAGAGTGGGCTGCAACTCTAAATTTCCGCAAACAAAATAGTACCAACCCACCCTTCTTGCTGTTACTCATCTCCCAAACTGAAACTTCAAACCAGGATGACAACTACCGTATATACTCGTGTATAAGTCGACCAGCATATAAGTCGAGGCACCTAATTTTACCACAAAAAACTGGGAAAACTTATTGACTCGCGTGTAAGTCGAGGGTGGGAAATGCAGCATCAATTGAGGCATCAGTAGGTTAAATGTTTTTGAATATTTATTTCAAAGAAAAACAGTACACTGGCTCTGTAAGTGGAAAAGAGGGTCAACAAGAACAATATGGTATCAACAATAACTTTAAAAGTACAAAAACCTTAGCTCAACCAGCAACCAAGCTAAAACACAAGAGTTAAAATCCTTCAAAACTGGATTCCTCATCATCATCTGTATGTCCAAATGTAACCCAACTTAGATTTTAAGAGGGATATTATCAGAAATGAAAATCTACTATTAGCTTCCATTGTAAACAATGGGGATGGGGACCCCCTTTGGGGGTCAATAACTTTGGAGCCCCTGACCCAAACTTCACCAAACATGGCTGGTATCATAAAGAGACTCTCCTGATGAGACCAGCCAGGTTTTCAATGGATTTGGTTCAAAGAGAGATAAGGGCTATCAGACCCCTCAAAGTAGCCTATAACTCCAACAATGGGGAATGGGGACACCTCCTTTGGGGGTCCATAACTTTGGACCCCCTGAACCAAACTTTACCAAACTTGGCTGGTACCATCAGGAGAGTCGTCTGAGGGTTAACTGAAATTTTGGTGCCTCTGGCATAAAAACTGCGTCCCCTGCTGGCCAGCAAAGTAAAAACACAAAAAATTTTAATGACCCGCATATAAGTCGAGGGGAGCTTTTTCAGCATTAAAAATGTGCTGAAAAATTCGACTTATACATGAGTATATAAGGTATCAGGAACCCTACAAAACATTGTTTTTGCCCACACACACACACACACACCCCTCCTGGCAGAAACCACATCTACAAAACATTAGTCCTTTTTCATACTTCCCCAGCACAACATACAATGTCTGCCTATTTGTAATATAAAGACTGAAGGTATGGAAGCAATGTTTTTCAGGAGATTTGCGACTCCACAAAGAAGCTTTTCTTGAATTCTATGAGACAAAATATTGGGAAGCTCAGGATGCAAGGAAAAAATATGCTAAAGAATCACAGAACTTATCACCCTATAACCCACCCCACCCCCAACAATTCATATTAATAATGATCAACTCAGTGCCTTCTGTGAAGTGGTGACAAAAACCATGCGCAGACAAGTAATGGGTCTCCTGCTGGATTACTCCAAGAACATATGCATATGGCAAGAAATCAGAGGCGTACGGGGTCCAAGGCACCTGAAGACAAAACCATCTCTGGCCCCAAGGAGTCCCCCTACATGACCAGATGGTGTGCGCCCAGAGACATGTTCCTGGGCAGATACGTCACTGCAAGAAATGTGACTTTGTAAACTAGGAAAAGCTCAAAAAACAGTATATGAAGACTGAATGTGCTCCAGAACAGACAAAATAGTCTGTTGTTCAGAGAGCTTATAAAACCCCTTCCCCTCCCTCCCCTCCCTTGCATGCCACCCTCCCTCCCTCCCCCCCTTTCCCTTGCATGCCACACCTCCCTTCCCTCTCCCTCCACTAGGGTGGGTGGGCCATGTCCAGATGCCGGACCCCTTTCCCTACCTCACTCCCCCTCCCTTACATGCCACACTCCCTCCCTCCCCTTCCTCCCCTTCCCTTGCATGCCACCCTTCCCTACCTCTCCCTCCAGCTAGGGTGGGTGGGCCATGTCCAGATGCCGGACCCCTTTCCCCTCCCTCCCCTCCCCTTGCATGCCACCCCTCCCTCCCTCCCTCCCTCCCTTTCCCTTGCATGCCACCCACCCTCCCTCCCCTCCCTCAGGGTTGGGTGGGCCATGTCCAGATGCCGGGCCCCCTTCCCCTATATAAGATATTTGGCACCCCACATTGTGTCCCTTACGGTGTGTTTTGTCTGGAATCAGGGCAACATCATTTTAAACTATAAAGTTTGACCTTTTTAACTACTAGCTTATCTCAGATAGGGCAATGTGGATCAACCTGCCATGGCTTTACAAGAGTTGTAAGAAATGTAAGAATCCTGGTTGTTGTTTTTGAAAAGTTCAATCCAAGGTAGTTTGAAACTGTCAGCAGCACTAGAAGTTGATCACACACAGAGAGAAATTTAAGCAATAATAATAGCTCAACATTTGTTGAAGTGTCATATTTTCTAACCCCATTGCCGCCTGATGATAAATACTTTGAATGAAAATACCAGAACTGGTCACTCAAATATTTACATATGAAGAGTTCTTCAACAGATGCCACAGAACCCATAAAGGAATTCACAGTGCAACTCAAAGTGGATGTAAACAAAATTTACTAGCTGTGTCAGTCTCGAATGAGGTAATCTCAAAATCTAAATCATTACACAAAGCAGTAACTGTTTTGTATTTTCATTTGGCTAAACGAGAAAATGAAAAACAATGCTTAAGGGGATACTTACACATCCTAGGCTTCAAACAAAATGATTCTTGGTGATTATGAGAGACAATTTGCCAAAAGATACCCAGTGTGATTAATGTGAGAACCTTAACAGACTTACTTAAATTCTAGTAGCAATCAAGCATCCAAGTATACAGTGTTCAAGTCAGGCTATGCTTTTTTCCACCAAAGGATGAAGATGTGGTCAGTAGTGCTGAGGTGGGAGAGAAAGTAATTGTGCTTCACAGCAAAAATAATCTCAAACGACTATCCTTATACATAACTGCCTATGGCATAGGTGTCAAACTCGCAGCCCTCCAGATGTTATGGACGACAGTTCCCATCAACCCCTGCCAGCATGATGCTGGCAGGGGATGATGGGAACTGTCGTCCATAACATCTGGAGGGCCACGAGTTTGACACCTGTGGCCTAAGGGATGGAATGTCTAACAATAAATGTCCCAATGACAAACCCCAGCCAATGAGCGTGTAAGGCTCACAACATTCCATTCAGTGGTGGGATTCAAATGATTTAACTATCGGTTCCGGTGGTGGGATTCAAATGATTTAACAACTGGTTGTTTACAAGCACCATTTTAACAACCGGATCTGCCGAAGTGGTGCGTACCTGCTGAATCCCACCATTGATTCCATCCCATCCCCACCCCCTTCCTGCAACCCAAGAGCCTCCCCCGCCCCAAACAATACGGAGGGAAGGAGAAAGAGGGGGGATTCCCCACCCTACTTCCTTGAGTCCATTTTATTTTAATTTACAATTGACTTTAGTGCTAGTGAACGCTATTATTCATTTTTAAGCGTAGCCTTTGGCAAAACCATATTTCTGTGCAGTATTACTCATGGTACTTTGGTATAAGAGCATTTCTAGCGTATCGAACGACTATCAGCAAAACTTGCCTTTTAAAAAAGCATCTGCAAAATGGCTGACGGAACATCCAATGGCCGTTTCACCATAAAAAGTAGATGAATGAAGTTTGTTTTTCCTGGCGATCCCATGCATGTGTTGCTTTTTCCTCTTTTTTTGTTTTTGAATGAGATTATCTTCAAAGCATCACAGCTATTCAGGGGGCTGGTCTACAACCCAGTAAAGCAGCAATGGGTAGACCAGGCATCCACATAAGTCAAATCTAATTACTTTCAATTGCAGGTAGACCTGTTCTTCAGAGGGCTGGACCACCCATGATTGAAAGTAATGTAAGTAATGACGACCCGTTGCTTCCTAATGGTAGCCCTGCCCTCCAAGCAGCTGCAATTCTCATATCGACTCTGTGACGATTCAAAGATAATCTCATTTCAAAAGAAAAAAGGGAAAAAACGCAGGTGCGCAGGATCGCCAGGAAACCCAAACTTCATTTATCTTCTTTCTATAGTGAAATGGCCATGAAATGAGCTGCAAGCAGAGGAAACTCCTGAGAACATTCTACAAACGGCAGGGGAGCACAAAGGCTCCTGAAGCTGGCACAGAATGGTGGGTCCCACAACAAGGAAGATAAGAGCTCTAAGGTGGGGGAAGGGGAATAATGAAATGTTACTTTGTGTGTACCTCCCTGGGCTAATCCTCATTAACCTACAAAGTCATAATGACAAGGGGTTTTTTTGTAATTTTTGCATACGCATGGAGGGGGTGGAAACAGAACAAAGCAGGCACTAGGACCCAAGCGGAGCATCCTGCAACAAAGAAGGTCAAGGAAGTGGTGGAGGATGAATATACAATTCTACTTCAATCTTTTGGTGAAAAAGAGTACGGTTAACAAACAGACTCTTTCTGTTCAGCAATGACAGCAAAGGACTCCTTAAGATGATGGTTCATTCGCTTGTTCACTTTCCATTGTTCACATATGTTGCTCAAATGCCAGCACTGCCCTTCCACTTCTCTAAAACAGACAAACTGGTCAGTTCCCACGAAAGAGAATGTAAATCCAACATTTAAAAACTACAACACTCAAAAACCAGTGGGAGAACACTGTACTCATCCAGGTAATTCCATTGCTGACCTAAGAGAAGCAGTTTTCAAACAAGGAAGCTTCAAAGGGAAATTACAATACCCAAGTCCTGAGGTTGAGTTCATTCACAAGTTTAGAAGAATGGACCCCCACTTCCCACTGCTGAATAGGGACATAGGATTTTTTATCTCACTACAGTTGAGAATTTTCAGCTCCCCAAGCATTTTCCCTCTGCTTTAAGCAAGCTGATTAGTATATGGATTGTATGTTTGCATTCTCTACAGCACCCCTCCCGCTGTCATCCTATGACTCTGAGATTTCCATTCCTACTGGTGTTTGACAGAGAGTTTTGAGTCTCAAAAGCTTATACCATGAAAATCGTGGTACTGTGCCACTGGACTCAAAACTAAGTATTCCACTGCAAACCAACACAGCTACCCTCTAAAACCAACTTTACGAAGGTCTATCCGCTATATCCCCTTATGGAGCTTTATGATAAATGTTAAAAGCCTCTCCAAAATGAAACAACAGTCCAGTCAAGATGCATCACAACATACAGATACATTTCAGATGGCATGATATACAAATCACCTAAAACAAGCATTGCCCTTTATGTCTAGGGAGTGATACTTAAGGTCCCCGTGTGACATGTCTTTACAAACAGTAAGTGTATTACAAGCAACCCTTGAGAGCCACATAAATGTTGCAAATTCTTATATTTAGATCCGAGTCATCCTGTTTTCATGTCAGCTTTGGATTAAGTGAAGTAGCATTAACCAAGTTAAATGGTACAAGTGGGATTTATAGAAACACTGAAGCAATCTGGGCCACTGGTTATCTTCCTGTCCTCAATATGAAGACCTGAATGTTGTCTTTAATTTACGAAGCTTCAAATGCATGATATTCTTAGGGTGTTTTTTACTGAGATATTTACCAGATATAAAGCTCGGGAGTGATTTCAGTTACTCCATACCACGGGACAGATTCTGACTGAGAGACAGCCTGCTCAAACTCACAATATTTATCAGGCAATTAGAAATTACTTATTAGACCCTTCAAAAAGGAGACCAGACAGACTCAGACTATCAAACAGAATCCCTACATTGAGAGGGATACTACTTTTGGAAACTAGTTACTCAGCCAGGACAATTGCAGTGATGTTGCTTTCATGTCCTGTTTGTGGATTGCTATTCTTGGAAAAAAGGAAAAAGGACTAGACTAGTTGGCCCCTTGGGCTGATGCAGCAGGGCTCTCATCAAGCAGGAGTGTCATCCATCACACTGACTATCCTTGACCTGGGGCAACCAAGCCTAGGTATCTTGAGTCAGGTGTGCCGACAGCTTCTAGGAAGCTCCAGAACTAGGCTAGTCAACTATCGGAAACAGGAAAAAAGGGCCACAACAAGGGCTGTTTCCTTCATGTCTTCCTTGTGGGTTTCCCGGAAGCATCTTGCTATTCATTCCGGGGAACAGCAGGCAGGTGGCATCAAGGTGGCTCCTGGGGCTGATCCTCTCGGTTGTCACCTACCACGATGCATACCGACCACTGACAACCAGACACCTCGCCTAGAGAGTGCCCTCTTCCCCACCAGCGAAGGGCAGGCGGTTGACCATGCAAAAGGGCCTGCGAAGGAAACAGCAGAGGGAGCGAGCATCCGGAGCTTCCCCACCCACGTTCACACGACCCTCGGGGAAAAAAAAATGCGGATTTTGCAGCCCCTGCCCCCGAGCAGCTCATCCCAGACGCCTCTGATACAAACCGGTGGCGCTCACCCAGGGACAGGCAGGAGGGAGCGGCCCCAGAGCGAAGAAGCCAGCACAAGAGGGCGGGAAAAGGGGGGACACGCAGACGCAGGGGAAGGGGCGAGGAGCAGAGGCGGGGGGGGGGGAGGGGAGGGGAACGAAACCGCAGTTGGGCTGCCTCTGCACCCCCCGCCCCCCCCCCACGGGTTTCTCCTTCTCCCCCGCCCCGTCAGACTCCTCAGTCACACCCCGAGGCAGAGAGGCGAGGTCCGGCAGGGGCGCAGCTCACCTGCCGGGGACAGGCCGGAGGGAAGGCGACCGAGGAAGCGAAGCGGCGGCCAAGCGCGGAGCCGGTCCTGGGGGAAGCTCACGCGGGGCCTGCGTCGCTCTCGTTCGCTCCGGGCTGGGCGCCGCGAGACCCTCCTCCTCCTCTTCAGGCGGTTGGTCCCAAAGGCGCGGCGGCGGCGGGGAAGAGACTCTCTCGCGCTCTCGTCAGGCGGCGGCGCCTCCTCCTCCTCCTCCCTCCGGGAGAGAAGAAAGGCGGGGACGGGGCGGAGCCTACAAGTCGGCCCGCTCCTTCCGGGGGGCGCCCCTGGAGAGGCGGGGCTTAGAGAGAAGAGGGCGGGGCCGGCTTTCGGGCGCGTCCCGGAGCGGGCGTGGCCATAGAGGCGAACACTAGAGCGGTCGCCAGCAGGATTGCGAGCCGAAAGCTGCCATTGGCCGTACGGCTGTGGCAACGATACGCTCTGCGGGTGCCGTCTCGATGGTGAGTCCCCACCCCTGGACGTTTACAGAAATGATTAGTTGGTCTTATAATTGTAGAATATTTACTCTCTCTGGATGTGTGTCTATATCTAGACAAATAGGAACATAGATCTGTGAATACATACTCATATAAATGGAACAGTTGCTCTTCCTGTATTATCTGTATTATTTAGTTTGGTCCTATTTGGGGGGGGGGGGGGGGGGGGGAGATCTTGGTTCCAGTTCCCAGTTCTTGCATACTAACTGAAACTGATGGTTGTAAGACTTGCTTCTCTTGTAAATAAAAATAATATTCCGCTTTTCTCTACCTTGAAGAAGAAGAAGAGTTTGGATTTATACCCCCCTTTCTCTCCTGTAAGGAGACTCAAAGGGGTTTACAGTCTCCTTTCCCTTCCCCCCCCCCCAACAAACAACAAACACTCTGAAGAGCTGTGACTCACCCAAGGTCACCCAGCTGGCATGTGCTAGAGTGCACAGGCTAATCTGGTTCACCTCATAAGCCTGCACAGCTCAAGTGGCAGAGCAGGGAATCAAACCTGGTTCTACAGATTAGAGCGCACCTGCTCTTAACCACTACGCTACTGCTGCTCAAAGTAGCTTACAAACTCCTCCTTCTCCCCACGACAGACAGCTTGTGTGGTAGGTAGGGTTGAGAGAGTTTAGAGAGAACTGTGACAAACCCAAGGTCACCCAGCAGGCTCTAACCTCAGACAGTGCCTGAGTGAGTCTATATAGCCCAGGGGATACAAGAATGTCTCAACCTCAATCTAAATGGATGGAATATTATCCCATATGACACCTTTGCCTGTTGGTTGCAGTAAGGTTGCAAGGTTGCTGACGTTACCAGCCTCTGGTCTTGGGTCTTCAACAGTACCTTGATCTGCAGACACTGGTGGTGGAAAGAGCCAAATTAATGTAATCCCGTGGGGTTGCCAGGACAACCAATGAGATGGTTTGCCATTGCCCATCTTTGCATAGCAACCCTGAATTTCCCTGGTAGTCTTCCATCCAAGTTCTTACCAGGGCCGCCCCTGCTTTAGCTTCTGAAATCTAGTGAGAGTAGGGTAACTTGGCCCATCCAGATCAGTGCCTGATGACACTCCCAGACAGCAGTTACTCATCCCCATGCCAAGAGATTGCACTGACCCTGGATAGTCCAGGCTAACCTGATCTTGTCAGATCTTGGAAGCTAAGCAGGATAGGCCTTGGGTGGTAGTTGGATGGGAGACAAAGTATTAAGGTCGCTACAGAGGCAGGCAATGGCAATTCTCAGAGGCAGTCACTTCTCAATTAGTATCAGACTAAGATAGATGCCGAATCTTAATTCTAGACTTTGATACTAATGGGGGAGGTCAGTTTTACCATTGCCATCATTATGTCTAACACCTGCTTTCTAGTGTAGCCTGGTCCTTTATATGAAAGGAAGCTTTTCTTGCTTTAGTGTTATTGTACTGATTTATGATGTTTGATTTTTTAAAATCATTAGTCAGACAGGTCAGTGAGAAGTGGCATGTGTATTTTCTAAATCAATACTAGTCTGCCCAGAAGTTATTCCCACTGAGTTCAGGAGCTACAGTCCTAAACCTCCCCGACAGGACTTTCAAGGCAAGAGATGAGCAGAGATAGTTTGCCATCGGTGGTCTCCCATCCAAGTACTCACTATGGTTGGCCCTGCTTACATTCTGAGTTCTGACAAATTCAGGCTATTCTGGACTATTCAGACGATTAAAACCTCTATTTAGTACCTCCTAATCCCACCCTTCCCTTACTCCAAGAAGCTTGGGATATCCACAATTCAGACGAAGTACAGTTTCTGTTGTTCTGTTTCATGTCTTTAAAGAGAGAGACAAAACGGAATTCTTTTTCAGTAAAATAGCTGCTAATTGGTTCGCCCCATTGCAGGCAGGAAAGGCAACAGCTAACAAGTACAGCCCTGTCCAGTTCCAGCCTTCCTTTGCAGCATCAGACTCTTGCTATTACTGGAACTCAGCATGGCATTGTATAAACACAGTTGTGTGCTAAGTCATAAAAAAGAGTGAATCATAGTGCTAGGAAATGCTGCTCACCTTCTCCCCAGCAATAATAGACTGCATTGTAACAACACCGTTCTGTAGAAATGCCTCTCCACCCACAGAAACAGCAGATGTCTAATTTATACATTTGCCGGTAGGACAGGAGCATGCTGCCCGCTAAAAGTGGCTGCTCCCTTTATCAATCCTGAAGAGGGGGGAATTCTACATAGCAATGCTGCTATGTATCTAAGCCACATTTTCAGTGAAAGATCTTTTTTTCCATCTATTGATAATGCTGCAATACACCCAGGAAAAACCACAATCTTTAATTTATCCATGCCTTTTTGTGGGTTTCAAGGACAGAGGTTTCTAGAGACAAAGCCCCCCCCAGAGACTTCTGACTGGGCTTTGTGGAACAATTTATACAATACTGATAAAATAGTTATTCCCCATTCTAAATGCTGCATCATTTGCTTCTTTTTATGGCAAGATTTTGTATTCTACCTTTCGTTATAAAGGACAGCCCCGCGGGTGCACTGGACAATATTTCCCACTGCTGAAGCTTCTTGGCAGCAGGAGGTGGAAGGTTCCTCTGTGTCCCTTATTGAAAGAGGAGGATGCTGCTTAGGAGCATCCCATACAAACAAATTAATTCCCTCAAGGCAGAAGGATGGTATAAGCAACTTGTGAGCAGAGGTCGTATCAGACTGTTGTCCTGGTGTTCTGCTATATCACAGGATTTGTGGGGCTAGGGCAGTGGTGGCGAACCTATGGCACGGGTGCCAGAGGTGGCACTCAGAGCCCTCTCTGTGGGCATGCGCAAACACAGTGCCCCCCACACACATCTAGGCTGGCCTGGGCCACTGGGCTCAATTATTAGCATTAAACCTAAGACCTAGTTTTGGGGAAGCAGTGTAGGTAACCCTGTTAAGCGCTGTTAAACCCCACTGATTTTCATGCGAAGAACTAAAGCGCGATCCTTTACCTGGGAGTAAGCTCAGTTGCTGGCAATGGGGCTTGATTCTGAGTAAACCCTCCTAGGGTCGTGATTCACCCATTGGAAGAGTTACACGGTTGCTTCAAAGCAAAGGCACTGACTACCACCAAGCTTACTCCCGAGTAACGCACACCTCTGAGCCAACTGTTTTTTTCTAAACTAAAACCTCAGTATTCAGGTTAAATTGCCGTGTTGGCACTTTGCAATAAATAAGTGGGTTTTGGATTGCAGTTTGGGCACTCGGCCTCGAAAAGGTTCGCCAATACTGGGCTAGGGTGTCTGCTTTCCTAAGAGAGGCTTGTCCAGAGTGCCTCCATTTTGGAAGCGAAAAGCCCGGAAAAATCTTTTGTCTCCTCTCATGAGTTATCAGAGTTCAAATGTGCAGGCACTGTTTGTTAAGCAAGTGCTTCTCAGTTCAGGGTTGTGAACGTCATGGTGTCAACCTAGTTAACTGGTATCCAGCTGAAACCAGTTATTCTGCAAACATTGGAAGAAGTTTAGTTTCGGGGGGGGGGGGGCACACTCAAAGTTAATGAGGCCCAGAAAGTGTGCCCTCATTGGTCAATCAACGATCGCCTGTTGTGTTTAGCTAAAACCATATATTAGTATTCACCAGTTACCCTCTCCTTAATTCTTTCTCCTTACCCTCCACTCCGCATGCACTGCAACTGGGATGCTGCACATGTCCTCGAGACGTCTAGTACTTCCTGCTTGTGACAGTTCACTGTAATATATAGAATCGAGTCTTTGTTGTTCTTTTCTATTTAACCGTGCAACTTTTATGAATTTCACTGTTGTTTTGAGTTTGTATTTCAATCGTTTTACTTGGACAATTTTAAAAATAATTTTGGTGCTTAGAATTTCTGGTTTAGCGCCCAGAAGTGCTACCACCCCGAGGACCAAGTTAAGTCCTTGACAGTCAATTCACAGCCATTGCCAAGTGAAAGCACGCTTCCCCACATGGTAGAAGTAGCAGAGGCTATTGTAACAAGATCAGTTTCCTTATGAACTGGGACTGCTTGGAGCACTCTTGTCAGATCTCAGAAGCTATGTAGGGTCGCTGTGGTTAGTACTTGGATGGAAGAACATTGCTACACCAAGGCAGGCAATGGCAAGTCACTCCTGTTCACCCCTTGCCTTGAACACCCAATGGGGTCACCATAAATCGGCTTCAATTTGACAGCACTGTCCACCCCTGGACGATTACAGTGTTTCAGCAGCATGCATTTGTTTCACTTTGTCTCCCTGAGAGCAGCTACCTGAAAAAGATTTTACCCTAGAACTGGCTACCTGGGATCCTGTTAAACCAAGATGTTAGATCTAACCTGAGGTGTTCTCCACACTAAGCATGCCCTGAGCTATGAATTCTCCTCTAAATCTTTTCCATGCCAGAATTTTGAAAAGTATGAGCTAGTTCCATACTCTTGACATGTTTTTCTTTATGGAGATCATTTTATTTCCATTCTGAGGAGTCCTGCTTTAAACCGGACCTTCCTTTGCAACAGAAGATTTTGCTCCACTTAAGTTTGAACATAGGTGCAGGCAAGCATCCAGAGCAATACTGACAGTCTGTAAAGCTGTGTATACTTGTAGACCCCACATCTCCATCAACATACAAGACTGCCTTAGATCTTTGGTCCAGTTAGCCTTGTGTCTGGCAGATACTTTGCAAGATCCCAGGCAGAGAAAGTAATCTGAGTCAGGTGGTGGCAGCACCACAGAAACCACAGCATCATTTTAAAAAGCTCCTTGGAAAGCCAGCATGGTGTAGTGGTTAAGAGCAGGTGCACTCTAATCTGGAGAACCGGGTTTGATTCCCTGCTCTGCCACTTGAGCTGTGGAGGCTTATCTGGTGAACCAGATTTGCTTGTGCACTCCAACACATGCCAGCTGGGTGACCTTGGGCTAGTCACAGTTCTTCAGAGCTCTCAGCCCCACCCACTTCACAGGGTATTTGTTGTGGGGGGGGGGGAGAAGGCAAGGAGATTGTAAGCCCCTTTGAGTCTCCTTACAGGAGAGAAACCGGGGATAGAAGTCCAAACTCTTCTTCTTGTCTTCTTTCTTCCCCCCAGCCTAGGTGTAAGGTGTGTTCTCCCCCACCTTTTTGCCACAGCCTGGGTCTTCGAATGGCTCCTGTGATAATACCAGAGACACAGGCCATTTGAATATCCCAGTCTGCTCCTAGCCAGGCCAAGATGCTCTGTAATTGGGGCATCACAGCAAAGGGTCCACATCTGAGAGCAATCTACCTAATCTCTGAAAGTGGGGACCACGTTTCCCTTTGGAGAAGTAAAACCAATTGAGTACAGTGAACAATTGAGTGCAGTTGCTTCTGAACAAACATGCATAGGGTTGGGTTGGGCTGTATGAGTTCCAGAGTAGCAAATGCTGTAACGCCTATAGACTTAGCAGCAGCTGCTGATAATCACCGTCTGCTGGCCTTTATAAATACCCCATCGTAGGATTTTGAGAAGAATTCATCAAAACGATGTAATTGGCACTAAAAAAAAATCAATACCGATTCAGATGCTCTTCAGTTGTTGCTAGGGAACCCTAATCCTTTCAGTAGACTCTCGCCAAGTTGCAAGGAAATTGTTCCTGAAATCCCTGCTGCTGATGGGGGGAAAGTCTTAATAGACTGAAACAACTACCAGATATTGAAGAAAATACTATTTTTCCACTCTGCTGCACTTCGTTAAGTAGAAGCGAGCCCTTTTTACCTGTAACAGTCAATTGAGCCAAGAAGAAGCCGGGCTCAGGAAAGGCTGAGAACGATACGCTTACCAACCAAACTAAAACCAGCCAGCTTTTAATCAACATCTGCACATATTTTTCTCCATGCCTGCAAATTAACTTCCCTATAGATTTCTGACTGCACCTGCGGGATATGTTTTTAATTTTTAAAACAAATGAATATGTAAAGAATTGTTTCGGTTTTGTTCAAGGTGGGGGCTGTGACATGCCAGAAGAGTCCAGTTACCGGTAGAAATTTTGGATATTTTTGAAACGCTGAGCCCAAAAGGTTCACCATTACAAGATGAAGGTCCGGGTTCAGATTTCCCCTGTGCTGCGGAAGCTAGCTGGATGACTTTTGCTCAATCACCCACGTTTAGCCTCATCTGCCTCACAGGGTTTTGTGGAGAAAATGGAGAAGAGGAGAACCTTGGAAGCTGGCTTGGCTCCTCATTGGGTAGAAAAGTGGTATCCGTTAGGTAAATAATGTGTAAAACTGGGATTACAAAGCTGACTAGAACCTTGAAGGCCATCTAGTCCAGTGATGGCGAACCTATGGCACGGGTGCCAGAGGTGGCACTCGGAGCCCTCTCTGTGGGCACACACACACAAAGTTTGTCATGTGGGGGGCGGAAAATCACACCCACCCACCTACATACACACATCTAGGCTGCCCTTGGCCACTGAGCACGACGTGCGCGCACTGCGGTGAGCAGGGAGGAGTCAGCTGGCAGGCCTGGTGCCTGTGCTCTGGGTGGCTGCTGCCCAGGGGGAGGGGGGACGCAGAGGAGGCAGAGATGCTAGAGAGGCACAGAACAGTGCGCACGGGACTTACTGGAGGCTAGAGCAGGCTGGCCCCTGCTCAAGTGGGTGGAAGAGGGAGCCAACCAATTTTTTCTGAACTAAAACCTCAGCATTCAGGTTAAATTGCCGGGTTGGCACTTTGCAATAAATAAGTGGGGTTTGGATTGCAGTTTGGGCACTTGGTCTCAAAAAGGTTCGCCATCGCTGATCTAGTCCAACCCCCTGGAAACCCAAACTGGAGGATTCTTGGTAGTCCATCTTTGGAGTTAATACACCTTCCTTAATAAGGGAAAACATTTACAACCTTATAATTCAGCTGATAAATTAAAGAGGCAAACCCATCTGGCCTCCTGTCAGGAGCAGATTTAAATGTCCCTTCAGGCCTCAGATCCAACTCCGAAGCCTGCTGTCAGTTATTCCTGTGACTTCTCGGGTTTACTAGGTGACTAGTTGATTTTATTATAATGAGCAACTTTTTCCACTTACAGAAAAACAATCTGCTATATTATCAAGTTCTTTATAAATTATCTGCAGTGTCTCTGTAATCAGATTTGTCTGAGCTACTAAAAGACTTGACTGATCTACCATGCTGATGATAACTAACGCAGATCATGATCCACTGTACGGTTGTTGATGGTCATTAATTCCTCTGGAGTGCCAAGAGTTTCATCCTGAGATAGACAATCAAATCTATGTGGATGCTTAAAAGGAGCAGATCAGTCTTCTGGCTTTGTTTGCTTGCTCAGAGGCATTGGACATTCCTCTTCAAATGGATAAGCTCTTTTCACCTTCATAATTAAACAACTATATTAACATAAAATATGAATTAAAATAAACCAAGCAATCAAGACTCTTGCCTTTTCTTTTATCTACGCGGATGCCATTTGTCGATTCGAGGGAAGAGCTCTTCCAGGCAACACCCAGCACAGCTACTTTGGCTAATTATCCCCTAGTTAAGATTTCCTGGCGAAAACAAGGCTTCAAAGTCAAAACTTCCACCCAGGCAAAATGAAAATTACCCCCCAACCGTTAACAAAACATATTTGAAGGCTCTGCATTAAATTCTTTTAGATAAAAGTCAAAAATATTATCTAAATTAATCTAAAACAGGTTAAAAAAAACAGAGCTCTAGATGCATGCTTCCAACAGACAGTCGCCATTTTCCCGAGTGCAAGATTTTTGACAGGTGGCTGTCCAGCATCAGCTTGTAAATTTCCAGAAAGGGAGACACCACCGCCACCCCCTACGTAATTGGCTCTACTGTTGATAGTTGTCTGTAATGCAAAAGGTAGTTTGCAATTACAGTTCCATGGAAAAGGGGACCCACCTTAATCCAAGGATCCTATGGCAAGCTTGAAGATATGTGTTTATTGGCAATGTTTGTTAGCTGACTCTCTGTTAAAAGTGCTTGAGGAGACTTACAATATTAAAAACAAGATAATGGTCAAATTTCAACAAGCATCCTAAATCCATGAAAATATAGTTGGATTCCACACAGGAAAGACCTGTATGATTCCCCTGGTACTGCTGCAGCTGGTAGTACAGCACAGTGGGAACAAAGGCTTCCACATGGCAGGTTTTCTCACCTCAGTCCCCCAGCAACAGGCATAACCACTCCTGGCCACGGGGGCTTTTTCATTTTCATTGGCAATTTCATACAGTTATAAAGCTTTACTGTTACAACAGCAAGTGTAACAGTCCAATTCTATGCAGAGTTAACACCAGTTTAAGTGCATTAGACTGGGCTTAGACTGGAACTTAGGATAGCCCTGAAAAGAGGTTCTATTAATTCGTAGCTTTCATTTTTTTAAGAGTTAAGGATGGAGATGAGAGTCGGCGTGGTATAGTAGGTGTATTGACTAAGGTGTTGGACTAGGGCCGTGGTGGCGAACCTTTGGCACTCCAGATGTTATGGACTACAATTCCCATCAGCCCCTGCCAGCATGGCCAATTGTAGTCCATAACATCTGGAGTGCCAAAGGTTCGCCACCACTGGACTAGGGTCTGGGAGACCCACATTCAAATTCCTAGTCTGCCAGGGGCGAGCCTTGCTGGGTGACCTGGGGCCAATCACACGCTCTCAGCCCTGACCCTGGCAAGTATTTGGATGGGAGACCTCTAAGGAGTGCCAGGGGCATTGTGCAGAGGCAGGCAATCAGAAACCATCTCCCTTGCCTTGAAAACCCTATGGAGTTGCCATAAGTCAGTTATGGCTTGATGGTAAAAAAAGGGAGGAGATACGTTTTTCCCTGTATATGGAGTCACCATGAGTCAGCTGTGACTTGACAGCAAAAAAGGAAGGAAGGAAGGAAGGAAGGAAGGAAGGAAGGAAGGAAGGAAGGAAGGAAGGAAGGAAGGAAGGAAGGAAGGAAGGAAGGAAGGAAGGAAGGAAGGAAGGAAGGAAGGAAGGAAGGAAGGAAGGAAGGAAGGAAGGAAGGAAGGAAGGAAGGAAGGAAGGAAGGAAGGAAGGAAGGAAGGAAGGAAGGAAGGAAGGAAGGAAGGAAGGAAGGAAGGAAGGAAGGAAGGAAGGAAGGAAGGAAGGAGATATGCCTTTCCCTGCAACAGACTTGGCTGGCAACTTTTTAGAATGAAAGCAGGAAGTCCATAGAGCAATGGTTCTCAACCTTCCTAATGCCACGATCCTTTAATACAGTTCTTCACGTTGTGGTGACCCCCAACCATAAAATTGGTATCTATAAAATATAAAAAGACCGTTTTCTGATTGTCTTAGGCGACCCCTGTGAAAAGGTCGTTCGACCCCCAAAGGGGTGCCGACCCCCAGGTTGAGAACCACTGCCATAGAGCCTCTTACACTTACTGTTGTGGAAGTATTTGAAGAACTGGCTGCGGTGGAGCAAGGCCAGGGAAAATAACCTATATGCAGATAGGAAAATTCAAATTTCTCCACCCACACAGCAGTCCTCTGGGCTTTACTACAGTCTTTCCCAAAACATCTCAGCAAAGCAAGTTTAAGAAAGATTGGAGAAAAGCAGGGAAACCCTTAAAGATGCACAAATGCACCAGAATGCTTTTTTTTTGGGGGGGGGGGGGGGATCTCCTTCTCAAGAGCACTCAACATGGGAAATAGTCACAGTCTTAACAACTGTGAAACAAAACTGAGATTTTTATTTTCAATTAAACATTGTTTAATTCTAATCCCCTCCTTATACAAAGGGAGCCCTATGCCACTAAGTCGCAAACTGCGGTACTGCAGTCAAAAGCTCTGCATGCAATGTCAGTCCAATCCCAACAGATGTCGGTTTCAGGTAGCCAGCTCAATTTGACTCACAACCTCTTCCAATGGGCTGGGCACCCGGCTGCAGCGTGCAACTGCGCCAGCCCGCCACTCCCCAGAAAGGCTAGTTCCCATTGGCATGGGGCTTAAAATGCAAGAAAGCTTGCCTGCTGCCAGATGCTTCCATTGGGCTTAATTACACCACCATAGCCCCAGCTGCCGGCACAGTGGGGGCAATGGCTGGGAGGAAGCTGACTAACACTAGCTCCTCCCCCAGCCACGCCCAAACACCACTTTTGCATAGCAAATTTTAAAGGACTGAGTCATGAACACAATACACCTTTTTTTTGGTCTGAAGCTATTTTGAAGTAGTAAAACAACTGGAATTTCTTTTAATTTTTTTAAGGGAGCAGGAATTTAGAGGGTTTTCAAAAGTAATTGCCAGTTTAAAAGCTGTACGGTCACCAAATATGTTGCACTCCACAGTTATTTGTAGGTAGATTTTAAAACATTATTATCAGTGCTGTTCCAAAGAATGGTCTTTGCATAATGGAATTTTCCAGTATTAGCAATTTTGCGTCTGGCCAGAGTCTCCGGCATGCTGCACCAAGACGCACCTAGAAAACATTTAAATACAATTTGAAAAAAGTAAACATACCATTTGAATACGTGAAAATGGAAGAAAACAGATCTTGCATCATTTTTAAACAATGATTGATAGGTTTTCCCCAATTAAACTAGTTACTTTTCATATAGAAATTTAAGGTAAAGTCTATAACAAAATAGTGAAACGCTTAATACCGGTTGGTCATTAAGTCTCTCTGGCTGATTCCACATGGGCCAAAAACAGTGGTGTGAAAACGGTGTGGAAACAGTATAAACCCTTTTACACTGTTTTAAACCCTTTTACACCATTTTCACACCATTTTCACACTGCTGTTTTTGGCCCATGCAGAATCAGCCTCTGTGATAGTGCTGCTGGAGTGTCTTTAGAATCCACAGTAATACTTAAGGGATAAGAAGGTGGATTTTAAACTACACATGAAAGGGCCTTCCTAAGGTATCATTGAATAGCCAAGTTTTGTTAATACTTCATTAAATATAGTCCAAGCAGAAGGTATGCCAGATACTTCACCCGGACTGTTTTTGGACTACTTTGACACAGTTACTGTGATCGACATTGGCTTCAGTGTGGGAGCTGTTTTTTTAAAATATATATACACAAAACTTTATTAGGTTTTCAATATCACAAACAAAATAAAAACAACAAACATTACAGACTGGAGAGAAATAACACACACAAGCTAATAAAAGAAAAACGAACCTCCGGGAGGAGAAGAAAATAGAAGAGTGAAGAAGTACGCATCAGAAAGAATGACTAAAGAAAGAATAGCAGAAGAAAGAAACAAAGGGTAAGAAAAGTTTAAAGGGGAAAAAAGGATGCATTACATTAATCACTACATTGTCAATTCATAAAATATAATTAAATAATACAGGAATTATGTCATACTTTTAACATTCCCATCTACGTTGTTCTAAGTCACAATACTACATGGTAACTACTAATGATTCTACAAAAGGTCTTACAGGGTTCACCAAGGTGCAGTCATCCAGCATACTATTCAACTTCTCTGTAAAACCTTTAGGATAAATCATCCATAGCTTTGGAATTAATGTCATCAGTATGCAGATTATTCTCATATCTTTCTCTTCAAATCTTGCAGTGATGCAGTAGAGGTCATGAGCAACTGCCTAATTATATTTTATTGTATGTTTTAATTATGATGTACACCGCCCTGAGCCTACTGGGGAGGGTGGTCTAAAAATATAATAAATAAATGAATAAATAAATAAATAATTTCTCTGATCAAATGGCTGAAAGTGAACAAAACGAGAATGAACCCAGAAGTGATGTTGGTTGGGTGGACATCTTGAAGGAGATATTGTGCTTCCCACTTCTGATGGGGCATAGCTAACTCTCACTAACTTAGTTAAGAGCCTACCTAGGAGTTATACTGGATACAGTTAGTTGCCAACTCTGGATTAGGAAAGTCCTGGAGATTTGGGAGGTAGTGCCTAGGGAGGGCAGGGTTTGGGGAGGGTAAAAACAGCCCAGTATGATGCCACAGGGTCTACCTCCAAAGCAGCCATTTTCTTTAGGAGAACTGATCTTGGTCATCTGGAGATCAATTGTAATAGATCTCCAGGTGCCACTTGGAAGTTGGCTACACTGGATGCAGCATTACTGCTGGAGAAGCAAGTTAATGCAGCTGGGGAAAAAAACCACTTCCGATTCAGTCTAGTTCACAAATGGCCTCCTATTTTGACACGTCTGATCCGGCCACCAGGATCCACACCACAGTAACATCAAGACTAGACTACTGCACTATGCCCTACATGCAGCTCCTCACAAAGTCAGTTTGGAGACTCCAGTTGCTGCAGAACACCATGGCTTGATTATTATTCCCATTCACAGTCACTCTATCGATTGTCCATCAGTTACTGGGCTCAGTTCAAGGAACTGGGGTCACTGATCACTCACACATGGATCTGACCTACTTACCTAAAAGGTGACTACAATCTAGGTTTATAAATATGAAGGCCTTGCCTGTCTAGCAAGGAGTCCAAATCCAAGGCTTGTGACAAAGCTGTCTTCCCACGACACAGAACCTTGAATTGGAATAACTACCTCCTCCTCGCTTTTGTTGAACGTTCGCACACGCTGGATAACGCACTTGCAATCCACCTTAGTGATCCTTTGCAAGTGGGTGTTCCTATTTTGCACAGAATGCAACACTGCATTTTGCTAAATGCGTGGAAAGCACCCCAAGCCGTCTTAGAAACTCGGAAACTGGAGACAATCTCTTCTCTGACAGGCCCGGCCAGCTGCTGACCGCACAAACGTTAACTGCCTTGCCCATCCCCAGCGGCCTTTCATGTCTATTAACCCGAAGTTGGGAACGGGAGCGTCAGCAACTCATGCGCGCATGCGTAAGGCTCGCCGTTCTCTGTTCCGGAAGTGCCGCTCTCGACCCGCCTCTTCCGCTAGGATGCTTGGAGAAATGGGGGGCTGACCTTCCGTGCAGTTTTATAACGACCGGCGGGTGGATCGTAGCTCGGCTTGTCTTGTCTTTATTGCTTTGTCCGACGTAGGCGCGATCTCCCACCTTACTCCCTGGCAAATGGAGGTGTCACTTTGTGGGACTACAAAGTAACGTCAGAATCGTGCCCGGGGGGGGGGGGGGGGGGGAGCGAGTCCTTACCTTTAGAAAGCGTTTAGAGTTCCTTCATTATCGCTCGGCGATGTGGATCTGCAGCTAGGCAAAGCCACGCGTCTCCCAGAGCTGTCTTTTGTTCTGTTGTCTTAAGTGTTGGCCTGAATGTGTAAAACGCGACTGGCAGACACGTGTCTGCAAACAGGGATTCATCAAGCGATGCGCTTTCCGGGAATTTAAGAATGCCACTTAGAAGAAGCCGTCTTTTCCCCTCTGTCGTTGTCTCAGGTGAGATTGTGGTCAAATGATCATGTTTTATTCTGAAGCCTGATTGTACTTTAAAATTCATCCCTATTGGTAGATTGCTTATTAAATGTTTTGAGCCACTACAATACAATTTGTGTAGATTAAAAAATGTAAATCATATCCATGTTGATTTGATACATCTCATCTGTGGTTCTCAGCCTAGGGTTCGGGACCCCTTTGGGGGTCGAATGACCATTTCACAGGGGTCGCCTAAGACTCTCTGCATCAGTGTTCTCCATCTGTAAAATGGATAAATGTTAGGGTTGGGGGTCACCACAATGTGAGGAACTGTATTAAAGGGTCACGGCATTAGGAAGATTGAGAAACACTGTGGAAGACGAATTAAGAGGAACCAAAAGAGAGGCTTGGTTTGCATGCCCATTCCCTTCAACACTGCTGGTATTTCACAAGAGTTTGGTGTAGAGAAGACCTTTCCTTAAAATCTTCCTACCTTTTGCAGAAAGTTGAGCCTATTCAATTTTGAAAGAACAGAACAAGAGAAGCTGTGTTAAAATCTCCCCTTCCCCCAGTCCTAGCAACTGCCCATCAAATTTGTTCTTCTGCATAACAATGTAACTGCATTGCTGAATTGTTTCGCATAAGAATGTGATCACATGGCTAGATCCAGTCAAGGATTAGCTAGTACAGTGTTATGTTCTAGTTAGTGGCCAGACAGATACTTCTGGAGGTTCACAGACTTGAACCTCCAGCATGTCTTTTGGAAATAAACCCAGAGGGGCCAATGTCCATTTTTCAAATGCATTTCAAGTACACTCAAACAAGTAACTTGAAGGCAAAACGTTTGTTAATTTTACTTTCAGAAAAATCAGTATTTCACAACAGCAGTGTTTTAAAAAAATATTAAACTGGCATTTTTTACTCATTTCTGTGAATTAATGATCACTGTAAATCATCAGAACCTGCTCTTGTTGAAGCTATTTTCTTCCATCAGTATTATTTCTCTGCAGGCTTTCATCGCCTCCTTGGAGTTTCCATGATGCTGTTTTTTAAAACTCCGTGTTAAAAGCGCAGACAAAATGTCCTGGGTACAGTCAGCGGTGAGCCAGGCCAATGAGGATGTGTTCGATGAAGATGCAGATGAGATGGGCATTGCACAGAAAGAATGGAAAAGCGCCATGGAGAAACGAGTCAAAGTAAGTATAGCCATTAAACTTTTATCATAGCTTTTTATTTACAAATGTCCGCATGGTGACCACCTGCCTGTTCAGTTAGTTGTCAATCGATTCTGTATGGTATACTTTCGAGGTTGCTGCGTGTCACCTAATGTAACACATGTGCACTTTTCCATGATCAAGGCAGGCTTTCTTTTAACAACCACATTATCAGCTCAGCCACTAGATACAACCATTTTTAACAGTAGACGAAGATATTTCATTCATTTGCATAAAGCAATAAGATACTGATGTATATTTGCTTTTAAGTATTAAACTAAACTTTGTCTCTAAAATTGCTGTCCCTTGGCTATAAGGAAGGCTATCGGGAAGGAGTTGAAGCTGGGAAGGAGCTGACACTTCAGAAGGGTTTTAATGAGGGGTATGAAGAAGCAGCAAAGATTATGTTTTCCTGTGGCCAACTCAAAGGGAATGTCAGGTAAGTTCTAAAGCTTTTTTGAAAAATTGACAAATCTCATAGAACAAATTCTTAAATTGAAGACAAGCCTCCACAGTGTACTAAATCCATGTGCCTATGATTATATAGATGGCTATTTAAATCAGGAGTACGTCTATCCCTGTGCTGATTATAGTTGCCTCTCCCTAAACACTCCAGTGCCCTGTTGAACATAAGCTGGTGGAGAACAGGATTGCTCCGCTTCATGGAATACTCAGGTTGCTGCCCTGCTTACAGCTCCAGCCTACCTTTCTCTCCGCTAGGAGACTTTTCCCAAGGTGGCGACTCTGGAAAGAGCCTGTATCTTTTTTGGAGCTGATATAAGTGGGATCTATCCCTAATGCAAACCCACCTGCATTGAGCTGTTAAAATGCACTGAATGATGTCATATTTTCTGCTGGTGAAAGCGGGAGGTGGGGCCCTTTCTGATCCCTGAAAGACAGAGCTGGGGTTGTGAGATTCACTCAGAGAAAAGTTGTTCAGTAGAGAAGGCTGCACTGAAAAGTCAGGTATCTTCTAGAAGAATGCAATAGAGACCATGATAGTTTCAAAGCTATGTGTCTAGAGCAGGGGTAGGGAACCTGCGGCTCTCCAGATGTTCAGGAACTACAATTCCCATCAGCCCCTACCAGCATGGCCAATTGGCCATGCTGACAGAGGCTGATGGGAATTGTAGTTCCTGAACATCTGGAGAGCCGCAGGTTCCCTACCCCTGGTCTAGAGCGAGCGTGATGTAGTGGTTAAGAGCAGGTGCACTCTAATCTGGAGAACCGGGTTTGATTTTCCACTCTGCCACTTAAACTGTGGGGG
Source organism: Sphaerodactylus townsendi (assembly GCF_021028975.2). Lineage (NCBI taxonomy): Eukaryota > Metazoa > Chordata > Lepidosauria > Squamata > Sphaerodactylidae > Sphaerodactylus > Sphaerodactylus townsendi. The sequence continues at coordinate 19,624,365 of NC_059435.1, forward strand.
CTTATCTGGTGAACCAGATTAGCTTGTGCACTCCAACACATGCTAGCTGGGTGATCTTGGGCTAGTCACAGTTCTTCTCTCTCAGCCTCACCCACCTCAGGGTGTTTTGTTGTGGGGGGTGGGGAGGGAAAGGAGATTGTAAGCTCCTTTGAGTCTCCTTACAGGACAGAAAAGGGGGATATAAACCCAACTCTACTTCTAGAAATTGAAACTGGAATATGGAACTATTTGAGGCTAATAGTCTGTGTGCTCTAGCAATTTAAAATCTGAATAAAAATGCACACACCATTTGTTACATTTGTGTCTTGAAGCCTTGTTTTAATTTTGCATCTGGTCTCAAATGTCCATGTTTTAATGTTGTTGTTTTTAGTGCTCTTTTGTCTTGGTGTCACAAGAGCCCCTGCGATTCTGCAGTGCTGAACACAGTTACGGATTTGCTGAACGACATAAACAAATACGAAGAGGCTACTATTAAGGATCTTAGCTGTACCCACCCACAATCCTCTCTTGCGGACTTAATGGATACGGTTGAGGACATGGACCTTGGGCATGAACCTTCCCCAGAGGAACAGGCAAATGGAATTGTAGAACCACCAACTGGTTTAAATGGTACACAGTTTTGTGGATGCCATTGCACCAATGGTGGGACTGATCCTCCAAAAAGTGAATGTTGTAGGAGACAAAGAAACCACACAGCTGGGGTGAAGCCAACCCTTCCTTGGCTGAAAGAAAGAACTGTTAATTTAATGGAACAACTCGGCTTGTCTCCAAGCACGCTTGCACATATCTAGGAATTGCAAAGTTAATTTATCACAACAAGTAGGCTGCATTTATTGAGAATAACGTGTAGTCTTTAAAAGAAGCTATTTTACATGTCCTGAGATGTGTGGAGTCAGTGCAGATTTGTGAGAATAAATATGGCTGTTATAACCAAACATTGAGCCTTTATACACTATAAAACGTTCATCTTATACAATCTGTGTGCCTTTTGTAGGTCAGAATTATATCTGCTGGGAGAACAACATGTATACCCTTGATAGTGGAGGATATTGATCCCATCATGTTAGAGCTAACCCAGATCCCTAAGTAAGGAGGCAAGGACTGCAGAGCTATTCACCTTCATTCAGAACTGAGATTTACTTAACAAAGTAGGATTTAAGTACAGGGTCAGATGAAGTGTCTAGAATTTTCAGAATAAGGATCTCCAGCATCTGCACAAGACAGGAGATGGACAGTATGTCCATGTGGGGTGGTATATTCATAAACTTCAAGCCAGCCAGCTACAAGACATTAGTGAAGGGGAGGCATAAAACAAAAAGCCCAGATCACTCAGGTGGTCCCGGCATTAAGTACAAGAAGGCAACCCAGCACCTGTGGCCCCAAAACAAAGCCTGCTGTCTGACGGACAGTTTTAACGCTGCTGTATTTAGTCAGTTGAAAACCTTGTGATGCAGTAAAAACACGTCGTGTTTAGCACATTCTGAAAGGCTTTCTAGAAAAAATGGGCTACGACCCGGATAGACCCAGGCTAGCCTGATCTCATCAGATTTCAGAAGCTAAGCAGTGTCTGCTCCGGATGGGAAGCTCCAAGGAATGCCAGGGTCCTGACGCAGAGGCAGGCAATAGTAGACCACCTGTGAATGTTCCTTGCCTTGAAAGGCCTGCGGGGTTGCTCTAAGGCTCATTCCGCACATGCAGAATAATGCACTTTCAAACTGCTTTCAGTGCTCTTTGAAGCTGTGCGGAATATCAAAATCCACTCGCATCCAGTTGTGAAAGTGGTTTGAAAACGCATTATTTTGCGTGTGCGTAAGGGGCCTAAGTCAGCTGTGACATGATAGCATTAAAAAAGAAACCAGGATGTCACCATATGAGGCATTTTCCCCTTTGTTCCATACCTAAGAGAAATAGGATCCAGTGATCCGTGGCTACAGGACTCTGTTCTTGCTCCCCTTCCCCATAGCCTTGCCCAATCCAGGAGGTTGCAGGTCCCACGTAGGTTGAGGGGGTCTGGTGAGAAGGGGGGGGATGACAGAGTCAGAAAGGACTGCTAGAGGAAAACCAGGGAAAGAGCTACATCTGTCAGTTACTTCTGCTAGCAGATTGCTACATGTAGCAGTTAAGATGGCATCAGTTGCAGTACATTTTGAATGGCTTTTGTCTCCTGCTGTGTTCTGTGCATGTGGAAGTGTTTAAATTTGATCAGCACGCATGATTACAGTTGATTGAAAATAGTAGGACTGTTATCTGTAGTTTGATGTTAGAGGGTATACTCCCCTGATCTGTGGGATAACATCACATCACTACATTTACAAAGCAGGCTGTTTTTAAAAGGTAGTTTGCCATTGCCTCCCCCAGTCGTCTACATTTTATGCCCAGCAAGCTGAATGCTCATTTTACCTACCTCGGAAGGATGGAAGGCTCAGTCAGCCTTGAGCTGGCTACTTGAAACTGACTTGTGGCAGGATCGAACTCAGGTCCTGACAGAGCGTGGACTTGAGTGCTGCATCTCACCATTCTGCATCACAGAGCTCCTAAGTTTGTGGCGTAGTGGTTAAGAGCAGGTGTACTCTAATCTGGAGGAACCAGGTTTGATTCCCAGCTCTGCCGCCTGAGCGGTGGAGACTTATCTGGGAAATTCAGATTAGCCTGGCACTCCAACACACACAAGCTGGGTGACCTTGGGCTAGTCACAGCTTTTCGGAGCTCTCTCAGCCCCACCCGCCTCACAGGGTGTTTGTTGTGTGGGGGGAAGGGCAAGGAGATTGTAAGCCCCTTTGAGTCTCCTATAGGAAAGAAAGGGGGGATATAAATCCAACTCTTCATGTTGGATAGTTATAATTTAGGTAACTTTCAACTTAATTATAACTATCCAGCATACATTAGTGAAATACATCAAATTAGAAATGTTAACAGGTTACCTTTTGAAAAGCTACATGTTCAACTTTAAAGCTACTTTCTTTTTAAAAAACTTATTCTCATTTTCTGGACAGCAAAGTAGTCTCAGTCTAGTGTCTGAAACTTCATGCAGTTATAGTTCTGACAACCACAGTTGAAAATAAATTATACGTATTCAAGAACACACAAACAGCCATGTAGAAAGAGCCGAGTCAGAGTTAAAAGCTAGCTAAATCTTAAAACAGCTTTCCTTAATATCCATATGCTTATCAAGAAAAAGAAGTTTGGATTTATACCCCTCCTTTCTCTCCTGTAAGAAGACTCAAGGTAGCGTACAAGCTCCTTTCCCTTCCTCTCCCCACAGTAGACACCTTGTGAAGTAGGTGGGGCTGAGCGAGTTCTGTGAGAACTGAGTAGCCCAAGGTCACCCAGCAGGAATGTAGGGTTGCAGAAACATCTGGTTCACCAGATAAGCCTCTTCCACTCATGTGGAGGAGTGGGGAATCAAACCCAGTTCTCCAGATTAGAATCCAAGAGGTAGATTCAAATCCAGTGGGACCCTGGAGATTTAACGCGGTTTTGACTCTCAAAAGCTTACACTCTGAAAATCTTGTTTGTCTCTAGACTCAAATCTAGCTGTCCGGTGAAAGTATGGTTGTATCTGCTGCACATAAAACTACAAAACTATTTTGCAACATGTACATGCTTTGGTATTTAACATTCATATAGCATTTAGATGAAAGACACAATCTTCTGTACCTTAAAACATTATATTGTTTATAACAGCAGCCAAGAAAGTTTGAAATGGAATAGCTCCTAACTGAAATGCTTTCACGTAGCTGGCATGGACATTCTTGTTGGCTAGCTTCGATATATAACCGAATCACTCACGCATAGTTGTTGGTTGACGATCCAATTAAGAGTCTTAGTTTATACGCCTGTTGTGCCAAGATGCTGGAATATTAATACTAGCTTTAGCAGATAAGCTTCAGATTTTGCTTTGAATGGATCCTAGACCAGGGGTAGGGAACCTGCGGCTCTCCAGATGTTCAGGAACTACAATTCCCATCAGCCTCTGTCAGCATGGCCAATTGGCCATGCTGGTAGGGGCTGATGGGAATTGTAGTTCCTGAACATCTGGAGAGCCGCAGGTTCCCTACCCCTGTCCTAGACCTTAGGTAGCTGGGGAAATACTTGAGACCTTGGACAGCTACCACACTCCAAGCAGATAACTGGATTAAGCCAGATTCCTTTTCTGCTGTAACACATTAACACTTCAAAGTTTTTATACAGCTCAAGATAAGCAACAGCTGCACAAGTATGGATAACCTCTTTTTCCATTTTGCAGTGCCTAACTAAAGCACTTTCTTCTGGCAGTTATTCCTGCCTGCAATCTCTTCTGTGAACAAAATTTAGTTGGATCAGGGGCAATTGAGCATTTATCTTCCCATAAATACTCTGCTTCAGCAACAAATGGTAATCCCCTCCTGTAAATCTGTACAGATTATATAAAGAAATAAAAGTTTTTAATCCTTTGAGGCAAGTGACCTAAAACTAACCGGTTTTTGTAATCACATTCCGGTTTGTGCTCCCAAATCGTCTGTTTTGCTACAAGGAAGTAAACGAGGATAATGACACAGCAGCCAAGATTGTATCTTTCTAATAGCCATGGGTAGCCTCTGAGAAGATCTTCACAACTGGATTAAACAGGGCTAGGACACAGGTTTCTGCAAGTCCAGGGAAACCCCAGTATTTGCACACACACACACACACACACAAAAGCTTTGAAAAACCAACCCAAAAGTGTATTTAAATTTCATCCCCAAATAGTTGCAGCAATGTCTGTACATGCAAAGATGTTGTGAAAAGACAATAGGACCAATATGATTTTGGGCCAAGGATGCCACTGAGAGATGAGTAGGAAGAAAAGGATGGGGGCTTTGAGCGGGAGAGAAAAGAAGGAGATTATGCCAGCAAGAAGAAGTAGAGACAAAAGCAGGGAAAGCTGAAGGCAGCCAGCAGGGGGAAGAATACGTTTTCCTCTGCCTGCAACTCCTCACAGGTCTCCACTTGTTATACATGTGGTCAGAAAACCAGACTAGTAAGTTGCTGAGGTACAAAATCAACCCAAGAATTCCTGTAAAGAAAAAAAATCTCTTTATTGTAACTTCATGCCTCACCAAGTATTAAAAATCAGGCTTAAAGATGCTAAGCCTTCTCACTCGTATCTCCTTCAGAATGGTTTTCTTCTGGGCTGTGAAGAAGTCCACAACTTATCCGTGGTGCTTTCTTCCGCCTTGTCTCCTGAAGAAGTAGCCTCGCTAGTGGAAAGCTAAATTATATCCATGTCCCAAAAGGATGTCAGCAAGCTACTAGAGGAAGTGTTTGCTTCTGTGCTGTCATCGGAAGATTCCACAGACGGGCTGTTTTCTTCTGTGGTGCCACTCACTGAAGCTTGGCTGCTTGCCTCGGTAAGACTTTCTGCAGTGCTGGGGCTCCAAGTTTCACAAGAAGTTTCCTCATTTTGCAAGCTATCCCCACTGCCTTCAGAGACAGCCAACTCGGAAGCCTCCGGTGAGGTTTGATCAGACAGTTCTTCCAGGTCTTGCACGGTTTCATCAGGCTTTTGTTTAGGAGCTTTCTTGAAAATGGCTCTCATAAGAATGGGGATAGACATGCACCTGAAAAGGAAGGGTCAAAACAACCATAAGAACATCAAGGAACTCATTAGTATATCCTGGCGGTGTCATTGGTGGCCTCCTGGCTTATAGAACATTTCACTGTTTGCCACCATCCCTAAATTAACTGAAGTTTGGTGTCTCTTCTGCAGTATCTTTCCCACTGGGCAATTGCTACCTGGCCTCTCCCACTGAGACTCCAGAAAATGGCCAGCCATTCCATAAACTGAAAAAAAGGTAGGGATGCAAAGAATGAACAAAGTCATTTCCATTCATTGACCTGGGTCCAATTTCTAGCTGTCTGTCTATCAGTGGCCATCTGGTTTCTCAGGAAGGAGAGGAGAAAGTCAACGAAGTCCCTTCCATTACCCAAACCATTTATGGTTCACACTGTTATAAAAAGAAATTCAAAGTAGTATATACATAAGAACATTATAATTCTGTGCCAGGTAGAGTGGCGTTCTGCTGTCTATTTAGTGCAGAAATTCTACATGCCTTTACCTGGAAGATCCAGATTAGCCTGATCTTGTCAGATCTTGGAAGCTAAGAAAGGTCTTAGCATTTGGGTGGGAGATTCTCCAACTAATATTAGGGTCATTACCCAGAGGCAAGCAATGGCAAACCACCTCTGAATGTCTCTTGCATTCAAACCCCATGGGAGCTCCAGATCAGCTGTTTGTACAAGCTGAGAAGTTTCCAGGGCATTAAAGCCCCAAAACCCCATTTCAATTTCCAGACTGATGATATTTCAGCAGTTTGTGGGGTCAGCATGGTCCCATTATACCCTGAGCAGAAGACAGGTGGCTTCAGCTTCTCTTCTAGTAGCCCATGGAAAAGTGGGAGATGAGAGACTACCACAGTTTAGGCATCAGGAGTTGGCATGGTCAGACATCTGCCAAGGTTTGTCATGGCAATGTGCCCACCACAATTGGAAATACTGAATTGATCTCCCAGTTCCCAATGGAAGCCAAGGTTCATTACCACTTCCAGGTACCCACCACAGTTGAACACATGAAGCTGCCTTATATTAAACCAGACCATCAAGATCAATGTTGTCTTCTCAGGTGTTCTCCAGGGTCTCAGACTAAGATCCTCCACATCGCCTTGTACCAGTGGCGGAGCGGCAAGGGGAGGGGGGGAGTGCGTTGCTCACCAGGTGCACGCCTGGGGATGGAAAATCGCACCCAGCCCCTCCCCCTTTTCCTTGCCCCCCCCCCCCCCCCGCCCCCTTCCCACATTTACCTTAGTTCCTTTTCTTTTTCTAGTACTTTTTCAGGCTGAAAAAAGCAGCCTATTTACAGTTCAGGCTCAAGAACAGCCTGAGGGGTGTGCGTTTCCATATTAAATTTGCAGAGCTCCCAAAGAGTAACAGCGGCTGGTGCCATTCTGTGAATTTGGCCATTTGCTTGGGAGTCAGCCTTTGACTGTTTGATGGGATGTCACCTACCGCTTCAAAACTCTGGTAAGAAAGTCGTTGCTAATGTTTAAGTCACAGTCTTCAGAAATTGTACGAAGAGTACACCGAACTTCCTCTGAACTGAGAACTTCAATCACCACTGAACAGGAGAGAAAGTGACCAGAAAATGCAATTAGGATCTTCTGGTAACAGCAGCTTGGAAATTAAACAATACAGTTGATTTAGAAATGTTAAAGAATGAGTGAAATCACTAAACCATGCAGGTAACTGCTTGATATTACAGTCAACAAGTCATGGGTGTGGGTGTTCCATCCAGAGAAGAAAGGTAGGCAAAAAGAAGTTTTAACAGCCCTTGGGAGAACAGATCTGGTCATATGTATGTGTCCAGGCAAGAGAATACCTTAACCAACAGTAATCAACCATGTGGTTTTCAGAACAGAAGTGGCAATCCCCTCCACCACCCTTTGCTGTTTACACATACCACAGGCTAGATTTTGATCCCCAGGCTGCTGAAATGTAACCGAAATGCTAGAGGCTTTCTCTGGACGAATTTCAAAATGAAGTAGATCTGAAGAAACTGGAAGGGAGTCATTTGTTAAAGATTAGATTCCACAAGAAAAAAAGGAGAAAGAGAGAGAGAGAGCAGAGAGAAGTACCAAAGAGTGAACCACTAAAAAAAGACATGAACAAAATGTTGTTCGTTCAAGTCAAGCGCGGCTTGTGCCGGGCCCGGCTGTCCCGCAATGGCGGGCTGCGGTTGAGCCGTGGCTGTGAACAGAAAGCCTTTATTGGCATGTTAAAAGAACACCGCAGCTACAAAACAAACCAATACAGCAAAACACATCCAATACAAACCCGCAAGATACAGTCCGTATTCACATCTTCAACAAAAAGAAGGCCACCAATTCACATTACACTGAGCCCGAACCACCCAACAACGAGCAAATTCTGTCTGCATCACACTGGCCATGTTTGTTATGATTACTATTAGCAAGAGACAGAAATTAAGACACATATTAAATCTAAAATTAATATCGCAGATAAACATTTCAGAGCTGCTACAGAGGCATGCTAAATTCCAAGGTTAATATATTGTAGTATAGGAATAATGTAGTAAAGTAAGGTGGTGTAATAAGGAAGAGAGAAGTTAATTGCTTATGCTCTTAACATAGACCCAATACTGGATTATTTGCATTCAATTATTTCAAGGAGAAAGTTTGCCACAATCTCAGGGTTGGTATTATTCAGGAGAATTGGAATTGCAACCGAGTCAGCAGGGGCCATGGTGAGTAGTGGTATGGAATGTACATATCTATCTCTGACTCCCTTGGTTCTCAAGCAGTGAAAAAGAGAATGAGCTATTGGTTTCAATCTGGGTTTGGTTGCAGGAACATAATCTTTGAGTTTTATCAAGATTATTGAACCTGCCACGCAAAAAAGCGGAGGGCATAACATTAAATCTGGCAAGCGTCAAGGCTCGCCGTTGTGTTGGGTTAACCAGAGTAATTAGATAGTGGGCCATTTGGCCTTGGATCGGGGGTATTGCTAGATTAAGGGGTGAGCATGTCCTTTTCGCTGCCTTGATCAGTGTTTGAAATTCCACATCAAGCAGTTTCCCTTTCAGGGTGTTATAAGCCTCAGTTGAGCCGTGGCTGTGCTTTAATGGCATACATTCAAATGAAAGAGAACACACACACTACAGTCACCAAACATGAACCTACAGTGACCAGGCAAAAAATGATTAGGAGCGCTTACTTATAACAATACTAAGAAACCTAGCTGTTTGCTCTAAAGCTGCACCCAAATAATTATTCAGAAGAAACAATGTCTTTTGTTGATCAGTCCAGCCTACAGAACCAGCCAAAAAAGGTAGCAGAAGCTTTGATCTAGCTGTCTTGCCTAGAGGGCAGTGTAACAAGACATGGTGTATACATTCCTCACTATTTAACCTGCATATACAAAGTCTTTCATGATGCGGGATATTGGTACCTCTTCCTTGTCTCACAGCAGAAGGTAAGACATCGCAGCTAGCTAAAGTTAGTGCACGGCACAGCTTGGGGTCAGGAAGTAAGAACAAATATTTGGCCATGGCCCAGGAGTCGTATGGAATACCTAGGAAAATTGGCAAGAAGAAGAAGAACAAGAAGAGTTTGGATTTATATCCCCCCTTTCTCTCCTGTAGGAGACTCAAAGGGGCTTACAATCTCCTTGCCCTTCCCCCCTCACAACAAACACCCTGTGAGGTGGGTGGGGCTGAGAGAGCTCCGAGAAGCTGTGACTAGCCCAAGGTCACCCAGCTGTCATGTGTGGGAGTGTACAGGCTAATCTGAATTCCCCAGATAAGCCTCCACAGCTCAGGCGGCAGAGCGGAGAATCAAACCCAGTTCCTCCAGATTAGATATACGAGCTCTTAACCTCCTACGCCACTGCTGCAGTACTTACTAGCATGGGCCATCAGGCAATTTTCTTAGCTTGCCAAATCAAAGTGTAAACTTGACACAGAGGACTTAGTACTGTTTTGAGTTTGTTCTCTTTGAGTGGCTTCTGCTCCATTACTAATCCAAAGTTATGATGTTCCAGGGGAATCCCCTTTCCTCAGGAGCACCATTTTTGGTCGCAGAGGGAAGGGGATACTGAGGAAGCTCTCCAGCAACAATGGAAACCCAGTCTGCCAGTAGAGGTTAATCACACAGTTCGAACCCTAAATATATTCCTTAAGGACCCCATTTGGATCCCACATCTGACTATGGCCGTGGTGGCGAACCTTTGGCACTCCAGGTTCTCCAGCATGGCCATGCTGGCAGGGGCTGATGGGAATTGTAGTCCATAACATCTGGAGTGCCAAAGGTTCGCCACCACTGCTCTATGGTATTTTACCCTGCTGAGGTACTTCTCCTTCCCAAATTCTGCCCTCCCCAGGCTGTACCGCCAAATCTCCTGAGACTTCCCAACTCCAACTTGGCAATCCTGTGCCTTTCCCCTAATATCTCTACAACGAAAGGAACTAGAGAATTTTTTAAAAACAAAAGCCAGGAATTCAGAAGAGCTGAAAGAATGATATGATAGTCAATTAAAAAAACACTGGAAAAAATAGCTGATGCAGAGGACTCAGACAGAGCAACCTGTCATATGGAAATTCCTGCCCTGCTGCTGTGTATGCTGATAGAGCAGTGTTTCCCAACCTGTAGGTCAGGACCTAAAAGTTTCTTAGAATGAGTCACAGGCAATCTTCCCTTAACAGCTGCTCCAGCCTTTTGAATTGTTTTTTTCCTTCTTCCTCCTTGCAAATTTCTCAAATTTTCATCTCCTCTGTCATTATCAACAACAACAAGAAGGGAGGAGAGAAAGGCACAAGCACACATCGGCTGTATCTTGGTGCTTAGCTCCCCAGTCAATGGCTGGAATCTGTCCTCCATGTGCAAAGCCTGTGAACTTCCGAATACCCTCTGTGTTAGTTTCTGGCTGGCTAACTGAAGGTCATCATATTAAAAAGGTTGGGAACGAATGTGATGCAGAACAATAGGAGAGCCACAAAAAGTCTGCTCCTGTGCAGGAGATTCCATTGTATTGGCCCTGCATGCCACTAAGCCAGAAGTTAAATCATTTTCAGCATTTACATGTTGGTCTTAACCATTACCCTTAAGTTTCACGGCCAGTAGTTAAGAAGATCTTTAATCCCCCTCCCCCATCCCATCCTCCCTCTCAGCACTTGACCAAAAGAAGTACGAATGAGTTACCTTCACAGTTAGTATCCCCAGAGATGCAGCTACTAACAAGCGTGTTATATGCCGCTTGATGCCGGAAAACTTTGATCATATCAGGCACACACTTGGGGTGAGTGAATGGAAGTCTTCTGACCATGGCACCGGGAAAACTAGCGCCGGTATCGTGGCCTATATAATAACGGTGCTTTGGGCAATCTGGAAGAGACTGAATAGGCCGTACATGTTTCAGTCACAGAAGAATGTCAAGGCTCACTTCCAGCGAGCAAACAAAATGACCCCCAGCTTTTAACATAGTGCAAGCAATAAATAGAAAGTGGTACAGTAATGGTGCATCACTACCTCTCTGTCCCCTCCCCTGCAAAGGAAACATTCCTTCTAAGACAGACTTGTGGTAACTAAGAGTCTCTTTGCCTTTGTCAAAGCAACACATAAACAACTAAACTACAGGGCTATAAGAAGCTGATTAGATTCTTCAGTAACCAGGCTTTATAGGCCATTTGCTCTTTGAGTGAAGAGATGTCAGAAGTTTATTTATTCCAGATGTCCAGTTAAAACTTTGTATCCCAGCCAAATAGCCGTCAGGTTATCTTTTAAGATGTTTATCTATTTAAAATTAATATGGAAGAATCACAATGATACAAAAATATTTGCATATGCAAATGAAATAAAAAAGAAAGACACCCCTATCACCCTTATCAGTCCCAGGTAGGGGCAGCATAAAAGTTAAATTGTGTACAGAATTGCAGCTGTGTCTAGAGTCATGGTAGATCCTGCAAATGTAGAGGATATGGTTTGTCTAAGTCAGATGTTATGACACTGTGCGGTAAAAATCCATTTGCCAAAACTACGTCTGATTTTGTACAATGTGCTTGCTGCACAATAGGGGCGAATGTTCATCGCAGAAAGATTTCTGGTATAGATGTATTTCCTGAAGCCCTGCTCTCACTTTCCATTCTCTCTGTGGCAAGCAAGACCACTTTTAATTTGCTTCACTGCCAGAGCAGGGTGATTTGCCAGTGGGCACAGCTTTGCCCTGGAGATCTCCCCTACAGCCAGCCTTCCCTCTCCCTTGCGCCGCTTTTGACACCTTCCCCTTTATCCCTCCTTTCATGTTGCTGGCGGCTTCAACTAACAGAAAAGAAGCTCACTCACTCACACAACACCAACCTCTAATTCTCTTGATACTTCCAGATATCAATATAGAGAGAGTTTGGAAATAACAAGTCTCTGACTTTCGTGGCAACAGCACCAGCAACAGGAAATGTTGTGCGGAGGGAAGGAGAGGGGGAGCAAATATCTGCTACAGGACGGTCCCCTTCTTTAGCAACCTGTAGTACAGGGAATTGCTTTGTCTCTTTCATGGTGTGTGTGTGTGTGGGGGAGGGAGGAGGATTACTTTTGGAACAGCAATATCAACATAAGCACAGCTTAAAGAGCTGACCCAGCAGTCTTGGCTACTGGGTGTAATGAGATCTGTGCCTTTAAGAATAATTTGATAGGCAGAGTTAAGAGAATCAGGCCTGGTGAGCTCTCAGCAGAAAATCTATGGAGAAAGGAGGGAGTATCTCCTTGCATATGAACAGAGAAATGCAAGGAGACCCCTCTGCAAGCCCACTGTGCAGAGGAGAGCCCCAAGGAAAGTGTTCCATGCATAATGGGCCCATATGTGGCTTTCCAAAACACAACAAAGTCAACCCCAAGCCTATCTGATTCAAACTGGTAAGTCTC